>NC_086369.1:5502500-5808326 GCF_036324505.1 Eleginops maclovinus | reverse complement strand
TCTTCATGTAACATAAAAAAGTGTAGGAATGGACAAAATCCTCCAGACCTGGGTTTAAGTGTTCATTACAATAACAGTTTTAGGGGTTTGTTTACAAAGACCTGAGGCCTAATTGGCTACAAAATCAAAACATTTGGGACTAAATCCTCTCTGAAACTATCCAGATTGTTCAGATTTTTATGACCACCCTAGAAGGAAATGTTTTGCAATTTCTGTTAAACCCAGGTGAGGATCGCTGCCCATTTCTGTTTCAGTGATCATGTTCTCTTCTTCTCGTTGCAACCTTTGGTAATACCTTTACATTTACTGGCAAAATACACAAGGAAGAGGCAGTGACTCTGACAAAACAAATCAGTCCCAACATGTAGAGGCATATTTGTCATTTAGCCATGATTAGGGAAGAAAAGGCTCTTATTATTATTATTATTATTATGATCAATACTCCTTCATTTAAACACTATTCTCACTGTGGTAATACTTCAGCTGGGTTAACTCATTTAATACTGTTGTAAGAGTTACTGGCAAATAAAACTCAAGTGAGACACATTGGATGTTTCCCATTTGATTCAGTCCAACCTGAAAATGAATGAAATCCTCAGGTTTCTAGATAGAATTGATTCCCTGCAACCCAATGTGTCACACTTGTAATCTCCACTTTGCTGGTGTCATAAATCAACCTTTCAGAAACACTCTCTGAATGAGAGCCAAACAAAAACACACTTACAATCAAGCAATAAATCCGTTACAGGAAACCTTGGGAAACGTAAAATACGAAGACTCATTGAGAGCGCCGTGACTGCAACGAGGAGTCACATCGGGTTTGTTTTGAGATGTGAATCCAAAAACACGGCGGTGTGTGCGCAGCCGGTCAGAGTTTGTCTCGTCGTGTTTGTCACGTATTTACAGAAGCAGAGAGTAGGGAGCTTTTTGTCTTGGATGCTTGTGGTTTGAGGGGCTTGACCTTTGCGGGTGCAGCTGAACACACGCGGTTTATGATGATGTCTTCACAGTGCTGCACAAAACGGGACAAATATGTGCATCTGGGCTTCCATACGTTCGCATCGCTTCCGCCGGGAGAAAATCTCCCCCTCATTTCACTTCAATTTTAAAACCTCAGAAATAGCTTTTTTCTTTCATGACTGAGACTTTAAAGTTTCACCAGACTACAGCGACGGCCTCACACACATCCAAACACACGGAAAATCAGGAGGAGAGATTCAGGAGGGCCTTGGTTTAGGTGTTGCGGACAGCTAAGGCCTGTTCCAGCTCCTGTCTCCTCTGCTGGATCTGTTCAGAAAAAAAGCAATATGTCATGCAAACATCTAGAGGCAGATCTACGGGTTGTTGTGAAGTGAGTGAAGATGACAGTTCCTCACCTTGCAGTAGAAATAGCGGCTGACAGCCTCCTGGGACCAGGGCTCGTGGTAAAAGGCCGCCCTCCTCTCCTCTTCAGGGTTCCCCACCACGTCTGTCATTAACTATAGCCAAGAGAAGGAGAGCATTGATGATAAGACCGCATAATAACCATGTTTAATATGAAATGTGAAGTGAGGAATGGTATCTAATGCAAAGCAATGACCCGCTCAGAGAAAAACAACATTATAAAGAGACAACGTCAAATAAAACAGAGGGTCTAATCAGGCAGCATAATGAAAAACACCTGAGTGGACGGACAACAGGTGCGTTAACGAGCCCTCGTTAAGGAAATCAGCTTCACCTGTGATTACACTCACACCTGCCCACATCTAAAGCTCGTTAATCACATATTTGATTAGGCTTGTTTCATTTGTCCAACAGCCAAAGCGAAAGATAATAATAAGTCTTCCCTTAAGAAGTATTTGGATGTTACATTTAAGTAAAGAGAACAATATTGTATTTCTATTTCCCAAGCGAATGTCTTTTTTTATTGAAAGCCTACCTAGCAATAAACCAAATGTGTGTGTATGGGTGTTTGAATATCTAACCTTAAGGTCCCGGCTCTGGGATTTGAGCCAGTCCTGGATGTAGCCCTTGGGATCTCTGGAGAAACTGAGCATGAAGTCCCTCTGGATCTTCAGCTGGTTGATGGACTCGATGGTCTCATGGATCTGAAAGGGGAACGGTTACATACTTTACAACAGGAGCATGTCCTCTAACCTTTATCTCTAAGTCAGATACAGCAACAACCACAGCTGGAAATGTAAATATGCTGATCAAAATGTAGCCAAAATGTAATAACATTAATTAAGATTTGGTATCCAGTTTCAAAAATAAAGTCTTCAAACATTTACAAACAGGAAATACACAGTTCATATAAATGGGTATAGGGGTGGAATCCATCACAAGTAGCTACCTGTAAAGCTCCTGTTTAAAATAGATCTGATCTGATTGATCCTCAGTGTGTGTTCTGGGAAGCTCACCTTGTTGTCCAGGGTGGCGATCTCCTGCTGGTTGGCAGTCGAGAGGAGGAAGCTGCTCATCTGCCCCTTCAGGGGGTCTTCCACCTCCACGTCGATGTCGTAGCAGGCCGTCTTCTTCTGGTCGTTGGGATCCACGCTGACAGGGAACAAAGAGAGAGATCGTACGTCAAAAACATGTCATTCACTCATTATGAAATGTATTTTCTGCATGAATAACTTCTTTTCCTTGTTGAATAAGGTTTAGAAAAAAAGGAATCTACCTGATCACATGGTTGATGACGATGGGGTCGGGGGGTAAGAGGAGGTTGGTGAGGCGCTGAGGGATCTCAGAGAACTTCAGCCGAGGGCAGTCAAAGATCTGAGGAGAAGGAAAAAACCTCATCAGTGGTAAGTAGTTTCCTTTCAGTGTTCAAATATATATTTAAAATCAGGTAGAACACTGGTTGGTTCGACTGGAATTGTAGAAGGCCTCATGCATTTGAGTGTGTATTATGTATATTTTGGAGATTACAAGTAGAAGTCTGTATTGCAAGATAGCTGTATTTGTGATTGCACAGGTTTTCCCAGTTACATATTTATGCAACAACTTTATGATTTATTCCACATAGAGTCCCATACCTGTTGGAAGTACTTGTCACAGTTGATGTACTCCTTGTCATGAGAGTCCTGCAGCTTGTTGGTCTTGACGTACTGCCAGAGGGCCTGGATGATGCAGGAGCGGGTCTGAGTGTGAATGCCAAGCAGGCGCGCCAGGCGAGGGTCCAGCTTAAACTGGGGAGGCTGCGGGGACAAAAACAAAAAACCCACTTTTGAACAACTGTCCACCTCAGAGCCATGATGGAGGTGGATGTCGTGTGCGAAATTGAGTCTATATTCTGTGGTGTGAGGCCTGCAAGATGTCACACCAACAGCTGATTGAATGGCATTGACAGAGTTGTGAGGCTGTGTGGCGCCCTCACCTGGTAGTCCAGCATCAGTAGCAGAGTGCAGCGCACGCTCACGTCTCCCGGCCTTTTCACCTGGAAGCCGTCCGTCTCCTGAGTGGTGCCCGTGCGGTGCCACTGTAAAAGCAAGCCACCATACAATGACTACACACCCCAAACTGAGGTGGTTTATTCAGACTGAATGGAAAGTTTGTTTTGATTCACACGTTATGAATCAGAATGGCTAATAAATGACTGCTTTAAAGGCCCTAACAATCATTTTTTTGCTTTCTGTAACACTAACACATCATCAAAACTACAAAATACAAAAGTATTTAAAAACACACTGCCCCATATTCTAAAATATGATCCACAAAAAGTGAGAGCACAGATTCTGAAGACCCTGAATCACTCCGTCAGAGCAGGCTTTTTCAGGAGAGGGGGCTTAAATGCACAGACAGAGGGTGAGTCCAGTAGAAGAATTAAGTGTTTATGGAACATAAAATGAATCAGAAATGTTCTTATAATACAATAATGAAGACAAATATAAGCATACTATGTCTCTAACATTTACACATCACCCATCATTGTTAAAATCAACACTGTATCTAGTGTAATGTTGTGCATTACCAACCACGTTTTGTATTTAAGAAATCTATTTAATTTTACAATTCCTTAGCTGTACCTTGTTTTAATGCTTATTAGCAAATAACAGCATGCTAACACACTAAAAATAAAGTATGTCTTCATCTTAACGAAAATGGGTAACATGGTAAACATACCATCTTCTAAACATAAGCATGTTAGCATGTTAAACCCTTCAACTTCAATTCTGATTGCTGCTTAATATTTATCGTTATAGAGAAATACTAGGTTTCAAAATAATCAGTGGCTTTCAAGGAAGTTGCAGGCGGTTTGCAGCAGAGGAATGACAGACATAACAGATGTACAAAGGAGTCAGAAGTGCACCTGTTTTTAGCAGCCTTGATCTTGACCTAGAGTGCAAAGCATGTGGTTTGGTCAAAGGTGACATTTCTGAAAACTAGCCATGCAATGTGTGCGGTGAAACCAAGATAGCAATAGTGTAACCATGGGGATGTGTAGCAGTGATATCACACACAAGATCTGGTAGACTTACACAGGAAATATTAGCCTGGCCCAAATACAACAAAGATTCTTTAGTCTTTGTGATCACGTATATCAGAACCTCCTCTCTATTTAACCGCAGTTGAAATACTTTCTACATTTTATCTTACCAGCTCAGAAACTAAAAAGAAAAGCTCTTTAAAGCACCATCTTTAGGACAGTGGATTGAAGTAACTTGGCATGTAATACGGAATCATTTTGTCCTTCAACCAACGTCTGAATTAGAGCAGATCAGATCCTGATTGTACCTCAGGGTGGAGAGAAATATTTTTTGATAGAAAATCATTCAACGCGTTCCATCTGAGTGCCATACCAAAATACCCACTAAAAAAGAGGACCTTGGGAAGTCGTAATTCTTTCCCTTTGGAGCTCCTAAAGTGTGTTTTTTTAAAGTCTCATTCTGTGGACATACAAAGTGAAGGGCAGGTAATGACGTTTTTAATAAGTAAGCACTTGTCTTCTCAGGCTCTTACAGCTGTGTGGTAAAACAACCTTGTAAGTTGAAAATAAAGCCTTTTTTGATGGCATAAAAACATCAAGTTATTAATAAAGGACGAGGGCAGTCCACTCTCTCAGTCTGTTTTGTATTCATCCAAAGGGGATTAAAAAAAAGAAAAAAGGAGCAGGTTAGAAGGGTGTCTTAACAAGACTTCACAAAATAACATTTCCAGTGAAAACCTCTCCGCCGCACGACGAAGAGGCCGTCACTGACCCTGACCGCATGAATATACAGCAATATTCACAGATTTGTGCCGCACACAAAAGCTCGGCTTCACTAATAGATGTGATCTCTAATGGAAGCGATGACCCACTCAGAGAAAAAACACATTTCAAAGAGACAACGTCAAACGAAACTGCTGCTTTCAGAAGGTCTAATCAGGCAGCATAATTAAAAACACCTGAGTGGACGGACAACAGGTGTGATAATGAGCTTCACCTGTGATTACACTCACACCTGCCCACATCTGAAGCTCGTTAATCACATGTCAGATTAGGCGTGTTGTATTTGTACATCAGCCAAAGTGAAAAAAAGCAAGAATCCTTCGAAAATGAGCCAAACAAAAGAGACAAAACTCATATAAATTCATAAACAACTTTGGTGGTCTTATATACATGTAATGGTAACCTAAACTGTTAAAAACTGTGCCTCGACGGCCTCTTTCCCACAGGTTGCCCATCTCTGTCTCTTCAGAGGCTGCCGCTGTGGGAATTGTAGTCCTTTATACAGTCTTGACCAGTGACGTTACCCCCTTTTTTTAAAATTCATAACTAGAAAAGGCTGTTTTTGTATTATTATTGCAGAAAACTAAATTGCTTTAGAAGTCAAACTGAAATGCTGGCTTTGAAATATCCATTTAAAATATGAAAGGTATGCCACATCTTTAAGGTTTGAATAGAGTGTGTATCTGAAGTGCAAAAGGTATGAATGAGTAGGTGATAGTTCAAACTGTATGAGAATTTCTGGAAGCATTAAAAGTCAGAATCATACATGAATCAGCAACAATATACTTAGGTGAAAAAAAAAGGGAAGAATATAAAAATGGAAAAAATGAAATGAAAGCCAGAACATGAAGTTTCACTACCACTGATGACATTTAAAGCTCATATCCATTCATTTAAAGACACGGATCACCATGTCAGCAGCACTTGAAAACAGCTTTTTCCACCAGGCTGACAGGATGCTGAGCTCTCCCCACCTTTCCCCGATTGTACTTGGATTTTAACCCCCCCCACCCACTCTTTCTACTTGCTGCTATGGACAGTGATTGCACTGCTTGTATATATGTGTAAAGTTGTCATATTCATTCATTCTCATCTGTTTTAATCTACCAGACTGCTATTTCTATGCTTTTAAAAAAATATTTTAAGGAATTTTGGTCTCCCTGTTTGTGACACACCATCAGAGCTCTTGATAATCAAGTTCCCTTCCTCTGATGACAGTGTGCAGCATCCGTGTTTGAACTAACCTCAACCAGGTGGTTGTCAGGACCGTACAGGTCCTTGTCCAGCTCGATCACCAGGCTCTTGAAAAACGAGGAGAACTTCTTTTTCTGCTTCCCCGGCTGTGAAACGGAAAGGGAAATGTGTTCAATTAATGTCTAAAATCAGACACACAAATGCAAAAAGCACACATTGGTCTTAGGTTGCTTATAGAAGCATTACTCATCAAAAACCCACAAGAGGTCAAGTCAGATCAGAAGGAAAGTGAGATACTAGACATTCTCAAGGCCCACCTCCTCAGAGCTTCACCAGAAATATTTATGGTGTGTGAAACCTCAATGCTTCCTCCCGCTGTGAGATGACGGCCTTACCCCAGACTGCTAAGAACATCAGGGCTTTTTGAAGAGAAGCTTACGGCTTGAACCAGCCTCTCTTAATACTCAAAACACAAGTCTTTTAGTTTTATATTCTGAGCCAGCACTTTTCTGACTCAGGTTGTTTGAGGACATCATCAAAACCACAGTGGCACACTTTAATGGGAAGATAATGACCTCGGTTATTTTTAAGCAGCAATTTAATGCATAATAGTAAACCCTACATCACCTTTAAATTGGCTATGTGATAAAAAAAAAACTACGGTATAGAACTACAATTTCAGCATGCACTGTATATTTTAGATGAACCAACTTACGTCATCCAGCAACTTCCCCTCTACTCTCAGCTCCCATGATGCAATGCTGCCGTCTGAGTCATCAGCGTCTGGTCTTGCAGGGTTGAAGGTGTTGGATATGTAAAGCCTCAGTTTACGCTTCTGCTGCTGACACAAGGGCACATAGAAACACCACAGATCAAACAGACATTCTGCAAAATCCTATATTAAAATGCTTTTGACAAACGGATTTTAAAGGTGATTTAATATATATATATTTTTTACCCTTTGAATAGCCTTTCTAGTTGCCAATATTATTTTAAATTTAGCAGTTTAGACAACTTGAGGACTTGATGTTTTTTCCTTACCTTCATTGGTCTCTTCAGTGCTTCCTGGATGTCCACACGTTTGCGCATGATGGTCTGGTCCAGCTTGCGCTCAAACGCCAGCAGATCCATGTAAGCCTGAGACTCCGGCACCAGCTCACGGATCTGCTCAGAGGGGGAGACAATGTGACGTTAAAACCTTTAGATCGCACACATGATATTAAGAAGGCAGACTTTATTCACGTATACAATGTGAATATAGCTCTAAGGCTCAGGCAGATTAGCTGTATACCCTGCCTTAGTGCGGCGGGGGGTCCAATGTCTTGTTTCAAGGACATTTACCCCCATTATGTATAGTATTGTTTCAAGAAATGGTAATATATACAGAAGGGTAGCCATCTTCTCACCCAACCTTAAACTACTTAAGTATCTTGAACATTGGGAAACATTTCACACTTCATACAGTATCACAAAAAATACTCCACAGGTCTGACAAAATAATATAACAAATTTTGAACAAATGGAAATATTTCCCTCAAAATTCCGACATTCATCATACACCTGTGCCACGAAACAAGTTTGAGGGGACTCGGTTTGACCTTTCATCATAAAAAATAAATATGATAACTAAGATTGAAATGATAACATTAGATATATAGAGCATAATTAACTGTGTGCATTCCTTCTATATGAGAGTACTTTTTTCCCAAAACCGCTGCCTAGCCCACCATTATTACGGTTTCCACACCATCCTGGGGACAGTGGGGGATCAGAATGAGATGCAGAGTGTGCAGCCAAGCAGCCCGGACTCACACATTACCATACCGATGAAAGTCCTCGGAGCATCAAGGGCTGCTGCTTACTTACCAAACTGTGCACACACACACAGTCCTACAGTTCGCTCCCTCTCCTCCCTCCCTCTCCTTCTCTCTTTCATGTTTCTTTTCTAAATGGCTGCCTTCATTGTTCCCTCTCATTCCTTCTCTATCTCTATCTCCATGCCTTTCACCAGGCCGAGGTGGCGAGCAGACGGAGGAGTGTGGCAGACATTCCCTGTCCCTGACTCATTATTGTGGAGTGGCGCCCCAGCCATGCCTACCGCTATCTTTCTGTCTGGGTTATGTTAGAGGATAAGACCCAAGACGACTACAGTCTCCAGACCGCCATAGTTTCATTTTGAAAGCCTTCTGTGCGCTGGCAAGAACGTGGTGAGGTTATTGTGTGGCTCAGGGCCGAAAAACTGAAACAACGGGATGAAAATCAAAACCCCAATCCGCCTGACTCACCTGTGGCAAGGTGGTGATTCATTTTCAGCTCTACTTAAGTTTATGCCATATCCTGCTGATTTCTCCAATTGACCTCAATGAGCCGCTTTCCAAATATCATGAAACCCCTTATAAATAACCCTAAACCCCTTGATCGCGCACCTCATACTCTCTCCCCTCATTTGGTAATAACACGCAATCGTCTGGCCCTCTGCGCCTTCCAAGAACCCATAACATTAAAAAACAACCAGGATTTTTCTGGTGTGCACACCATCAAAATAATTACACACAAGCATACATGAAAACATAACAACAAAGGTTAAAAAAAAACATTGCAGCCTCACCCTTTGCGGAAGAATCTTGTCTGCCATTTTCCTTCTCTTAGCACTGGAGAGAGGGAGAGAAAGACAGAGAGAAAGAGGAAAAAGAGAGCATGTTACTATGGTGACTGATAGCGTAGCACCCAGGCCATCTGCTAAAATGCTGGGCCATATCCAGCACCCCAGCATCCCAGCTGTGTGTGTGTGTGTGTGTGTGTGTGTGTGTGTGTGTGTGTGTGTGTGTGTGCTTTCTGAATTGCAGCAGCCCACCTGGAGAACAAGAGCCTCTAACAGCCAAAAAAGTGTCTCATTAAAGACCTATTGCTTTACTTGTATTCACACACACACACACACACACACACACACACACACACACACACACACACACACACACACACACAAGAATGTGGGTGTGTGTGTTTTGATTCATGGTTTCATTTTACTTGCTGTGTGACAAACATATTGTTTACCTAAACGTTGTTTTGATATACTTACCAAGGAGGAACAGAACAAAAAGTGGCTGAAGTTGATTTCGCTGTCAGAACTTTATTTCTTGGTGACACGGATTACAAAAGCAACACTACATCTTCTTTCGCTAGTTAAAATGTTCCTAAATATTGAATCTGTGGACTCCTTTCATATGTAAATGCATGACAGTGTTCTGTTGTTGGTGCCTATAGGAGGACACTTCCTATAACACACCTAAATGGCACTTCACTGCAAAAAGAGCCAAATTCAATAATTGCTGTGATCATGTCTCTGCTAATTATAAGCTAACCGCCAGCAGGTGGTTAGCTTAGCTTAGCAAAAAGCATAGAAACAGGGTGAACAGCTCGTGGGCTCTTTCGGAATCTTCCAGCAGCAGTAGAGCTCACCAATTAACACTTACCTCCTTTGTTTAGACCGTACAATAAATGAAGTGGAAAAAGGACACAAAATTCAGGATAAAAATAAAACGTGTCATAGTTAACACTTCCTTTTTGTACAGATTTGATAAACAAGAAATACAGTGTGAATTTGTAAGGTACAAATGGGCTGCTAGGTTGATTTTGTAACTTCTAAATAGAGCTACACTAGCTGTTCTCCTCTGTATATTTGTGCTATGCTAAGCTAGGCTAAGCTAAGCTGGTGTGTACATCTCTTCTTCCTGCTATCTCAAATAATTATATCAAGGGTAGATGGACTTTTGTAGTGGTCCTATTTAGATTTTTGGTTTGATACTAGGGTTGGTTATTAAGCAAAATATATTTTGTACTGGTCATTTTATATTGGGATATCATAGAGAAAAAGCTAATTTAAAACAGGAGGAAAGGGAAATGTGAAATGTCTGGTTTTGGCCAAAATTACCTATAATAACTATTTATATACAGTATATAAATCTACCGTCATATCACCAAATGGCTCAACACTAATTGGTTGTAGAATATTTCTTTAGATTATATAACATTTATTTTGTTAATAGATCTGGATTTGTTTTACAGTGTAGAGAAATGTTCTATCGCTGCAACGGTCTGTTACATCAGCATGCCAAATACTGAAACAAGCCTGCTGCAGGGAGGATTGAAAGATCCAGGGGTGCATTGCATAGGAAAACACCTGCATCACAACAATCCGCCATTTTAAATTGTTTTTAAAAAAAGGGGTTTGGGATTAGATTCTACTTTGTGTTTCTGCTCTTGCTGAAACAAACTGTTCCCATCATGCCATGCTCCAGTCCAAAGCATGCACCACTAGATTTTAGGGGGTGTATATCTAGGCCTGAACGTATAGCCGGCCAACACACTTCATTCAGGGAGTGCTGGGCTCTGGTGAAATAGGCCAGAGTCATCAAACGTAAGAAAACGGACATGCAGCAGAATAAACTCCTACTTGGATCCGAGCGTGGGATCTGATTGGGGCTCTCTCATGTCCATCTGCCTCGCCGGCATCTCATTGGCTCCGGGGAATCCGACTGGCTTCCTAAGAATTGGTGAGGATTCGAAGGTTGTCCGATTAGAGTTGTGGCGAGACACACACTCACGTATGATGTCAGGGGGGGGGGGGGAACACCTGGTGGTGGTGGCTGTTTGTAAGTGTTGGATGTGTGTTAAATCCAAGGGTGTGTTAGTAGGTGCACACTCTGAAACTCAGACAAGGGCAGGCACTGGGGTGGGCGTGTAACTGCGTCCATGCACGCAGAGGAGGAGCTGGGAGGCGTCCCACTCTTGCGAGGGACACGCTCATTCAACAAGGCTTCTCTGTGAACCAAAACAATCATGCTTCACACACACACACAGACAGACAATACACTGACAACACTGTGAACTCGTGTCTCACAGGAAAAGGAGCAAACAGGCGGGGTGTGAGTTCAGCTCTATTGTTTCGCTCTGGATTGGATGTTGCATTAATGGAGTAATGTGTAGATGAAGACAACATGCATGCTATTCACAGCTTTTTGCTTATTTACCAAAACCAAAAGTCAAATCTTAAAGTATTTCCACTTTCTAGCCCCTCAAACCAGCTGAAACTCTAAGCGTTGGTTCTGAACAGCATGGAATGTTTTCAGGTTTCTTCAAGGACAAAGACTATCAGCTAAAAATCAAGGTTCATCAGGGCTTAATAGAGAATGTGCTGTTAAATAGTTGAATCCAGAAGAGACCAGGTACATTTTTACTTTGATTCTGTGAAAGCACACTGAAATCAACAGACTGGAGTATTCAGTGGCTGCCAGGTCACTCAACCCAACTTTAAAAAATGTGAAATTGTGGGAAACTGTCCCAGGCCCCATGTTTTCAATTCATTTAATGCAACTTGATTTCACCTTCAGATTAAGTTAAGGGCACAGGAATAATTTCTCTACATGGCGTCCACTTTGTACACAAGTATGATTATATGTATCTGAAATGTTTTGCTTAAGATGATGCTGTAATATTTGTAGCAGATTTTCTCACCTTAGGAAAGCACACCTGAGATAAATGCACACAGACAACTTAGCTAGAAGATCATTTTTAACAGTATTTCCTGCTACGAGACACAGAAGGAAAACACTGTACAATAATAACTGTCCATTTATATTTGACTAATTTGCAACAGAAAATGTGTTTTCTATTTCTGTTTTCTATCGTTAAATAACGTAATGAGGGAAACACACTTGGTGTCAAAGTCCAGTGGTTGCCATCTGCCTTTAAGATATGTGCTGCCTTATACAGTACACACATGGAATGTAATTTGACAAAACAAATGAGCAGTGTATAAATAGGATTCATAGGATTCTTTATGTTAAACAAACCATAATTAAATCCTATCTTTAGCAGCAGCAGCTTTGCATAGGACAGCGTTTGTCTGCAGAGGGAGTGTGGCAGGGACCATAAGGTCTCAATGACACTGCAAACACAGGTGGCCCGCCCTCAGCTGGCAGGAGCGAAGTGCAGGGGCATCAAGTAAGTTTGCCAGAGGACACAAACTCCCTCACAAAGCAACAGAGAGACAGAGACACCTGGACGGGTCACCCTGGACCATCGATCAGAGCGTTCCGCAGCCAGCAGGGACACTCCGGGGGTCGAAGCCCCGACGCAGGACAACATTTCCCCTGACCTGTTCGACAAGCCGGCTTAATTGTAAGTGGATCAATCGTGCTGCAGATACTGAGAGACTGAAACGGAGAGAGACAGAGGTCCACTGAGTGCGCATATCGATCTCCTTTCTAATGACCAAACATGCCACACTCGTCTCCTAACAGACATCCATCCGCTGTGTGTGTGCCTGGGATACTGATGTTCAGCTCCTTTGTCAAACAGCAGACAATAGAGAGTACTAATAGAAGTACTAGAGCCTGAACGCCTGCAGACAGCAGCATGGACACCACACAGATAAGAGCATGGGGGCAAACTGTACAACAAAGACAAAGAAAGAGTGAACAGAGGAGAGACACTCAGGCACAGCAGAGGTTGGGATGGTGAGGATGCGCAGAGCGGTGAGCAAGCAGAAGATGCAACACAAAAAAGCAGTTGGAGAGTCAAAAGAAAAGTTGAAATGAATGCTACCAGAGGCACACACAGCTTAGGGCTTCACTTCGTTAGCAATATGGTTTTTGAGAGGACATTCTATAAGATCACTGTATATTTGATTTGGTTCAGGTAAGCCCACAGAGGCTATCCTGTACAGCTGCATGTTATGATCATCTTCATCACCTTTTTAATCCACCACCATTAAATACGAGTGTAAAAAAACAAGTAAAATGCTCTTAATAGCTTCCATTGCTCTGGTAAGTTCAACAGTTTTAAACCTCAACACATTTTACGTGCCATAATCAACACGTTAGCACTGTTATTGTTAGCATTTTAGCATGCTAACGCTAGCAGTTAGCATGAAGACTCTTCGCACTGTAGACTCTCATCATTTTTATGATTGATTTCCTAATAAATGTATACATTTAATACTTATGCTGGTATTTTAGGTTTCATGACCATTACCACAACTATTTTTCCAGTACCTACAAGGAATATACATTTGTTATTTTTCTAAATACTTAAATAAACTTAGACGCATTATGTTGAATGGCAGTTTTAACTGAACTGCAAGTTTGCTTAAAGTGACGTAAAGTCTAAAATGTGCCAAATTACGAGTTAAATCTGGAATTGTGTGCTCAGAGAATAAGTAAAAACAACTTTGAATATGACAAACTGCTCAAAGATATTATGATTCCATGCCAAGCTCATACTAATTGTCTGCACATGATTTCATTTCCATGTTTGGTTTGAAGATCTATGCCAGACTATAAAGTGTAACCACAGCTTATTCATGATGGCAACCACTCCACACAAAAGCAGATAAATAAGGAGTTCTATATGCAGGCCATGCAGTGTTAGGTAGGAGTTGGGGGGGTGGACTGGATTCAGACTCACTTTCTGGCACGGCCCTGGACGGCCTGCTGCTGCTGTTGCTGCTGCTGGACCTGCTGGGAGGGAGCAGGCCTCTTACGACTGGGCTCCATCACCGGGGACGGCAGGCCGGGCCGCACTGCAGGGCTCCCTCCGTACGGTGGGCCGGGGGGGCCCATAGGAGCTCCCTGGTGGGGCATCCTCGCTCCAGACGGCATGCCAGGACGCTGGGGGAGAGAACGCAGGAGAAAAGAAGGGTCATGATCCAGTAAAAAAAAATCCTTTTCCATTGTGTTTTATGAATAATTATAATCATAAATGAGTATTTCTAAAAATATAACAAAGGGAACATTGGATCAATTGACAGTTCTTTTTGCATTTCCTTGAAGTTTTTCATAAACACACTCACACTCACACGCTTCTGATCCAGACTTCACATAATTTTCCTATTTAAACTGAAATTCTGAGGTCTGCTCTGCTCCTATTGGAACTGGAATAGCTTCTTCCTTTTGTAACATTTGGTAACATTTTAGTAATCAAACAACCAACAAGTAAGTAAACATGAACACACACCAGGCCATCTGATGACGTCATTTTACTCGAGTTTGAATCTTTCCCATGTGGTGCAGCAGACTTGAAAGAAAGTGTGTAGTAAAGCTTCAAAAGACATCTATTATGGGAACTGTTTGTGTTAGAAAGTCGAAAATTAGAGACCAACATAAAAATATGGAGTCGACACTTCAGGCAACTTAACCCTAAACGTGTCAGTGGAATCAATCTCCCAGTGGTGTGAGTCATTTCAGCAATGATCTGTCCTAATGTGCACTGGTCCAGAGGGTGCCAATAAACGGAGAAAAAGCATTGTTGTTTTCTGTTGTCAGCTTTTAGAAAAGAAGGTTACACTGCTGAAAAATTGAATAAGTGAAGGTTGTCACGCACACACACCTTCTAAACAATGCAAATCGTGTCAGAGCCCAGTTTCACACACTTGTGTTGACGCCTGGGAACAACTGGGGAACCTTCACCTGTGCTTGTCACTCCCATGGCAACAGCTGCCTCCCGCCTCAGTTCATTGTCTGAAAGCAAATTGGGGATCGTGCGATAGAAAGAAATCCTTTGACTCCTTTGAACGAGAGCACAGACCCGCGCACTATGTGTATGTCTTCTACTAAAATACAATATATAACTTTGAATGTGTCCGAACAGGAAGAGACATTCAGAAAATGTACACTGTGAAAATAACCCATTAGAGCTCAAGTCCTGCATTCCAAAGTACAGAAGTATTGACATGAAAAATCAATTTCTAGCTCTAATCCTTCTGATATGTCACATAACTGAAGCTAAAAACGTTCAAGCTGAAGCTGATTTTCGGATGGCCAAAAAAAGTGCTGGTTAGGGGGCCAATGGTTTCCTTTTGGCCTGAGGTAGGATAATCCAGCCCTGATTTACTGTATATGGTTTAACTTTAACAATGTATCGTCTGTTATAAGATCATCGCAGAGTTTGTAAATCAAATATAAAATTAAATCTGGTTGTTAACAGAGCCATTACTTAACAGACCTTGACGCTTAAGCAAGAAACCATGTCCTCTTTCAAATCGCCACAGAAACCGACTGCTACATTCTGTAACAAATGAGTAAATGCTAAGAGGAAAAGAGAGGACGGATAAAGGATCCAAATCAGGAGATTGATATCCTTACATTTCCCCCAAATTTCACACTATTAGTCACCTGTAAATGTAGATTACTGGAAGAACAACATGTCAGATTTGATCTTTAGACTCTCCACAAACACGTTAAATCAAACAAAGAAGAATGTAATGAACAACCTGGAGGGCACAATAATACAAACTAGATATAACTGGGACCAAACGTGAACGCATGTTTTGACAGAGATTTAAAAGAACCATTCGAGAGCCTGGCGTATTGTGTGCCCTTTGAAATGGTGACCAGGCCGAGATCCTGTGATAAGAAGCCCGAGCAGGCGGCGCTGTCACTCCGGCTGGGAGTTTGTTCGGCGATGGGGGGAGGGGAGGTTGGGGGGGGTCAAAGCAACTGAGAAGCGTCTCAGAATGGGAGAGGATAAGACAACATATGGTCACAGCCTCGTGCTCAAGTGTTGTCACCTTGTGGAGCTTTAACAGACTCTTTTTTTGGGACAAAAACACCCAAACCTGCTACACTTCCAGACTCCTGTTACAGCTGCTGTCTGGGGAACGTGAGATACAGAAATCCATAGCTGGATCATGTGTGGTATGAATTCCCCCCCCCTAAATCCAGACACTCACAATGGGTTGTACTTTATAATCTGACCTGCTGAACTGACTCCAAATCTCTGCCCGGAGCTCTGCCAGCCAGCCAGCCAGCCAGGAATCGAAGCGGCCATGTGGAGGGATATCTGAGAAGTGTGTTGGCATCTCTGGAGGGATTCGAAGAGGCCAAACTTAACCCACACTCTATTAAACATATGAGTCTGTGGGTTGCAACACGTATGGTCCCTTTTAAAAACTCTGATTGGAATCAAATCTATTAAAAACTGAAGATGAGGGTCCTTGAGCGGGACATGACTCCTATTTACTGACTAAAAGATTATTTTAATTATAGATTTATCATCAATTAAGAAACAAAATGCTTATTTTATCACATATTCAGTTTCCTTTCATGGAATTATTTACAATTTGTGTTATATGTAAACAATGCAACTCATTAATGTTACTAAGGATAGAAATCTCAGTTCTGTTTAAATAAAAATGTCAGATTAGCTCACATCTTTATAAATTCTGACGAAATATTTTATAACCATGCGAGGGCTGCTTCAATATCAGTGTTTCGTGACTTTCAGCGGAAAGTACGGTGTCATTTCAACATGAGATTTTGTGTGATAACCGGCTCTGTAATATCCGCCTCCACCCTGTTACAACGAAGGTAAATGGAAGGGAGATTGTTCAGATTCAACAGTGACCTCTCTTTAAAAAGGGAAAACGTGTCCCTGTTAGGCTTGATACAAAGAACAAATTCTTGACAGTTTTTATCAAAAGTATTTTTTGGGTAAAAAAAATCATTTCAATGATCACGGCAAGGTCTATGGATTAACCAGAATAACTGGGACATTGTGTTTGGAAAAAGGCGAGAAGATGTTGAACATTTTTTAATTGTACTTTTCAAAGGAGCACAGAACCGTATCTTTCACCTCCTTTGTATCGGTGTGAAGGCAAACAACTTTAAATGTTGGGAAAATAAAACCCAAACTTTTTCATGGAAAGAATTTTCTGAAATTTGATTGAACAAAATCCTTAAGCGACAAATTCTGTTTTGGTGTAACCAGAGATTGAAAGGGGACTTTTGTGTTCAAAGGTCTTTGCCAAGCACACTCAATATTTGCAGATGACAACACAACAGTGTGTCATATTATGTTTCGGCTTATCGGGGTTTCCCACGCAGAACGCTGCAAGGCTTTTCTCATCGCAGCAGCCCTCGATGACCTCCACACTCACAAGCCAGAGAAGTAACACAGCAGGGGGGGAGGTGAGGCCGATAATGAGAGAGAAAGAGGAAGAGACCGACCTCAGCCCACCCATCAGACCTATAAGCAGATCTCGGCCAAACACACTCCCCCACAACACACACACTGCTGCTGGGAGGCAGGAACACTACGACCTTCAGTAACCACAACAATGTGTGTGTAGATATACTGCTACGTGTGGATGCATTGGAACACGTGGGTAAAAACTTTGCTTCATGAAGGGAAACGTCATCTTTCGCCCACAAGCTAACAATCGTCCCCGTATCCCCTGGTATAAATATTTCTACATTCTGCAGTATACACAGAAAACCTGCCGCAAATATTATAACAGGACTTTTTTTTTCCCATCTTTAGATGTGGAGGAGAGAGAAGGGAGAGGCAGGCACGAGTGGAGGGAAATATTTGGCTTGGAGCAGCCAGAACCTCATCAAGGTTAATTGGTCTGTGGAGAGGACACACTCATCTGGATCATCAATCACCTGCTCCATTGTTTCCCTAAGTCTGTGTCTGCGTAGCCCAAAGCCCCTGTAATGACCGATCCTGTCAAACAGACAATACCTCATCTTGTTCCAGTGTATAAACCTACCTGGTGTCAGTACGCCCAACATCAGCGCTGATTAAAACAACGAAAATCAGACCTCAGCCGAACTTGTTCTGTGATTTTAAGACATAAAAAGGGTTTGACAAACTAAGTCTTCCTGACCTTCTCTGTGTACCTCAGGATTAAGAAGCGATGCCAAGTTTCAGGAACTGTGCGACGGGGAAATAGAGTTCATCTGAAACTAAGAACCACATCCAAACAATGAGACAACATTCATGATGTAGGAGTGAGGTCATTTCTGATGACCTTCTAGATGAATTGTTAACATATTACCTTTACATAATTAGCTTGTTTTACCTGATCCAATCGGAATCAGAAACCCTTTATTAGTCCCACAGCAGGAACATTTACAGCAGCCAAAACAAGAATATATTCACGCTTGAAAAGCCAAACATTTTTGCTTAAAATAATGACAATTGTTTTTATTGTCAATAAACGGTTTAAGAATCGTTTCAGCTCTACCATTACAAATTCTGCAGTACAATCATATGATACTTTTTGGGGGATTTTTAGTCTCTAAACTCTGTGTACTTCTAGACCCTTCCGGCATCGCAATATTATTGTCTGCACCTCAGCAACAACTATTCAAATCCCAGAATTGAGTCTGATTGTTCCCCGTCTGTATTGCCTGCCATCTCTTTACTTTCAGTCCTCTACTGAGAGCCTAAAATGCCCGAAATATACAAGCATTAAACGCAAAGGAATTGAAATGTAGTGTTTAATTTAACAAATAAATAATATACAGCCTTTTTGACCTTTTCAATGTACAAGAGGAGAAGGAAATGAGTCCAGGTTTCACGATCTGTGCAAAAGGTGGAATTAATTTCAACCTAACCGATGGAAGTTTCTCAGAAGGAAATGGACATTTATGAAGAACTTATATTTTCCTAAAATTACTCAAACTATTCCCCACATGTCTAAACCCAGAATCGCTAAACCTAATTTTGTTTTTTTGATTTCTAACTGGAAAAAACATTTGAAATAGTCACCTTGAGCTTCAAGAAGGTATTCATTTTACAGCAAACAATTACTCATCGAAAATGAAAATGGACAAAAAGATTGGTAATAGCCACAAATCCCTGGTTTATTTACACGATTGAGTCAATGTCAGAGCCACATCTGCTAGAACTTTCAAGTGTCTCTGACTCCACATCATGCTCAATCCTCCTATTCATGCAGCTCATTACCAAAACACACTACTACTGTCATCCGTGATGTGTTATTAAAGTGTGGTAACAGTTGCCTAACCTCTAAGCATGAGCAACACTTGACTTGACATTTCACGCTGGCTTCACATGAATGGGCTGATTGTTCTGCATGATTTCCAGGATTGGCCGCATGCCTCGTCGCCGTCTACACTACTACGTCCGTTTGTCTCGTGACCTTACAGGTTCAGATCCTTCCACCAACCAACACCATGCTGCCTGGAAGGCTACTCTGACTGTGTTGTTGTGAGTGGACTCGTCATTCCACTCCCCCCACCAACCCCCCTACCCCCTCTCTGTCTGTGACTCTCAGGGAAGCAGTGTGCTCCTCCGTTAGCCAAAGGGGGAGCTGGTTGCTTTCTGCTGCTGCTAAGCTTCTATTCCTTCAATCTTTCTGTGTGTGTTAGAATTCCTCAGCTTCCCATCCTTTCCTCAGCTCCATCCATCCATGCTGCTCCACTTCTTGTTCTCTCAAGCTATCTCCTAACAGGCTGGGATCCAGGGGGGTGGGGGCTGGAAATAACCTTCACATGGCCAGCTTTACCCAGCTATCTCTCACACACAGACCGCTGCTGCTGCTGCGCCGACTCATGCACACATACACACACAGGCACACACGCACATGCCAGCTCCTTTCAAGGGAATGATGGACAGCGCCACTCACCACACCATGGACCAGGAACTCAAACAGTTTGCTCTTGGTGGCTTTCCTGGCTCCCCCCGCCGTCTCCTCCGTAGCCATTTGCTCAGTCCCCTCCGTTCACCCTGCTATGTCTCCTTTCTCCTTCTTTTGTCTTTCCCTCTCCCTTCACCACCAGCCTCCTGTTCCCCTCCCCTGCTCCACTTTCCTTCTCTTTGTGCTCTCCTTTACAGCACTGCCTGTCCCTGACTCTCCTTCTCTCTCCCTCTCTCTCTCTCTGTTCCCTCCCTCTGACTCTATTTTGAATGTGCAGCAGCCCTGCCGAGTCTCTCACTGTGTCTAGCTCACTTTTTAGTTGAGCTGCCTTTCAGGAGCCCGGCACGTTGCTTTGAGGTGGGGGGGTGGGGGGGAGGCTATGCGGGGGTCTGGCAGGGGGGTTTCAGCCAGCCCACCCTGCCGCTCCCCCGCACAGCTGTTGCATTCCATTGGTAGATAAGGGCATGCGTTGCAGAGAGGCTGCCGCTTGGTCTAAACGGGGGCTGGGGAGGTTAGAATCAGTTTCTCTGCTGTAGCCCCCCCCCCACACACACACACACACACACACCCCCGGGTGACAAACACAGAGGCCATGGTCAGCACACGCAGACCTCAGAGTCCTGGGCTCATTTTCAAAAAAGGACAGTGGGCTCTTAAAGGGGCCACGCTGCACATCATTAACACATGAGTACACACAGGAACTGCCTCACATGATGGAGTCAGGACGTGCTGATGATGGCGAGCAGGAGGGTGATTGCTCAATTAAAAGCAAAGCAGCTCAAGAGACAGACATTACTTTTGTCTTTGAGTTCAAAGCTCGTCGCTCGTGTGATAAAGCCACTTCAAGAGCAGAAGGCCACGTCAAGAGCACCTTCACTTCCTGTGTTTCTGTACTGGCTTTTGTCTGAGTGCATTTATAGGTTAGGAGTGTTTCCTCCGCTCACCTCATTAGCTTGTACCTTTCACCCACTACTCGGCCCAGGGGCTGCAGTGTAATGGCAAACAAACCGGCTGGTGTGCACAGCAAGGTGAATGTGTCGACTCGACACGTGTAATGAGGTTCTGTGGGGATTCCTTGCAGGCTGATTTATTTAAAACTGAAAGCCAAAAATAAATAAAAAAAACATCTACTGGGCAGAAGGAGGTGAAGTGATGAATACAAGACTTGTTGAAATACTTTTTGTCTGCATTTTTAGGAAATGTATCGAACTCAAATGAATACTAAGCCTGAGCTTCGTCACCGCACAGGTCATTACTCTGACTAAATCCACGCCATGTTTAGGATTATTACTCTTTCATGTCTCCTGCTGCACGAGCCCCTCTTTCCTTTCTCTCCCTCCCCTCTTCCAGACGTCAGATCAGGGGAGTGAAATATTCATGAGGGTTATTTGAATGACAAAGGAGGTGAAGTGGGGCAGATTCAAAAGGTGCAAATAGTCACTGTTATTGTTTCCTCTTCCTTTTTGCACTGTCGGTGTGAAGTGTGCAGGAAAGTGTCAAAATCAGGGGTGTCAAAGTGGAAAGGAAATTACCCTCAAGATGGTGGGAAGCTGCGACACAAAATCCGACATTCAATTATCACTATGTTATTCAAGCCTTGTTCATTAAAAATGGGGCGATAAATACATACACTCGGAAATTGTCTTTTTACGCGGTTCAACGGAAAGAGGAAAACTGCAGTTATTGTGTGGACAGCTGGTTAGTGGTTCGGGGACCTTTTAGGCCAGAGGTCATGACCTTCTTGAGGATGCACCATCCCTCAGAGGCGTCTAAAAGGACCCACGCTGTTTTTATGCATTCATATTATCCATTAGACGTGACGTAAAGATGCCATTACTGACAGAAATGTAACGTAGTCTCAAGGAAAAGCAGGAAGAGAAGCAAGATACGAATGTATGTCCTACAAACTTCCTGATTATTGGAATCTTATTTTTGAAAAAGCTGGCCCTCCCGTGTGTTGCCGACAGCTCGAAGCATTAGTTTGCTAGTTGGTGACACCTGGTGTTTAGATGAGTGTACTGCTGCTTACAATAACCAGCTCTGAAAGGCTTTACAGATTATAAGGGAATCAAACCTCCTCTGAAAAATGTCTCTTTGCAGACTCATCAATTCTCTAAGTCAAATGTTGCAAAAATATCACTCCTCATTCACACAGTGCATTAGATAAACCTTTTGTTACTTAACATATGACATATCTTTAAATATATAAGTCACACTGGCTAATACATGTATCTCAATTTCCTGCAAGGTCATAAACTCAACCCGTATCTATGCAAATGTTGAGATTGTTCCGATCTGCCGCTACTCCAGCAACAGCACAAGGACTCAACGATAACAAAGAGCTCCAGCAGCTCAGGCGATGCAAAAGGGAGCCCGGAGCGCAGGAGTACCCCCTGCCGGACCCCCACCGTCTCCCTCACCAAAGCCAGTCGGTCTCACCAAATGGTAATGTCCCAGGGTGTAGCAGACAGGGGGGTAGAGGGGGCTATCCGGGGGTAAGGGAGCAGCAGCAGTGTTATGAATGACCAACAGAGGGAGCAAAGCGCCAGGCAGGGAAGTGCTGAATGGAGAGAAGGATCCATGTTCAAGGCCAAGGTTGCAACAAATGGATGAGATTTTATAACATATGGAAGACTAAAAACCCTTCAGGGTACAAAACTCTAATTACTTTTTCAATCTCTAAGCATCTTTTTTTGTTTTTAATTCCTTATTTGGCCACAGGAAGACGACAAACAGCTCACACTAAGAGTCATGCTTCAGATATTACAATATGCAAACTGCCTAGAGCAGAACTGGCTGCATCTAGCACTTATTTCCATCATGGGTTACACTCTTTTAAAATGTTGGTGTATCAAATGTGTAAAAATATTGATAACTGCCTTTCCAGAACCCTGAAAGGCACTGTCTAACTCTGCCTTGCTTTGTCCACATTCACACATGATATGATGGAACTAAACAATGTTTGACATCTTTTGCTCGGGTGAACTAGAAAATATGTGATGCTGTGATGAGCGATCACAGGTGGAAAATTCTTGAACATTCCAAACTAAATAAGCAATTTATTGATATTATATTTTAAGAGGTTATCGCTCACAATCTCAAATATAACCTGCTTTATTGGGACTGCATGGATGTGATTTGATCAGATCTTACTGTCTGACAACTTTTACCAGATTTATATCCAAATGTTACTAAAGGTATAATACGTAACGTCACCAAATTCCAACTGAGCCTCGCCCCATTTAATAATGAGAAAAAAGCCAGGACAGAAAATTAATCTTTCAAGTAAACAAAACACAAAGCCTACCAATGTTGTTACTTTGGCATTACATTTAGTGTATGCAAGACAGCATCTCTACTACATAAGACACTTTTTAATTAAATTTAATGATTCATGCTTGCATCCAAAGAGGTTGCAGACGTTTCGAAGTTACAGGAAAACGAGCTGCATTCAGTCAAAGACCCTTAAGTGGATACAAAAACCAATTACTTGTGAATCAATCACGTTATCATTGCAGTCACATTCTCCTCAATCTTTTCTGAAATAACATTTAATGAAGTTCATTATTGGTAAGAAAAAGCCTGCTGAAGGTAAATGTATTCCATCGCTGTGACGAAGATAATATGCAACAACAATAGGCTGAGCAGAAAGAAAGAGAGGAAGGCTGAGAAATCCATACATTGACAGTTCTGGCCTGTTTTTCTCCAATCTCTTCACAATTAGCCCGGGAGAGGAAGGAAATGGATTATACAACGAATAAAAATGAATAAGGGCCCTGATGTGTAACGCACAGTTCCCAGTATTAACGTTTACATACCAGAAACCAGAGACCTGCCCTCGTCAACATTATTGTCACAGACAGATGGGGTGCACTAGGGGGAATATGGACTGTACCGAGGGCATGGAGTAAACTCTGATCCCCTCCCACTGCTGGGCCCCTCTCTTTTTCCCTTTCTTTGGTTTAAGAGCTGCACACAAAACCCAGCTCAAGCTGCTTAAAGGCCAGAGCTCTCGAAAAGCTACTCAATGGCCATCAGCCACCATCAAAGAGACTGTACAAAAGCACGCAGACCTGCACCTTTACTGAGGGGGATTAGGGAGGGGAGAAGTACATTTCAGCGCCGATTTCTTGCAGCTAGGCATGTGTAATGAAGAGGAACCTACACAGAGGAAGAAGTATCCCATGGTGGCAGAAAACAATAGGACATCTGCTGATATTTAGCGATCAAAGTGAATAGGTATAATACACAACGGGGAAAAAGGCGAAAGATTTTTGCTAAGAACCAAACCTAAGGAAAGAGTTCAGGCTCAACCTTGAATTTCCACGCTTTTTGGGGACAAAGCATCTTTATCTAGACAGCGGTTATGGTTCAGCTCCTTCCCTAAGAAAAGGAGGCATTGTGGGAGCAAAAGGAAAGAAGGGGCAATAGTAATGAGCCTAGTTTCCCCGCAAGCACACCCGAACAAGGCCTAAGGCTTTACCTGCTTTGGGGTATTTCCTGTTTTCTGTAGCCATGACAACGCTTTAAATCTGCCTTGCGTTGAAAGCTAACAGCCAATCAGGTGGCAGGGACCCCGACTGCTGTGCCTTCAAATCTGGAGCAGCAGCTGGGGAACCGAGCAAGGAAATATTCCAGACCTTAAACTGTGAAACTCAAAAGAAATCTCAGTTTATGAGACAGAACAGCCTTTCAGTTTGCCGTGTTAGTCAGCACTGAAGTCATCAGGGTCAACTTTGAAGCATATATACAGAGAGAAAAAAGAAACTATCACTTTTAATGAATAAAGCTGACATAAAATGCAGAGGGATGAAAAATAGGACTGGCAGAATGATTCCTCCACTACAAACTCCCTCTTGTTTCTACGCTGCATCCAAGCTAACCATTAGCCCTGATCTTTCAGCACCGCTCTGCCCGTGCAGGATGGGAGAGAAAGCCGACAGATCCAGGGCAGGGTTGGTATGTGCACGGCTGACTCCAAATCCAACGGATGAAAAGCAGGAGAGGTAGCCTGAAGAATTAGCTGCTAATATAACTGCACTACATCTGCCAAGGAATGAATGATATTTTATGCTGAAAAGTGCTGGCAGAGTCAACAACATGCATATTTTGTATTGGGTTGTGTTAAAGCCGGCTCTGTGTGGTGCATTATTGAGCGCTCACTGCTAAATGGGTCAACCAGGAGCTCAGTGAACTGTAGCGCCATCAGGACCCAGACAGTTGGTCTCTGAGTCCAGAGCGCAATCTCATTAGGAGAGCTAATTCTAAAATATGAATGGGATTAATATGCAGCTGAATGAAAAACCTACAGATAGTGCTTGAGGTAAGATAACAGTGATTTAAAAAACCGTGCTATAATCTGCTGGTAGGCAGGGAGGGCGCCATGTTAATTAGGTTACAAAACGCTCAATATAAAAACCATAAAAAGCCATCATCTCCGTGGAAATTACAAAGTGGGGGTTCAGAAGCTGTGTTAAAGCAGTGTTTATAGGCTGGAAGTTGAGTAAAATTTGTCTCCAGTATTGCGGCTATAGGTTTACTGTGTGCCTGTGTAAAATATGCCAGGGTTGCACCTCTATAAACAGCACAGTATGCATTAAGCTGCCTTGCTTTCCTTCAGTATTTCAGATATTGTAATGGTAAGGAGTGATACTCTCACTGCAACTAATTAATATTTAATACATATAAATAATTAAAGATTTGTTCTCCATTCTGTATATTAGAGTGGAAAAAGCACATCACATTTTTTAAGAGCTTTAATGGATATCATATCAAATAAAGATAATAATAAAAAGAATGACTATTATCAAACTTGTTAATGAGATGTTGATTCACATTAATGTAATCGATAAGCATTCCAGATTGAATATTTGATCAGAAGACTAGTTTCCCTGTAAGCTCATTTTGTTTCCGGGGTAACAAACAGCTATTGAGCTAGCACATTCCTCAACAGCCAAAAAAAGGAAGTGCTCTATTGTCCATTTATTCCTGGAAATAAGACTAAACACAAAGCCAGGGAACATTTAATTGGGTGACCTAGTATTTCGGAAACCAAAGCCTTCTTATCAATCTCATGGCTGGTGCAGAAACTGTGAGAAAAAATACATTTCGACAAACTTCGAGAGAAACTCTGGAGCGGTATCACACGGTGAAACATTGATTGACCTTGATGAGTCGCCCAAACTAAATTTCAAACATGACTGAACGGAGTGACTGGGGTGTATAAATGTGTGTGTGTGTGTGTGTGTGTGTGTGTGGGGAAGGGAGGGTTCTTTGCAACTTTCCTTCAAAAGCCAGGTCAAGCATTCAGCAGACTGTAAAAGGAGCTGATCCTGTGATCCTCTATCAGTCCTCAGAAGCTATAAAGGCACCTTGCATACTAATGAGGCTGTGCTCCTTTTATTTAAAGTGAAGGGAATATCTGTGCCAGCAACTGGGCCAGGGAAGGCTATTTAGCTACTTTAGCCCTAGCTTTTTCTGCCTGTATCAACAACAAGGATAAAGTATGGTTTAAAACAATCAAAAACTAGTGTAGAGCAGCTGAAAAGTTCCTATAAAAGCTATAATGCTCATTGATAAGAGGGAGGAATCACCATCGCATTTAAATTTCATGTATACCCTAAGTAATGGATTGATGTATATATTTGGCAAAGCAACACACAGACGGCAATGTGTTTGAAGTCGGAGTGCTTTGCAATTTGCAATATTCAATGTTGACTGTTCATCCCAAATGGCAGCGTCTGTTGTTTTCTTCTTTCATTTAGTGCATCAATCTCAAGTACATGTGATGGTGCTCTTTGAAATCAGCAAGCAGCTGAGTCACCAAGACCTTCATAACTCAACAGTTCTTTACATGAAACCAGAGCAGGAAATAGGGGGAGAGAAAGAGAGAGAGAGGCAGAAACCTGAGAAAGGCTGTAAAATGTGCAAAGAATTCAGTGAAACCACATTTAAAGGACATTAGACTAGGATGAATACCTCTAGCCACTCTGAGCTTTGAGTTTTTCTGACTCTGAAACTGGGAGCAAGGATGATATGATGGTATAAGCAAAATGCACATACTTTTATTAGTGCAAATCAGATACATTTGCATTTTCCTTTCTTCCCCAGAGTTAGATTAGAAGAGTATCAACTCAACTCAATAGCTTCAAAGATTAGCTTAGCATAGGAGGGCAAAAGGGGGTAACAGCTAGCTCCTCTATTATAAACAGTCATACTGTGTTCAAATTACAAATGAGCTATAAACTTATATTCAAGACAAATGACCTGTTTGTTACATTTCATTTCAGCAGGTTAGCTAGCTATTCCGTGTTTCCAGTCTTTATGCTAACTTTGGCAAACTAGCTACATATTTAATGCTCATGAGAGTGGTATCCATCTTCCCACCCAACTCTGCAAAAACAAAATACAAAATGTCGACATATACTTTAATAAAGAGTTTAGTAATTTTTTTTGGGAGTAATTTAAGGCTTTACAAACAGCCAAAAAGCAGATTTAGTTCCAACAGGAGTGAATATATTTCAGGCAGCAGCTGGAGTATAAAAACTACATTTTCCTTGGGATCAGCAAAAGTAGTTCTGGCGTTAACTGTACACCCTAAATTCCTCTCCTCCCGCTGTGCCTGCCAGCAGATTAACAGTGAAACTGAAACTTTTCCTGCAAGATCCAAAACACACATGCAGACTTGGCTGTGGGGGCACTAACATGAAACACCATCATATCATTGTGTGTGGGAGCCCTGAATCAGAGAAGGGGAGGGAAAGACGGCGGATGAATTAAAAGCATGCGTAAAGAGGCAAAAGGATGGTCCTCATTGTAGCTTCACCGAGCATCCTCTTTATTACTCCTCAAGTGTCTGTTTCCCACACTAGACAAGGTTAACAAGCAGCGCTGGTGTCTGCGTCGGCTGGAAAACGGGGAGGGGTGGGAGGTGGAGGTGGAGGGGTGAGGTGCTGCAACTACACAGTGTGCCGTGTGATGATGCAGACAGGCTACTGTAGCCTACAGTCCCCTTAAATATTCCAAACCACATTCCACTCCGAGCTCAAAATTCTCTAATATGTTATGCACCATGCAGCTGTACACCGGAATAAGCCTAATACACCATGAGGTGGAACACATTTTTTACATTCACATTTAATTACAGCCAGACGAGAAACAACTCCGGTGCGCACTAATCCGGCTGGCAACGCGCCTACAGTATGAATAAAATATAGAAAGAATAGTTTTAATGGTGGATGCGGATACTGAGCAGCGTGGCGACAGAGTGATGTGGAATAAAACAAATGGTAGCATGAGCATCCATACCTTTCTCTCCATCACTATGCGCTTTTTTAAAAGGCTTTCTCAACAACAGGAACTGTAGGATGTGCCTCTGTGGCGGTGTCCGGTTCGGTGTGGCGCGGTGCTTCCCGTCACTCCTCAACTTCCTCACGGCTTTAAGACAGCAGCGTCTCCCTATCACTTCCCCATTACTGGACAGCTAGGCGACTTATTAGCACTGGCCTGTGGGACTCCGAGCCGGGGATGGAGCCAGAGCCAGGATTGGTGAAGCCTTGTTCGGAAGGGAACAGGAGCGCAGGCGCGGTCTCTGCTGGAGAGTCGATATAATGAAGAATTACCAGTGGCAGGGAGTGTCATCAAATTATCCTCAGGAGCGGGTTTTTGGGGGGTATACTGTTCGATGTTAGCTTCAACAAAGGGATTGGGAAATTATGAATACAAGATATTAATGTGTGCAATGCAAGGGGAAAGAAGTGCATTTTTTCTTGCTGATAATAGGCCTCATTGATGTACTAAAAAATAAATGGACGCAAAAGCAACATCCAGCCCCCTAACCAAAAGAATTGTAGCACTTTCCATAAATCACCCTTCACATGGGGTTTGTAAGTTACTAAAAGATATAAAATGTATTTACTGATGCTATATAGAGCAGTTAAATGTCTTTATTAGTTTTTTGAAAAAGATGGCCGCAAAGGTTCTATACCCATGTTCATCTATTAAAGATTACTAACAACAATAACATAGGTGTATATATAGCTTGGTATCCAGCTTGATATATGTTGTTTTGATCTGTATTGAGTAATTTAACACATTGAAATAAAAACATTTGGACCAATTAGGCTGTACAGCATGAGGGTTTATCAGAAATTCAAGCATGTCACTTAGGTGAAATAGATCCAGTTCATATGCCCAATTTTGTTGCAAAAAATGCACAAATGACAAACAATTGTATGCATGGACCCAACTTGATGCCTTTAAGTCTCTTGAAACCAGCATGTAATGGACTGTTCCTAAACGGTTTATTGAAACGAATACTGGAAATGGTAATCGAAAACTTAGTGAAGCTCAGTCGTTAGGTGTGTCATGTCAGCATATCTGTGACTCAAAGCTGAGTCAGCATCTAAATTCTATCAGCGAGACATCCTTCCCAGTTTATGTGTCCTTGAACAAGATGCAGCTCCTTCTCAGGTGCACCATATCTGAAACTGAACTCTCCTATAAATTCCTTGAGGTTTTACCAAGGAAGAATTTTTCCAAAGTGCAGCACAAACATCTGGGTCAGAGTCGTGTATCGAACAAAGCTTTCTCTCCGCAGTGCAGCCCACTCCTTCCCACACACAAACTCAATCAGCAGAGGTTTACTACTGAAGCCTTGGCGCAACACCAGCAGAAAGAACAAAAGATGCTCCTCGACTGAAAATGTCTCTGGCATTCTGTTCGAGAATCTTGAGCTCAACATGAAACAGCATCTATGGTTAAGCTCTTACCTTTATTACGAGGAGTGGTTGAAGATTGGAGCCAATGCAGTTATTACATATGAGCAATTGTTTTAAATGGAAGAATTCACTTTTTATTGAATTAGGTTCAATGAGGGAGTGGTTGCATATGAAGGAAACAAAGCAACCTAACAGCCTTTCAAAATGATCCTTTCAAGGCTCCATTAACTTAAATATCTAACTCTAACTAAGTGTGGGTGTTCCCAAACAATGCTTTATTTGATTTTCAACCAACAGGGATTATTGTTGATGAACAAAAAGGTCATAAGGTTATTCAGAATTTTTGGCAGATGTATGTTGATAAGTAGATCCTGAGATTTTTTTTCTCCTTTTCACGGGTCTCATTTTAGTCCTGGACATCAAAATAATCTATCACAGGTTCTTCTTTCACCATCTTCGACCAGGTACCTCCACTGACAGCCCTGGGAGGGGAACGGAGAGGAAAATGAGTCATAAGCAGACAGTAAAATCCGGAAACTAATCAAAACGAAAAGGAAAAACCATCAGCATAATTCTTCTGTCTATCTACTATTCTAAATAGGGTGGGGATAAAGGCACAAAAGTTTGAGGACACTTATGAGACTTAACCATACAACAGTCATTTGGTTTGTGACTCTAGTTACAGTGTCTTTAACCACAGAAGAAGACTTACTTGCTGCTGTGCTGCTTGATGTGAGCGATAGGAGGAGGGGCCCTCCCAGAGGTCTCACGCTCTATCAGTGATGTCAGGGTTGAGTTTGGACAGGCGCATTTCCCTCTGAGAACATGAGCAAAGAAAAAATATTTTTCAAATTAATAGCCAGACTGTGTCCAGCCCACATGTACGATACTGTTGAAATAAAGTCCTACTTGTGGGCTGTGATGACCACGTTGCGTTTGGGCTCGCTGTCGTAGCTCACGCTCTCCACAGTGTAGACCTCGGCCAGTTCGTGGATGATCTTCCGGTGTTCTCGGTTCATTGGCGGGAAACAGTGGCTCCTCTTTAGCTGCTTTCCCTGCAAACAGTAGTAGCATGTCGCTTGATGTATGCTGAAAATGCCTCACTGATATACTCCCCGCTGCCCTCCCCTGACATTTCTAAAGACATTAAGATCAAGAATCACTTTTCAGACTAATCATGACTCTTTCCTTTTGAATTACAGGATCCTTTTACCATTCTAAACTCTTCAAATGTCTTGGCTTTTCAGGAGTGGTCCCTTAGTTCCAGTTAGGGGATATTTTAATGCCGCAGATGGTAAAGATATTTAAGAATATTGCAAGATTCCAACTTTGTAGCAACAGTTTGGGGAATACCGTTTTCTCCTTCAACATGAAAAAGCTCCTTTGAAGAAGCCAAGTCCATAAATGCATGGTTCCCTCGGTCACATATGGTTGTTAATTTGCGGATGTCCACATCATTTTAGCTGTGTAGTGTATGCGTGTTCTGTAAAATGTTTGACCCTTTTTATAGACATTGAGGGTTTGTATGACAGGCTACTTTTAGAGAATACCATAAAGAAAACTCTCTCAAAAGCCCTAACACCAAGGCCAGGAGCAGAAAATAAAGTCATTAAACGCTGCACAATATGCAGCCACATTAGCATGTGAGAAAATATGAAGAAACCTTTTCATAAGCAGACTCTGAGGCAGAACATCTTTGACCCTGTGATTAACTGTTGCAAAAAGAGATCATTTCTTTGGGCAAAGAAAACCAAAGCAAAAGTGACCTTGACAGCGTCACGCCTATTAGCCTCAAAGCTGAATGAAAAAAGAACATTGAGACTATTTTTCTAACTGCCCCATGAGGCGACTACTAATTTAGTCCGGCTTAGAAACAGATACTAGAGAGGCTTCTCCGTCTGGTCTGAAATATAGAAGCTACACAGCTGGTTCTATCTTAAAAGGGGAATGGAACAAAACAGCTGTATATACACAGTACAACAACTGGGTCAGGGAGTAGGGTATAAAATAAATACTAGCATATTTACTCAAATTATGTTATTTTGGAGGGTAGTTAAATTAAACAAGCACAGTTTTTTTCCATGCAGCCCATGCAAATGTTGAACAGGGCAAAGGCTACTTTTTAAATGTATAGATATTGAGAATTCGTAACAGCACATGGATTATCGCCATTTAGTTTTAACTTCAAGATGTGAAAATGTTCAGGACAGAAGTTAAGGTTATCAGTTTGCTCCTCTTAAACATTTGACTATATTTCATCTCAGTTATTGCTGCCTAAAGCAGTGGGCTCCAGACACAGCCACCAGAGGGAGCTTAAGAAGTCACCCAAACGGTCATTAGCATACTGGCACAAAGGCGCTCTTTGTACCATCTTACCTTATTAGCAAGCTCAACAAGATTCTTGATCTCCTCTTCTACCTCCGTGACGAATTTCAGGTCTTTTCTGAAAGGGAGAAGGGATAAAAAGCATCTTTATGTCTGGCCGTGGGAACAAACTGAACAGACAAACCTCTAATAAATGGCCACAAAAGGACTGACCTGGCATCGTCTTTGAGGCTGTCGCTGTAGATAGAAGTAGAGCGGGAATTGAAAGGGTCAGAGGATGAGTCTATCTGCAACGCATCGGCCAAACGTCTGTTCCTCTCCAGAGTGGCACACTCTTGATCACATTCAAGCCTGAGAAAACAAAGCAGATCATGTAAAACAAACGGAAAGTTGGACGCCGCTCCTTTTTCCTTCAAACTGCTGTACTAATAATATCATTCTTATGAAACAAGATAGTTCTGAGTGGCTGCTCTAATCCATTGAATGCATAACGTATGATTGATTCATTTAAATATTTATGCGAAAAGAAAAAGTAATCACTCAAAGCGAACAGGAAGTCGATTTCTATGCAGGACTCATTTAAATGACGTTTTATTATTGATTGCATCGTGCCAAGCATCGCATCTATAGGTCTCTCTACCTGGTCTGTTTGAGCTCCCTCTTAGTGAGGAACGGCCCGATGTCCATGGAGTCTCCGAGCTGCATGTCAGACAGCTTGCTGGCCATGGCGATGGCTGCGTACCTGCAGTACAGCGGGGATTTATGGATGTTTCAACCACTTCATATTCACAATTCAAACAGCTGACTACAGAAACTGTTATACTGACCTCTGATATGAATTGGCTGCTTCTGTGCAGGCCACCATCTCCTTCCGTCGACCGCAATCACACTGCAGAGCGACCTGTGGGATAGATGGAGAATTAGACCCCACCACTGCTGCTCGTGTGAGGAATTCCTGGAGCAGTCTCATTGTGAGTTTGGAGGAGTGCAACTGTTATTATTTTATCCAGCTTTTCATGACAATTACACACGTATTAGGGCAGATTTCATCAATTACAAAACAAAACCTTCAATAATTACATGATTTTACACCTGAATAAACTGAATGCATAGACTTCATTCTGGGTAATAAGTAAATAAAATGAGGACAAACTTCTAAAAATTGGTCTTTATTTCCATGAGTCCAATCCCTGACCATCTGCACAACATTTGTACGCCATATTTCTGCTAATGGAAGCCCAGCTGTTGTCAGTGGCAGTGTGTTGTACCTTGGTGCTGCAGGTGGAGCGTGGGCAGCTGCTGTCCTTATGACAGGGAGCGGAGCACGGGTGGCCGCAGTCTGTCCGCGGCAGAGCGCAGGGCTGGCGGCAGCTGCCTTCTGCCAGACACTCGCCCCGGTGGCAGATCCGTCTGCAGCGGTGCATCTCACACGGGAGCGTTTTGTTGCACGTCAGGCCGCATGAGATGTCCTGCAGGTGACATGCGATGTTGCTGCGTTGCTGCGGGTTGGAAAATATGAGGAATTAAAAATCACAGAAACAAGAAGATGTGGGAATATTTATGCAATCTATAAGTGGAAGTTACCTCGTGCTTTCCCATGCACCATTTCTTGGTGAGGTATGTGCACGGAGGACACTTCTCTTCACTGTGGCAGTTGTGAAACACTAAAAGAAAAGGAAATGTGAGTATTCTGATTTATTTATGACTGTAATGTGAACATTTCGTCTCATCTCACCAGGATGGTCGCACTCGTGTCTTCTTGTACACATGTTTTTGCACTCTGGTGGCTTTGTGCCACAGGGGATGGGCGGGTACAAGACAGTGATCCCACAGTGACACGCCAGCTCATCAAAACCTACCGAGGAAGGAATCAGGACACCACAGACGATGTCAGCCATTTGGCAACATCATGACACTTCCATGCCAGACATTATGCCACGAAGTTCAGAAAAAGGTGGAATAACTATGAATGAGTGCAGTTGGAGCGCTGAGAACGCCTGCAGGACTTACTGGACTGCCAGCAGGGCTCACAGTTTCCACGGTGACAGGGCTCCTGGCAGCGGTGGAGGCCACAGTTGAGCTTGTAGCCGCAGATCAGGAGGCACTTGTGCTCCACATTCTGGACGGACACACAGAATCCACCACATCATGCCATCTAGTGCTATCCCAATGACTTTACTTTAATTGCAATTTTGATTCATTCTAAGACCTTAAATTCAACACATAAAAACGCTTTTATAAGATGTGTGATGCAATCTGAACCCATTTTTGTGACACATGGGTGTAGGTTGCATTAAATATTTACTTAAAATTGATGATTTACAGAAAGTAATGTAAAGTAAAAGTGCTTTAGTTATAGTCAAGTATGTTTTTGTCTATTATGCTTATGTCAAATTTAAGCCTAATCATGTTTGCAACATTTTAAGAAGTATAATATGTTTATATTACCAAACTGAGTAAGAATGAGGCCACCAGGAAATGTCTCATCTCTACAATTGCCACTTTCACCATGTTTAATCGGCCTATAGTAGGGTTTGGAAAGTTTAAACGACACACAAATTCACTCGGTACTCACCACACAACACAGCTCGGCGCATTTGTGTCGGCCGCAGGAGCGTTTCTTGTTGCAACGTTTCTCACAGGTGAAGACGAGCTCCTCTGGAAGAGAAACACCACATAATGTAAGTAAGTGGCAATCTCACATTCGTTTTTATCTCACCCGGATTTGTTTAAATCTTACCTTCTTTATGGATCGTTTCACATGGGACCTCCTGAAAAACAAACTATAGTTCAACACGTGGCCACTGATATCGTAACAGATCATATATTTGAAAGTACAGTGGAAGGAAAGCGGAAAATAAATGCTCTGTAAGCGTTTTGGCCCACCTTGGTCTTGGAGCGACATTTGCATCTGATAGTCGACGTCAGGGAGCACGGCCCGCAGCTGCCCTCGTGGCACAACTTCTCACACAGATGGATGGTGTCTGAAATATAAAAATAGCTTTGGTTAAGCTAGCTATCAGCTCACAACGAGGGATTAATGTAGGGTAGTTAAGTCACTAAGGCTAACCTTAGCTAGCTTAGCTTAGGTTTCAGTAAGCTAGTGGGCCACCCCCTTGTTACATGTAAATTGCTTCACACATTACCTTTAAAAGAAAATGTATTAGGAGAAGAATTAATTCTTCAGAAGAATAAAAATAGATTAATCTTGTTGGACTAAATGTTTCAAGACATTTTCCACATTAAAAAGGAGAAAGTCACATGATTCCATATCCTATACTTGGTTAGTTTCACATCTTGTATGAGGATATCTTCACTTCCCTTCCTAACCTGTGAAGTTTTCAGATTCTAGAGGTTGCCGCTAAGTCCAAGGAGCTATACTTTCAAACTCACACTGCACTTCCAGATGTTAAGTAACACTTTTCCCCTTATCCTTACCGCTGGAGCCACAGGCCAAGGGTTTGTTGCACGTCTTTCCGCAGGAGGGGATGGAATCAGAGCAGCTGCGTCGCTCCGAGTAGCCCAGTTCCAGGAGTTTGGTCAGTTGGGTCTGTCCGCAGGGACATGTCTTCACCAGGCTCGGGGAGAGCGGGCACGGCTGGCACGGGCCGCGGTGGCACTCCTGCTGGCAGCGGTGAGCTTCACACTTCAGCATCCTGAATGGAGGAGAGGGAGTGTCAGGCAGCAGGAAAAAAATGGTAGTTGGATACTATTAGTACCTAGAGCAAAAGTGTACTGCTCTGTATGAATGGGGTGAATGACATGTAGTATGTAAAGCGCTTTGAGGGGTCGAAAAGACTGGATAAAGCGCTATATAAGTACAAGTCCATTTACCATTTACCGAGGAGTGAGACTTACTTTCCACATAGTTTTTGACAGGTAAAATGTCCCGAACCATCAAACCCGTCTTTATCTGTGCCACACAGGACTTGGCGAGTGTTAACACCACAGTAGCAAACTAAAATAAAGGAGAAAGAAGAACAAAGTTACATTAGAAGTTGAAAAGGTGAAAAGACATATGCAGGATAGTTTTCAGAACATATGGAGCGACAGAATCCTCACCCTGCTGGACCTGCAGCTGGCAGGGTGGACACGTCCCACTGTGGCACACCTGGCTACAGATGTGTTTAGCACAGTTAAGAAAGGCTCCGCACACCTTGTCACACTGCAGCACAGCACCCTGTCCACAGCGCATTGGTTGGCTGAGAAGATATGACTGTGTCAATATTAAAGGGTCAAAACCGCAGAGACAACAGGAAGTGTAACACATGGGGAAATAAATGTGTCCAAAGATACATAGAGATGGGGAGAAGCATGATAAACATGATTAGAATGAGTACCTGGTCTTCCCACAGGTACAGGATTTTGTTATAAAGGCAGGACATTGAGGACAGGGTCCAGGATGACATAAGCTGAAGGGAGACAGGAAAAATACAGGTAAACACACTCTTCTAGAGAAAATTGGATCAATAACATTTAAAGATTTTAAAATTCATTAATCATGATAAAAAACCTGGACTGGCAATACTGCTGTTCACAGTGTTTCATCCAGTCCCAACGCAATACCTCCCTGAAAACACCCCCAGAATAACGAAGAAAAACACGATCAAAACACTGTTTGTGTCATTTGAGGGCTCACATGTTACAGGGGTGGTTGCAGTCCGCTCCGCTCCTTTTCTTCCCGCACATGTCTCCACAGCTGTGTGGAATCTCACTGCGCTGCCACTCTGGGTTAGTCACTTTACCTGCCAATCAAATGTGGAACAAAAAGAGTGAGACACAGAGCTAACAACAGCTGAGAAAAATACTGTAAACACACCAACTTATACCTCAAATCATATTACCTGAAAAACCTAATAGGAAATGCTACTCACCACAGAAGCAGGTGTAGGAGGTCGGTTGTTTCGGTGCAACATTCTGGCAGGCCGGACAACGCCAGCCTTCATTAGATTCTGAAAGCAGATTATTTTTAGTATGTAATGTATTAAAAATCCCACAACAACAACAACAACAACAACAACAACAACAACAACAGTATTAACCCCGGCCTCAAACTGCTATGCAACATGAAACAGTTGATGCAGCAGGAATTTCAAAGCCGGAGAGCCGTTTTGTTTTGTTAATGGGGCCACGCTGCCTCGTTATTGTCCATCTACACAGCAGTATAATGCATTACAGTGGATTATGCTGGGGTCTGTTGTTCTGTAGCCTCAGAGAGATAACTGAGAGGAGGGTGTCTGGTGAGTGCTGCTAAAACTGCTGCTGTGTGAGGGTCGTACCGTCTGCCTGCGAGGCCGGGGATCGAGCCCACTTCTTGATGCAGTTCAGGTGGAAGACGTGGAAGCAGCTCTGGCAGCTCCACACCGGCGACATGCAACGGATGATGTCACAGCAGACCATGCACTCATACTTCTCCTCGGACAGCTGCTCAATCAGACAGCCTGCGGGGGGAGAGATAACAGGGTCAGGAGGCGAGGGACCTTCAGATTATTAGCTATTTTAAACATAAAAGACCTGAGGGAAGTTCAATCAGAGAAATCGGATGTGCTGAGGAGCCCTGTTAGAACTCATACTGTCACTATATCAAGATTTTAAACACACATTTTCAGGAACACTATTAACAATAACATTACATATTAACGCCATGTCTATAGAACATTGAGAAGAACTTCATGGAAATATTAAGAAGTGGTTTGTTATACAAAGCGTCATAAAAATAAATAAGTGAAAGTGACTTATGGATTTTATTTTAATATCACCGACTCCTCGGTTTTCATACAGGAGTTCACATTGATTTACCAGTCTGCGTCTCCTTGCTCTCTGGCACCTTGTCCCAGTTCCTCTGGCCCGGCCTTTGGTTCAGATGATGTGTTCTCCTCCCCCCTCCTCTGGCCTGAAGGAGCGCTTGTCGTCCTGAGCCTCGGCCAGCTTTACAGGCAGCAGGATCCTGAAACGATCTGCCGTATCCATAGTCATCTTGGACACTGGCCCTTCTCTCTGAGGCCGTCTCTTCTTGAGATGGTGGTTTGGGTGGTTTGATTGGTCCTCGTCTCTTTGGCTCAGAGGGTTTCCTGTGATGATCATCATATTGAGAGTCTGGACCTGTCCTGCTCCTCTGATTTCTTTCTCTGATGTCTGAAGAAAGGTTTTCTACTTTGCTGTCGTATGACCTTTGACCTTGCATTGCAGAGTTGTTCTCCTTAGAGCGGGCGCCCTTTTCAAGCTGTTGTCCTCTCTTCGGCTCCTGGATAAACTTCCGGGGTTTTTTCGCCCAGGCATCTTGGTCTTCAGTAGATTGTTCAAAATTCCGGCCTGCATCTTGTCTTCGCCAACTGGATCTGTCAGGTCCATCCATGGGATGAGGCCCTTGGTGGAACCCACTAGCACCACGGTTGTTCCCATTATACGGACCATTATCCCCTCCTGGTCTTTGCCAACTGGAGCCCCCAGAATTTCCATTTAAACTTCTATTCTCATCTCTCCTCCCTCTACCTCTGCCGCGACTTCTGTCTCCATCATCTCTGCGGCAGTGAGGCTGCTGATGCAATGCATTGTTTGAGTTATCATTGCTAAATGGGGGTTTGGCGCCCGGATCAAAGTGTCCATATTGTTGAGAAGGATCATAACTATTCAGGTTTCTGTCATTGCTGTATCTGGGCCTGCCTCTTCTGGATTTGTGCTGGTACGGTTTTGGATGTGATGCCCCATTTGGATTGAGGTCAGGTGGGTCTGCAAACAAAAAAGTGACAGCTGTTAGTATAATTATTCAATCAAAATACAGTAACAGTAGTTTTCTCAAGTAAAAGGAATAAAAACTATTTTGATCACTGATCACCAATGAATAACTGCATCCTTAAATAAGTCTATAAGAGCTCAAGCAAATAGAGCATCAAAAATAACATTATTTTGTACAAAAAACTATCAAAAATCAATGTGACTGTGTGTCGAATGTCCACTACAACCCATATGCAGGTTATGTATTCAGCAGCTGTACTATTTAGTAACTAGTGGGCAACTTCACAATCACAAATACACAAACTGGGTGTGAAAAGTATTTGACGCACACACTGGCGCTACAACGAGCTGACAGGAGAGTCACATGTCTATTCATTCCTGACACTGTATCTCAGATCAGGTACTAGTGCGTTTCAAAGTTCACGGTTACGTCAGCCCGAGGCCACCAATATGAAAGGCTAACATTAGCAACCGTTGAAAATCAAATGCGCACCATAAAGGAAAAATCAGCTCGCTTATGTTAGCTGAAAGTTAGTGTTAGCTCTCGTTAGCTTTACATCAGAACTAGCTACATTAGTACATAGCAAGACAGGTTATCAAGCATATTTAAGTAGCCAGTCTAGCATTGCCGAGAAAGTCTGTTAACTGATATCAGAAATAACTCGTTTTTTGACTGTATGGATGAATTATTTAGACAGAAAGTGCGATACCTGACGAGCCCTCGGCCATCCAGTTAAACTCTGGTTGCTGTTTCTCCCACGCCACAAGTTTAACACTACAGACTGTTATTGTGAGAGATGACAAGCCTATCCAGGTACTCAGCGACAATAACCACTGTCTTGCCTTGTTTCTGATTGTTAAATTGAGACAAACTCCCTAAAAATAGCAGTTACAATCTCCTCCTACCTTCAACTCACTTTATCAACACTAGCTTAAAGCTAACACAAGCTATGTCAAGACAGCGAGGATCAAACACGGAACTTCCGGTCAGTGTTTTTAAAGTAAAACGGAAGTCATTTAAACAAATCTTTTTTATCAGAAAATACATTTCACATAAAGAAGCTTCATTGGATTACATTATTGTTTTGAAAACACAGGAGAATACAGGGACCAGGTATGATATATGTTTTTTTATATATGACTAATTCGCTGGGTATTTTTCACAGACGTTAGTGGTAATGACTGACCATAGGGTGGCGCTCCATGTTTGGATTAATACAATGGGGAATACTGAGGTTTCTCGGATTAAATTTGAAGTGGGGAAAATATTACATTTGATAACTGCTAAACCACATCAAGGTTTTGCATGTGTTATAGAACATTTCTGTCATACCAGTTTTAAAAAGGAACATTCCAAAACAAGACAAGAGTGTTACTAGTCAAGGCTGTTCTTTAAGTGCATAACGTGATGTTACATTTTTGTACAGCAATAACCATGAGATACAACAACAAACTGGTAAGAGGAAGGTCGTGACCTCTGGGTTGAGAGTGGGGGCCATTGTCTCTAAGATTTTGTAGATAATATGACACAGTTGTGAAGTTGGTTAAACAAGGAAATAGTTAATGTTACTGTGTGAGATACATCATACCTATTTTCTTATACATACACATATAGTTACACGTGTATTACATTTTTGTTTGTGTTTGTCTGGCAGCAAACTATGAGGGCAATCCGGCTTTAATATGAACTAGAATGCATTTATTTCAGAGGTCAAATGGCTTTACTATTCAGACAACGGCAGCACAGTATTTGGACACCGATGACATTATTGTATCATTACTAAACACTTAATTCTAAGAAACACATTTTTCCCCCCCCACGTGACCATAAATTGAGTTCAATTTGAATAAACTCATCGGACGGTAGGGGACACTGCAACTAAACCAACATTTATGCCCATTTTTTCCTAGGAAAAAGAATGTAATGAGTAGTAACAGGGTGATGCTTCATTTGGCTCGTTTTTAAAAAGTAACTTTTCACACAAAACCCAAACAAACCACAACATATCATAAAACTGAATACTACAGTGGTGGATGATATGCCCAAGCAGTGATTCTCTGTTGCGTCGTTGACATGATCGTTTCTTTAGAAAATAGAAGCCAAACCGGACGATTTTAAATCGTAAACATTGGATATTACATATGCATTTGAAGGCAGTCCAACTGATAATATTTAGTTTGGCTTTTATTTTTCTAATGGTATTCAAGGCTGTAACTATCCTTCTCAGTGTCGCTACAAGTCAAACAAAAGAAGCATTAATGTTTTTTCTGTAAATCGTTGTTTTCTGTGGGCTCTCCCTGCAGTCACAGATTCCAGATCACGCATGCGCAGACTGGCTCTTCGATTCCGTCAACCAGGCGAGGTGGGTGGGAGGGGTTTAAGTGAAGTTGCCACCAATGCGAACAAACTACAGAAAAATAATTAATTATGTTTTCAAAATAAAACTGTACACTTTTATATTGACAGGAGCCTTTTCATTTGCGTTAAAATAAATCTGGATATAAACACAAGCTTTGGTTCAGTTAATTGTGAAAGCACTTTTAATTTAATAACAACATAAAATGAACCAGCTATAAAATAAAACTACACCCTATGGTTTTACTTTGAAAACCTTGACCAGCAATCCCATCTTTCCTTCCACTTGGCTTGACTGTAGCTGGTCTGAGAAGCTCGAGCGCGGCCGAGCAGGAGAGAGTGGCAGTGAATGTGTCTGCGGCAGCTTTTAGCGTTAAAAAACACAAACTACGGCCGGAGAACAGAGGACCGAACCCCGCTGCAGTTAGAGACGACCTCGGAAGACCATGGACTATGATAAATTCTAAAGAGAGACTGGTAACGGTGGGCTGTTTTGACGACAAGCGGTTTATTGAACATCTGTAGAGCATAATGAGGGCATCCGCTATTCTTTACGGTGGTTTTTCCTCTGAGGTTTAGTTAGACGCAGAGTGACACTATTTATAAATGCGTCGCTTTTAGACATCCACTCAAGGAATAGCCACACCGAGGGGATACAGCCTGCAGATATTTAGTTAATTCCCTCCTCCCGTGGCCCCTGGGGAACAGTGAAGTCATTTGAGAAGTCACCGGAGAAGAAGACACGTCTCTATCATCCCGATAGTTTCACACAGTTTTGCGCGAAAAACAATCGACATACCCCCTTCCATCGGCTCGCCTTCACACCACTGCTTTTTTCATATATATTTTTTTTCTGTTAATCTTACATGGTTTCATCTTTCTGAGAATTCATCGCCGACCCTGCTGTGGGCATTTCCCCCGTTAAAGGATGCCGGATCAAATATCTGTGTCCGAGTTCCTCTCGGAGACAACCGAGGATTACAATTCCCCGACAACATCCAGCTTCACCACCCGACTGCAGAGCTGCAGGAACACCGTGAATGTGCTGGAGGAGGTAAGGCCACGGTGTCAGCCTGCCTGTGAGCTGTATGCATGATGGATGGGTGGATGATTGATGATGCCTAATTTAACAAAACAACCAAAGAGACTATTTTATTATATTAAAATGCATCAAATTAAAAAACAAAAGGCTTTCAGGGTGCAATGTTATAAAATCAACCAAGGCTACATAACCACAAATTCAACTGGTGATACATGACCGCATTTCAAAACCTCCTTAGAGGCACAAATGAATAAGAATGTTGCACATCCGCCCAACAGAAAAGCAAATAATTGCACCTGTTGAGCTGCATTTCCTATGTACTTGATGCAAAAAAAGCCATTCCCCCCTCCACACATGCAGAGCTGGTGTGTGTAGGTGAACTATAATCTTGTGTGTTAGTGAATCTGCTGCTCTTTCTTGCCAGAGCTGTAGAGTACTAATAGTGGGGGTGGATGGCTCTGGTGGTATAAGGAATAGGAGGATGTGCACTCAGGCCTGCAGCTCTCTGTGTTATCTATTACATAACTCACAGCTTCAGAACATGCTGCCAGGCTGTGGCAGTGTGTGTGAGTGTGTGACAGATAGAGAAAGACCATCCCTACTCACTGGCAGTCAAATCTGGATTTAACCGTTTCAGGATTAAAGCGATTCCCCACTCTTACATCGGCCAAATTTGATTAAAAATAACCAACGATATATCTACTCCCAAAACTGAAACACACCCAAAGTCACACTGTCATGCCGTGTCACCTCTGATCATGTAGGGGGAGTGTAATAAGGCCAGTCAGGTGGGTTGCTGTGTGTGTGTTTCCCACCTCCCCACCCCCACCATCACCCTCCATTGGCATCCTTCCTGCTATGATTAAATGGAGCATCAAACCAGGGGAGCGCCCACCTTCACTGATGTCCGTGAACGCCAAAACGTGACCTAATTTCCCACTTTAAAGCGCATTTAGCTGCAGACATGAATTACGTCAGGCTCATAGTATTTAGTTTAATCTGTCATGTAAAGTAGAAACATTGAACGTGAGTAAATGTGGTTTGTTTATTGTACAGATCACATGTAAACCTGAGCAGAGGAGGACAGTAACCAGATATGTTTGTGTAAAGGAAAAAAAAGCCACTCTTTACATTCTAAACGCCATTACAGCAACCGCCTGCGCTATCCATCACTTCTATCTCCAGTCTTTCACATCTTTATATATCATGATGTATAATAAAGCATCCAAAACAGAACCAGGCCTGTGTCTATTCTCAACCCGGAGCACTCTCTGTGTCTGCTGACTGTAACAAGGCAAAAGCTCACATCATGAATCACCTCTCTGGCTCTGTGCCTCTGAACCCAGAGACTGCAGCAGCACAAACGAAAAACATCTGTTAGAAAAGGGCCGCCATGTGCGCTGGGCTTCAGTAGCCGCTCTGGAATTTTTGCAGAGATCACATGACCAGGAAGACCATTATGCTGGTACCAAAGAGTGAGCAACATGCTCTTCAGTGTTTAAACAAAGGCAAGATGCCCATGACACATTTAGGCCAGGATATTCAGAGTGTTGGGTAACTGAAACCAGGATACACCAATCGGACTGTGGGAGAAACACACCATCAGCAGCCAGTCTAAATCCACGAAAACAGTTAGATTAGTGTCTGTTTATAATAAAATTAGCCACCCTGTTTGATCCCTGCGTCGACATGTAGCGACTGACTTGCATCATAGACCTGCTGCATGGAAGTAAAACTGCTTTTGGCATCTCTTTGCCTGAGGAGTCATTTGTTTAAAGAGTCCCGGGCTTTTGCTGAGCTCCTCTCCCCAAATGTATCCCTTTTTCCCCTCCAAGTAATTTCCTCCGTATGTTGACAAGGTAAATAATGCAAAGGTACGCCATGAATATTTAATGCTGTAACTTGAGGGGGTGATCCGACACATGGGAGGGTAGTCACTCACTGAGTCATCTGGAGGTGCAAAGAAAGGAAGAAAAATAGGTGTCGTAGCACCATATCATCCTAATTCATCCATTATGGATCAGTGCATAGTGAAATATAAGTATGCACCACTGTTTACACTTGGAGCATTTCGGCCATATGGATAACAATGCAGCACAATGGAGGGATAAAGTCTTAAAAATAACCTTCTGCTTCAATTTGGATTGCTCAAGACCTTAAGGCAGGAGCTGGGGGCATAGTGTGTGTATGTGGGTGGCATACTGGAAGCCCTGTTGGTATGTGGTGTGGCTTTTATTTTGGTGTCGTCTTTGGTGCTTTGCAGTCATGATGTGGCGTTTTTTCCTACTGCAGTTCCCGGAAAGTAGTGTTGGATTTTCTGTTGGTGAAGTCGGAGGGACTATAGTTGATAATCATATTTTGTGAATCCATATACCAGAGATTATACGAGCAAAAAAACCCCAAAAAACCAACAAGTATTTCCATTCATCAACAGCACATTTTTAAACCTTATTTTAGGAAAAGTCATACAATTGGTTTTCCAAGGAATTCTGAAAACTGCAATACAATCTCTGTATGTTAGGCGCTGTAACCCAAAGATGTTTGGGTGGGTGACATTGTTGGTCAGTTGGTCTACCAGTTCACGTCAAAGAAAGATATCTTAACCGGGGCTGCACAATCAATGGAAATGCTATAAATATTGCAATATGGACTGGTACAATATTCTAATTGCAGGGGGGGAACAAAAATTGTTAAAGGCTAAATATTTGTTAAAATACTATTGAAAACATAGATTCCTGGCCAACCAATCACAGTCTACAGACTTAACAAAACATATTTGTTTCATACATCTCCTCTTTAAAAATGACACCATACACATTTTACTTTATTTTTCAAGGATATTGAAATTTTGTGAATCATATTACACTCGCAATATAAGTCAAAAGGATTGCAATGAGTCATTCTGTGCAGTCTGAAGCTTAACATTTACCCACCATAATGCAATGTTTTCGTTCATCCATGCTTCACAGGACTTAACCTAGTTGGCAGAATGTCACATTTTGGCTTTCAAGGGGAAAACCCTTTTCTTATGGTGAGGACCACCTTCCAGACAAACACTTTTAGCACCACCAAACAGATAAATCCTCAAAAATAGGAAGATTTTGTTTGTTTTTTTAGTTTGTGACATCTAATACTTTAGTCAGTTGATGTGTTAAACATTGGTCCACAATGCAAGCAGCATCTGTATTTATTTATTCTGGTTTCCTGGCAAACGACATTCCAATTTGTCACCGTAATACTTTATGTAAACAATTGACAGATCCCTCCCGCAGTCCTGGAGATAGCTGATAATATACTGCTTCGTTTTATTCATTTGTACTACATAACGTTACTACAGAACCTCGCTGTTAACATACTTTTTCCCTTCTCCCCACCCTGGCAGGATTATTCCAGCACAAAATCATCTTAAAATATCAGCTTTAATCTGATTTTCTTCTGCTCTGTACAGCCTGTGCTATAGATCAGCAACCCCTGGTATAGTAATGACATACAAAACAATCTTTCATGTTACATTGTTAACCTCAGCTTTTTCCTAACAAAGAAGCAAGTAGAGCAAACGTAATACCTCAACCAACTATAAATACCACAATACCAACAGAAAATCCTGCTTGTATGAAAATGTCACAGGTTATTACCTTAAGGCCCTTTCCTTTTTTGATATACCATAAGTTATTATTAGCACTTTACACGCACTTGTTATTCCCCCGTGGGGCATGCATTGTGTCCCTCTCTGCCCCACAGACGGAGCTTTGCGTCACTGGGTTTGCTTTTCTAAACCACACAGAGCCATAGCAGCGATACAAGGGAAACCCTCACTGCATTGGCATTCCTTTGAGCATGCCTCTCGCACCACATCACATGGGCTGGTCCAGAAAAATGTTGACTTTTCACAGTCGTTCTATTCAAGCATGGCTAAGCTTGACCAAATAGGCTGGGGCCTTTTTTATATTTTTGACTTTTATATAACTGCTTTTTCAGTCACAGAGTGTGAGGATATCCTGGAAAAAGCTCAATTAGTTGCTATATTCCAAACCACTGCGTATATATTAACATTCTTACCAATCTTTCGACTGCTTTAGTGAATTTCTGTCAATTTAACTGAGTTAGCGTCACTCCAATTAAAAGTTGTGATTGCAGGACAAACTGAAGCTTTTGGTTTAAAAACCAAAAAGTAGTTTTAAGAAAGATTTGTGAGGTTAGGTCGTGGGGGTTTTCACGAGACGAGTAACTCTGAAAACCCGGCATCGTGTTCAGTTCTCTGCTTGGCGCATTTGGCCAAATCCTCACTATTATCAGTCAATCACTCTTTTATTCACCCACTTGGGCAACAGAGACTGAAAAGCTTGGACTGGGGCTGCAATTAAACTGCCAATTTTCATTTGAGGATAGTCAAGTAATCGTCTCGTCTATAAAATATCAGAGGATTGGGAAACAAGGCCATAGCACTTCTACAAAACCTAAGGATGTGATGTCTTCATTTGTCCAAAATGCAAACTCATTTTGTTTTGTGTTGATATGACACAAAGAAAGGCAGCAAATATTCACATTTGACCACAAATTTGGAAATTTTTGACAGTATTTCACAAGTTTCAAATGAATTTTATGTCGATTGGCTAATTGTCTAATTATTTTGGCTCTCTGATACGCCTTTAGGAACCATACTGTTTCATTTATATAGCCCCTCAGTCCGATACTGTCACCATTAAAGCTATCGATAGTGGAAATGAGAAGATGTTCACAGCCAAAGCACGAGTAGGCATCATTATGTAAAATAAACCCTGAAGCAAGTCAAGGGACAGGAGAAAATGAAACACACTCAACACTGAGAAAAGCTGAAGGAAAAAACAAGTAAGCTTTTGTTTTTGATAAAACATCCGCAGGGCATGTTTAGAGGAATCTACCGTGGTTGGATGTCACAAATCACCAAACACAGACTGTTAATTATCCCAGCTTTAGGTTGTTTGTCTGAAAGCACCTGAGGGCATTTCCTAGAAGACACGCTGTCATGTGAGGCTTCGGCTTGGTCACATGGATCGTCACATCTAGTCCACAAACAGGGAGTCGGTTGTAACAATATCTACACACATAACAGATAATGTTCTCTTTTTGTTCATACTTGGTCATCTTCGGAGAAGGACTTGGCTGGTTTTTTGACCGGTCTTCACCTGGAAACCACCTAGAAATCATATAAAAGCAGGGAACTTGTATGAAAGCACATTTCATATTCAAATGTTATGTGTTTTTCCTGGTTGGGAATGTTTTCTGTGATATATTTAACAATGAATTCATTTGTATGCACCGTAGTTCAAAGGGACAAGGTGGGTTTTTATCATACTTGGCTTTACAAACCAAACCCAGTGTTCGCTATTCAAAGCTCCACTCTGCAACATGTGCAACGGAGGAACACTGCTGTGTCAGATTGAATCATTAATGAAGTTATGGCTTTTTATTCATCATTTGTCCCCCATGTCACCAAACCCAGTGAATCATACGGGGTGAGAGAATGGGAACATTTTTCGTCCCTTGGCACCGTTACTCACATGGCATCTTGTTCCAGTTAAAATGCACTTTAATAAAATGCACTTAAAGTGGTCATTCAAAAGATATCCTAACTTAGTTTTGACATTTACAGTGCTGGAGGGGGGGGGTTCACAGTAATCACAGTGACACTATTGCTATGATTTTTACATTTAATGGTGCAGATATGTAGGTGTACTTTTGTTCGGTCACAGCACCTTCAGTAGCTTTTTGTTTTAAAAGGTTGCTTTTGTCAGAAGCGTACACATTGAGTAGTTCCTCATCGTAAAGTCTTTGCCTTAGAGCCTTCATGTTATCAGTAGAGCTTTTATACTGCCGGTCAAGTGACACTTATTGATCAGCTAGAGACGGAAGATAGAGAAAAGACAAAGAAGTGAAAAGAAGAGTTAAAAAGGACCAACGGGAGAATTTCCTCTGCTAGCAAAGAATGATCTCCTGATGTAGTAGTGCAGGCTGAAGGGCTTTATTTAGCCCGTTAGCCTAGCAACCGTACCACATCGCTACGTCGTCAGAATGTAAAGAAGTGGAAAATTCCCCATTCTGGCATTATTTCAACTTTAATAGCCTTGTAGCCACGTAACATAAACGTAAATTAAGCCTTAATTAGATGTTTTTATTGTGCTATTTGTAATAGGTTTGCTAACAAGTAACACACACAAACTGCTCTTTAGAAGACTTTTTATTTGGTGTTACTGTAGGATTTTATCCACCACCGATGAATGCTTGTCTGCCATTTTGCCTTAGTTGTGTTTACCCTCACCAAGGAGATGCTGTATCGCTGCTGTCAGACATTCCTAATATTTCCTATTGGGAAATAACGAGGATGCTGACATGAGCTGTTGGTACCTGTCAGCTGCTTATAATTACAGTCTGCACAGGAATAAGGCATCACTGACAGCTACGGTACCGTGCTGGGGTGTTATTTCATTTGAATAAAGGAGCATCCAAGGGAATGTTCCTTTTTAAAAATATTCCTCTATAAATACCAACAAACCTCCAAGCCGTTTTTTAATGTGTTCTCTCTCCCACAGCAGGAGGGCAGACTCTGTTGTGTTGCTTGTTTGTCGGCTTGTTTGCCGTCTGTGGCTGAAATCTGATAATCGGTCTGTGGGCCACAGCTGTTGGCCTACCTTCCTGCCACAGCTGCACCGCGTATATCATCAAGGGCTATTAGCCGGCAGCGGATTAGCCCCGGACCAGACTCTACCCCGGCACTCTGATCCGCCCGCTCTACCCCAGATTTAGGCGAGGAAGAGGGGGTCAGTGTTCACATCTGTTTGTAGCGTACCTCACACGGATAGATGGTGTTTGAGTGTTACTCCATCGACAGCCATTTTAATCTCTCATGGAGAAACTCTTTGTGTATCAATGCTGCTAACAACTGTATTCAACAACTCAGACAATGACTGCCTGAAGGTCAATCAGTCCACCAGTTTGGACCAGACTGCAAGATGGATTCCTACAATATGTGGTCCAGACATTCATGATTTTTAGAGGATGAATCCTGCTGACTTTCCGCCTGACTTGACCTTTAGCACCAGCAGCTGACATTTGTGGCTTGACCGATATATCTTGACACCTATTGGATGGATTGCTAAGACATTTGGTACACACAGCTAGGCCCTCAGGAGCAACACAAATACCTGTGGTCAACATTTCAGCTGGTTTATGACAAAATACCAGCAAACTAATGACATTACCATCAGACTCAGGTGTGCTTTGTGTGAAATGCTAATAAGTTGTGCTCTTTAACACCCTGCAAAAAGATGGTGAACACGGTAAAGATTCCACCTACAAAACACGTTAGCTTTGTGAGATTTGCTAGCATAGCTGTAATCTCTTGGTCTCTCCTCTGTTCAATATTCTGCTCTTCTTTTTGTCTTCTTCCATGATTTCTAACATTGTTGACTGCCCTGCAGAACCAGGAGACACGATTGTCCTGTGACGTCTTGTTGTGGCCTGGGGGGTAAACAGTGCATCTCTTGTCTGTCCTCTTTGATGGTGTTTGGCCCTGGATCGGGGGTGTGTGTGGGTTTGGGTGTGTGTGCGTGTGCGCACTGCAGCTGAACAATTGATAGATCTTTTCAGTGTCGAATTTGTGTACAACCTTTCCCGGCACAGCAAAGTGCATTCAGGCCTGCAGTAAAGGCATTGACAGGCCTGCAAGACAAGTCCATTTAAAGTCAGTGAAAAAACATCACTTCCTTTTCCACATCATAACAGCAGCTGTCAGAGCTCCGGTCACTACTCACTGAACGTAATCACATGGAGAAATCCAACTGGAAATGTGCATTAAGAAGGTACGCCTTGTTTCAGTTCCTCTGTATGTCCAGTTGCTTTAAATATGTGAGCGTCCAAATGGCCCGTGGGAGTGGATACACCTGTGGTTTTGGAATAGCTGCTCGCTCACCCAGCAGAGTCCAATAAAGTGTGAAATTCGAGACCGGTCGGCAGGAAAACTTCAAGGAATGCTGTAAAGCTCTGCAGAGGCTGTGACTTTAGCCAGGGAATCCTGACCGAGCAGTATTGTTACTCAGAGGCTAGAAAAATAACGTTTCTTTAGATTGCGCGTGTTTATCAAGGGAGCAAATTCTTTGGCGGCGTGCCCCGAAGTGCCTTTACAATGTCAGTCGCTGGAGGGTTAGGAAGCAGAACTGCCGGGCCTATCAGCCGATCAGTGATAAGTGTAAGATTTGAGATAAAAGCTTGGAGTAGTTTATTTTAGGTTTGTCTTTGATCAGCCTAGGCGCTGGTTTGTTAGTCTTGGTCTTTTGCCAGCTGTTCTTGTGTTGTAGACAGGTTATAAATGATGAATACTCAAACACTCAAGAATAAAGTATTCTCTATAAATGTCAACCAAATAACTTTATTGGGCATTTAAAAGTTTGATGTTAAGGATGTTTCTTTGGACATTTTTCTAACCAAATGAAATATTAATATAAAGAAATTCATCTGCAGGTTTGATCGTTACGCAATGTAATCTTTGGATGCAGCTCTGTTTGTAATTATTGGCTTTTGAAGGAATAAAGGATACATTTGAAACCAAAATCAATAGAACAATTTAGAAAAGACCCTCCATCCCGGACTAGAAATACATTTCCTGAGTTTTAAGGGTTTTTATTTGTCAGGAAACAACCGGTTTACTCTGCTGCTTTTTGTTTTTCTGTCACTTATATCAAACACAATGAGAAACAGGATGCCAGTTGCCAATTTTTTTAATCATCAGCTTCAATTCCTCCCACCTTCTCCTGTAAATAGCAGCTGCTTCACATGAATAATGACTTCCTGACTGGTAGACACAATACAGACCAAGGTTTGCAGCTTTTTTAATGGTGCGTTTGGTGAGTGCAGTCTAATGCAGCAGTGTGTGGGTGGGATTGAGAAAACATGCACATTGCTCTGAAAAAAAAAGTTGTGGGCTGAGAGCGAGAGAAAGCATCGCAGAGGGAAGCCGCCAAATGAAGTGTGAATGTAACGCTGCTGCATGCTTGGCTTGGCTTTTCACCGGCTGCACGCATGCGTGTGAGTTCCTGCGTGATCTGCGGCAAAGAGACGGCGTCGTAGCAGCTCAGCCACTTGGCTTCATCCACCGTGTGGCCTCACTAAACTCACCACAGGAAGCACACAGCTGAGCAGTTTATTTCTCCCTCTTAAAAGCGAAACGCAGCATACTAATAGCAGCAATACGTTATGGAGTAATCTCTGACTACTATTGACTTTTCTTAGTGGCCATGACATTAGCATGTCATTAGATAAAGCTAATTGAGCAGATATCTTACATAAACACCCAGTGACTCCGCTAAGAGTCCTATTTTCCTGAGATGGCTGTATCCCCACTGTAAATGTTATTTATTCTTCATCAAAGTAACATTATTACCACATGGTGAGACAGTGCAGAGCAAGGGATGTTGGTTTGGACTTCCTTGTGGGACATTGAAGTGCTAATGGGAGGTTGCCACAAATGGGAATTGGAGTTGGCTGCAAAAAGGCGATGCATCACCGAGCTGCATGCTGGAAAATGTGACTCTTAAGTAGGCTGAGCAATACAGGAAATGTAGCTACGATAAGCTGATATTTGAACGTACTGATACATTTAGAGAAGTTTTCAGTAGGCCAGGGGTAATATGATACAAGGGATCAGATATAAGGCACCCACAGTACTATTTCCAAACCTGTTAGACACTGTATGTGAAAATGGCATTTATTGCACTGCAGCTGCTTATTTGTAATAATGGATTATTGTCAGTCAGTATGTCACATGCTTTATCCAGACGGAAATATCCTTACCATCTAAACTGTTGGATGGATTGCCATGTGATTTGGTTTAAACTTTTATGGTTCCTTCAGGGTCCTTTTTATGTATTCTGATTGATTCATCATCAGTATACCTCATAGTAAAGCATATTGCCAATGACTTAAACAAAAAGCAAACATGAAGCGTATGAGGACGACAAGGGATACTGTTAGTTTGGCTTCGTGTTGTACTAAAAAGATGCTGGATGGCATCCAAAATGTTCTTACCATAAAGAAGTACTATAAACCCAGTTTTCAAAAATACAAGGAAAGCAAACATGCATTTGATTCTTTCTTCGCTGCGATGGTTAATCTAAAGTAAATAAAGCAAGTTCCAATTCTCTGAAAGTGAAGACCATGAAACGAAGGACATGTAAAAACCTCCCTGCTCTGGAGCATGTGTGAAGGCATATGTAGTTTTAGAACTGCTTTGTCATTTTTTGCTTCTGCATTTTAGCGTCAACAACGTCAAGAAATGTGATATTCCTTTTGAGTGTGAGGAGGTGAGAAGATACTTTCATATTGATACATCTTTGGGATCTTTATTCATTCCAAAACCATGAAAAAGACATGGTGTCCTTCCTACTTCTCATTTTTATTTGCCATTTCAGATGCACTGCTTTAGTCATGTGGTCGTCCTGATACACCTCTTAACCAAAACCAAAACCACTGGCACTCAATCGCTCTCTTTCAGTACCGTGTTGTTGTGTTTGTGTAGAAAAATAGGCCATCGTACCTCAGCTGCTTTTGAAAATGTTACATCTTCTCATTTTTCCCGATTCCACTTGGAAAGCTGAAGGCCTCTCCTGCTGCAGGCCCACAAAAAAAAAAGATGTGCATTTGTTTTCTGCCAATGAAAGCAGCTCCCCGCCCTTCCTGCTTGACTCATGCCACATAGACTCAGCAGAAAGACACAAAGACCTGACAGACAGTGATACCTCTTTGACTTCTTCATATTAACAGAACGAGGATAGCCGTTATTGCTGTGAACATTTTCTGTGTAAGTGTGACTCAGAAAGGAAGTGACAGAATGAAACAGGAATGAAACACCAGGATGGTGCGGAAAACTTGCTAGAAATTGTGATTTAGTGTTTTTTAGCTCCCTGTTCTGGCTCCAGGGAAGTCTTTTAATACATGCCCTTTTCCCGTTTCTTCTTCTGGTAAATAATCAGCATTAGCAATTCTGAGAACTGGGTGAAAAGTAAAATGTGCCACAGTGGCACGGTCGAGTTCTGCTGACAGACACAGAGCAGAGTTAGTCAGAATAGCTTCCCAAAATCTCCACGGTGAAGAATGTTGAGCTGATGCGCGAGACACACCACATCTCCAAGGTAACCGTACAACCACATCGACAGTGCGATGCCAAATGCCGAGGTGGGAAGGATGAGTTCAGAAAGGAAATGGGATAGACGACTAACGGGCCATGAAAGGGACATAGCAGGAGTCTTGACGAGGTGAGGAAAAACACCAAGAATGCAAGAGCGGGTCTTTTCTTTTACCCTCCAGCTGTCAGCGGAGAGCAGTTAGTGTCATTAGAGGGAATGCTCACGACCCGGGACAGGACACCGACGAGCCTGGCCGCTTCCTGCTTCCTGTCAAAGGACGGGCTGCAGGGGAAACGGCAGTGCTGCTGAGTGAGGATAAGGCCTCGGGCAGGAAGCGTGAAGCCGAGACGGCCTCCAGCCAGTCATGCCCAGTCACTTCAACCACCAATTTTCCCCCGAGGATTTGACCTCATTGGCATGACTTTGTGCGGTTGTTTGGGAACCAGGAAGTCAGCCCTATTAACCCCACTGGTCACATGGGTTCTTTCAAGGGTTATTTTCTATTTTAACTTTGAAAAAACAAACTGACTCTTGGTAATGTCTTGGTTTGTCTGACCAAAAGCCCAAAACACCAAGATGTTAGCTGAACGCTCCCAATGTTTGTCAGTTTCTGGCACATATCGGTTGTTTTCATGGACTAAAATTAAACTGCTTTGTTATATTTCCCATCTTTTAGCAATCCCTTCACTTTTTTTCCCTAATCAGCTTTCATTGAAGATTTTTGTTGTCGATGAAGTGGTTTGTGGGTGCCAAGTGCTCTTCAACTGCAATTTATCAAAATCTGATTCAATTGCTTACTCAACCACAGAAAGAAACCTCCAGCCATAAACTAGAGGTTAATGATAACCAAATGATAGGAATACCTAAATCCTGTATCTATGCAGCAGTCATTTTTAAAACTGAACTTCCTGCTTTCCAGCCTTTAGATTATACATAAAGCAAACTGAATACTTTTGGTTTTTATACCAAAACTATCAAGTTAAATGTGTTTGTTTGGCTTTAAGTTTTGGTTTTGGTTGCTTCTTATAAACCACCAACTGCTAAGCTTACATCATCCAATGCCATGTCAATGTCATGGATCTATGTATTGGGTGTCAACCTTATTGACCCCACAATCAATACCAAAATACTGGGAGGCATCTATCCACCCAGCCTTATCAAAGCTCTCAATTATTGCCTGTGTGCTTTAACAAGTGGATATTTAACTTCCAAAATATGTTTCTGCCTCCTGAATTTTGACATCATTCATTTTCTAAACGTTCTGACCTCAGGGCTCACGCTGGGTAGAAAATCTGTTCTTGCTGAGGCACCATGCGCCGCTTCCGCCCTTCACCTCCTAAAAGCTGGCCCTTGACCTCTTTGGCTCGGCCTCTGACAGACTTCTACTTAAAAGCATTCTGACACTGACACGTTGACTTTCCACGCACAAACGATTCTTCAGGATAGATATTTCTCAGTAGAATAACAAAACCTATTCTATCCATCCTTGTTTTTTTTCTCTGCGGCACTAAATAAACCGTCTGCATGCGTCGCTGGGGGAGACGAGCGCAGATGTTTTGGCATTGTCACACTTTTCTAATCCCCCTGGGTTGAGTAGGAGCTTGCCATTGGTTCCTGGCAGACAGAAACAATGTGAATGTATTCAATCGTTGTCTGGCTTTTTGGAGAGCAGAGTTTGGATGCATTCTTGCCCGTTGCCAAGGGTTTGTAAAGGACGTGTGCCAAGACAGTGCTATTTCATTGATCCCTTCCCCCCCCCCACTAAAAAGCTTTAACAAACTCTATCTTCAAGACACATGAAAGAGTGCTGGCCAGTGTATGAATGAATCTCCCTGTCTTCCTTAATCAGATTTTGTTTGGTCTCACCATAAATCCAAATAAAGAAACAGCTAAAGAAGTGAATTTGTGAAGGCTGTTCTATTACTGCTGAATATGTAATTACAAAAACAGACAGAGTGGATTATGGGTGACCCTTGGGTGGCGGTGCCAGCTGCTCTCAACATGAGCGCCACAGAGTCAGGCAGCCTGCTCAGCCGCTGTTCGTGCTCTTCATCTTAATCAGCACACGGCACTGCAGCCTCTGAATAATCACAGACTGACTTTGGAGATGTCTCAATGAAGGCCGACTGCAGCTGAGTGACGGGGGGAGGGGGCGGGTGGGGTTTGGTGTGACGCAGCTTGTTAGTAAATGTGTCGGCTGTTAGGGGGTCGAATGCGTTTATAACACAGAACGTGTCTGATCATTTAGCTGGTTGCTATAGGAAAGGAAGGCTTTGTGATTATGTTTTATTTGGTTTAAATAAGTCATTTTTTTGTCTATAAATAATGGAAACTATTCACATTCACAAGGAACCTCATGGTGACGCCTTTACATTTGATTTGTTCTCTAAAACCCAAGATATTCACTTCGCTTCCCATGTTCTCAGGATGAGCAACTTTAGACTTTGAGCTTTTGAATCTTTTAAGTATGTTTTTATGCTCTTTGAAGATTTGAATTATAGTGATTATTGAGCTTATGCCATACACAGAGAACATAATTGTGGCCAAGATAATGGTACCATAAACGTTTCACATATGCACAAGCTTGCCTGGACTGTTTAGCCAAACACAGGGCTTAATAACGAGAGGATGTATTGGGCAGTCTGTTCCCATATCGGGGGGGGGGATCAAAGGGCCCGGCCCCGGCAGAAAGGGCCCTGCTGCAGGCAATCTACTGCTGCCGTAATTGGGGAAGAGCCATGTAGAGCTGTCCAGGGGAGGCTGAAGACGCCTTAATTATGGTGCAAAAATGTAATTAGCCTTCTGTTGAGTGTGTGTGCTTCTGTTCTTAACCGGCTGACCTTGATGTAATGGTGTGTTTGCTGGTGTTTATCATCTATTACGAGCAAACATGGCAGTAATGCTTCCATTCCCTCTGGTTAGGATGGTCTGCATTTGAAAAAAGTTGTACTGCCAGGACCAATTAGTGTGATATCCACCAATACCGGCTCACATTTTAAATCCTTCAGTGGGGAAAAAATGACGCATCTCCCGATTGCCTCAGCTCAACATGAAACAGTAATAAATGTCACACAGGCAGACGGGGTTTTGTATGACAGGTGATTTCCTTGTTGTCGCAGAGGAAAGACTCCAGGCTGTTGAGCTCGCAGCAGGAATAAATGCTTGACCTCAATATCGCTGCACTCTCCATTCATGAAGCAGCTTCCTGTAGCATTCACCTCCAATATTCCCAACAAATAAACAGCCTCCATTAAATGGGATTTCGTATTAATATAAGCATCCTGTGCGTTATGAAGGAAAGTCTGGATGGTTTCCTTTACTGAAGATATCTAAAAGATGTCAGTTCACGAGATTATCTGATGATAAATGTCACTTTTTATGTTTGATTTGGGTTTAAACAACACTTAATTGGCTGTAATTGATCCCGTCAATAGTGTTTTACTGTTAACATATTTCTTTCTCACGGTAAACTTTTACATTTTCACTCTTTTAGTTCAGCTTTATCTTCTATTTTGAGTTGTTTATATTGTATACTTGATTGTTTTCTACTGTTTTTATTTCTAATTACGTGCCATACTTGTTCCAGTTTGGGATTAATAAAGTGTGATTATAATTTAGTCCTTACTTTATCTTAATCAAGGGACTGAAAGTATCACACACAGTTGATCATCCCCATCTGTCTGTATTTGTCTCCAAAGAAACATAGGTGTTATTCGATCTTTTTTGAATGTAAACCAGCGTTTTGGAAAACATTTATATATTCTTTTGTTATTCACAGATAATATTATAGTGGGAAAATATGTTAATTGCGAGTTGTTGACAACGAAAACTGCAAAAAAACTCACAATAAAATAAAACAACAAGAAAAAGTAAGCCTACAATTTCTATACGGATGAGGTAAGGTTATTAGAAGACTTGGTTGATCTGATTTGAGGGTAAAATCTTATTTAAAATGACACATGTCTTACTTAAATGAAATGTACTGTGTTTAGCTTTCGGGGCACAAATCATGAACGCAGCGTGCGAGATGTGTTTGAATCTGTAGCTTCAGATGTAGTTGCTGTTTTCTCTGGCAGGGAGAAAGCTGAGCAGTAAGCGCACATGCTGAGTCTTTCTTTATGTGGATGATGTTTATGATGATGAATTTTCCTTGTGCGAGCGGTAAATCAGTGCAAGGGTCAACCTAGAATGGCTTTGTCTGAAATAGCTTTGCAGGGTTTTCCTCTAAATATAGATATGAATCTTCGTTAAATGAGTTACCACCAGTGTTATGATCTATGGCGTCTTTTTCAAGTGGTTTTCTTTATATACTGGTCATTATTTTCAACTCTCAGGCACTTTGGTTGCTGAACTCGGACATTAATCTCTAAAAAAATTGCAATAAAGTGAGACCGATAGCTCACGGTAACAATAGGTCAGTGACTGTGTTTACTTTTCTAGCATTGATATGTTTGATTGTGAGTAATTATCCTAAACGTTGTAACAATTGGAGACCCTGTTTATTTATTTAGCTTTGAGCACAAATGCTCCAGCAGTTAGAATTGAAATAATCAAAAAGCAGGTCATTCTGCATTAGCTTTATTGAATGTGCATGCTTTGAATTGCTGAGCAAATACAGTGCTAATGCTGTAAATTCTTCAAGTTTGCTGTAGCATTAAGTCCACATCATCCTCGACGTCCTTTGATATTAATGTCTTCAATATGTTCTTCAAGGATGAAAAGATTCCTAATGCTTCTTCTCCTTTTTTCTCAGGCGTTGGACCAGGATCGAACATCCCTGCAGAAGGTGAAGAAGTCAGTGAAGGCCATCTACAGTTCAGGACAAGGTGAGACTAAATATATCAGGCCTTAGCGTGCTTCAGCTGATGGTTGGTTATATACTCATAACCCTTTCCAAAAAACAAATCCCCAGAGGAACGCCAGGGATCTCTTAAATATCTTTAATCAAAATGAGGATTGCTTTTTTTTTTGGTGTTTGCCTTTTGTGGAACAGATGGCATTCTGTGTTTCCAGGCTGTCCCAGAATCCGACACCTGAGTTTGTTTTGCTCGTTGCTGCGGCACGGGATCCTCAGTAATTTTCCACAGAATACTTTCGAGAGCAGCCTCCTCCCTGTAAATTGACAGTTTCAGAAGCTTGTCGCGCAAATAAAGTGTGTTTATTCTCCAGAGAAAAGTTGGCCCTACCATACTGCCAGTTTGACTCTTTATATGAGAAACTCGAAAAGTCTCTGAACAACTGAAACAACTGTTCAAATGTCTTACCAGTTAGCCACTAGCTTCAATAGTACACGTAAGTGACTAGTATATAAGTGACTTTTGCTGTAGCTAATGATATTGAGTGAAAAAACTGGAAATGATCTAAAAATAGAAATAAAAATGTGTGTTTGAAGCCAGGAATGTTAGACTCTGAGGTCATAGGGGCCTAAAACAAACATATATTCCTACAAAAGCTACATTTAATGATCTTTAAAATATCACACTTCTACGTGAAAATGAATGTAATGTTAAACCAACTACCACAGCTAGCTAGCATAGCCACCACCACTACTGATAAAACCTACTATAAATAGAGTTAATTGCTGATAGTAAACACATTAAATGGCTGGAGCAGACCATAAATAGCAGTGAAAGATTTGGCGTGATACCAGGGATAACACTCACACACAGGAATACTGAATCCTTACATATACACTCAGTATTTTCTTGGCCCACAAACTTGAATTCCAGTGATGCCAAAAAGATCAAAATGGCTGCTGCAGGAATGAGCTCTGCAGGGTGTTAGTCTCACCTGACCTCCTCTCTCAGGACTCTTCCCTCAGACTTGGCAACAGCGTGAACATCACTCCCCCCCTGCAGCTCCTCCCCATCCATCACATGGACAGATGATGCTGCTGTTTGACTGATGCCTCCAGCTGACTCTCACAGAAAAAAGCACGCATCTCGTTATGCTGACATTCGCTGCGTATCCACATGACTAAATATAGGCAACATTTATAAAACGCAGTCTCTCCGGAGCAGCACTGATCAGATATTCCTGGTGGAGGAAGTTCACGTGGGTCTGATATTGTATTACTTGTGTACGTGCACTGATGAAGGACCTTTAAATTGTAGGAAGTAGATGTTAGAAGATTTAAAAGCCTTTTTTTTCCAGGTGTTTTGCATATTTCTGCTAGAGTTGTAAAGCTTTGGCGACCCACAGAGCCAACCATTACCTTGGTGACCGTTGCACCTGCAGCTGACCACCATCCAGACATGCAAAGGCCTCTACCAGTGCTAAGCATGCTAATCATCAGCCAGAGTTCAGGGCTAGTTAACTGACCAGTGGTTGAACTTTCTCCCGTGTTTCCAACAACAGACCACGTCCAGAATGAGGAGAACTACGCTCAGGCTCTGGATAAATTCGGCAGCAACTTCATCAGCCGGGACAACCCCGACCTCGGGACGGCTTTTGTCAAGTTCTCCTCCCTCACCAAGGAGCTGTCTGCCCTGCTGAAGAACCTGGTGAGTCCAACATGTCAGGAAAATGAACAGCTACAGAGAGTCTCCTTACATGGATAGAAAGAAGAAGAGAGTTTACTTTTTCCTGTCTCTACTTCTGTAAGTGGTTTAGGGATTTGGGTTTAAGGTTAAGATTAGGATTAGAGTAGAGATGAGGCTAGTAGTGTGTAAGGTCAGGAGGTTGTAAATGCTTGTATTCAGTCAAATTCCTCACAGAATAAAGGCGCCTTCAGGTTTCTCCACACTTTTAAAAACTGTAAAATTTGCCTACAAAGCCAGCGCTGTCATCTCATTTGGACGGTATAGCTGACTGCGGCTGTATCCGACTCCTTTGTGTATTTTTCCCCCCAGTTGCAGCTCTTATCTTCCTGCCGTGGATTTCCCCTGACGTTTCTGTTGAATAATGTGTCCTGTTTGAATCCTCTGTGAGTGATTGTTGTTGGAAGAAGAGCCAGTCGCCGCTCTCTCTCGCTCTCTTCCTGTGTGGCTGACAGCGAGATTAGACTCCGTAAATACACTCGGGCAGCACCAGGAACAACCGTGTGTGTGTGTGTCCTTAAGTATTCCTAAGTCATCCACCTGCTGCTGACACTACCTTCATATTTGCAAAGTGAAATGATCACCACTCTTTTCTCCAGTTTCCCTCGCTTGACTGTTTCTATTTTGAGTGTTTCATTGAGTTTTTTACACTTCGATATCCGCGCCCCTAAGGCTGCTGGTATGTGCGTGCACTGCAAATGAGAATTGATGAATTGCGCTTGTCCTAGATGTTCTACACGTGTTATCGACTTGAATGTAAGGATTTTATGGATGCATTCGGCCTAGTTGTTGCCGGCTTCATCAATGGAAATACCAGTTCTTTTTTTATATAATCATGCACTAAAAGACACACTTCCAGGATGTGCCAGACCGGCAGCCGGCCAGTAGAGGATTGATCTTGACGTTGGACATATGCAAGACAGGCACTTAAGAAGCACATTAGCGCCCATTAGGGGTTGTTTACTTCCTTGACCGTGTGTCTGTGTGGACTTGGCTAACAACAACAGGGACTTTAATGCTTAGTACTGTTGTAAATGACCTTGCTGATCCTAATGTTTAGAGCTGCTGAGCAACCCCGAGTTCTTGGCAACAAGCTTCAATAAACTAACTTGCACTTTTGCTATTATGTTTCCGATTACTTCGGTCAGCCGTATGAAGAATGTGTCGATGACTGCATTGTGGGTTAAAGGACAAGGCCGGCATGAGTTTTCTCCTTTAAAAGACAACAATTTGTTAATCCACCTTTCTGTACTTAACTCCCCTTCCATGTCTACGTTACTCAGACCCATTCCTATAAAGATGTAATCCTCTAAAGCTGCACTAATCAATATTGTATATTACCAACGGGTCAAATGACATGTCACCCAGTGTAGATCATTGATGTTTTTTTCTAAAAAAAACAATGGATCTCTGTCATAGAGTAATGAATTATGTGGAGCAGCACAAGCATTGCTCGACTGTGAGATGAGTTCAGCCTGTGTGATGTTATCTGGGATTTATTGTGGCAACAACTAATTATAAAGTATCTCTCCTCTCTGTGTCCTCTCACAGCTCCAGAGCCTCAGCCACAATGTCATCTTCACTCTGGACTCGCTGCTGAAGGGCGATCTGAAAGGAGTCAAAGGGGTAAGAGTTTCTGTAAAACGTTTTCTCTTCCTGACATTTTTCTTCCTTGGCCGGCCCCTCCCACGGCAAAGGCTTAGCAGCGAGAAAGGGGAAAATAAACGCCTCGTCAGCACATCTCTCTTTTAACCACTGTAAGTTGAGTGTATGCGCGAAGAGGCCACGGACACGGGGGAGAGCGCTCTGTTTAAAAGCTCACCCTGTAAATCTCATAGGAGCAAACACTGTCTTTGTGTTTTGCTTGAGGCGGGTGGCGAGTAACTGGGTCATGAACCGTTGTTGTTTGGGGTACAAGGAGGGGCGCGGTCGCTACGCCAGCCGTCCAGAGCATAAATCGTGAGGCATTTGTTGGAATTCTGGTAGCGATCCAACTCTGCGAATAACTCCGTCCCCACGGTGACCTCTCTGTTTGCTGACGCTTGTCCTCCTTTGTTCCCGCAGGACATTAAGAAGCCCTTCGACAAGGCATGGAAAGACTACGAGGCCAAGTTGTAAGTGGATAATTAAAGTTGCATATTTGCACCATCCAGCTCATTATAGAGTGCTGAATAATGAATCCAACAGGGTTTGTAATGTGCAGCAGGGTTGTTTGCGTCCGCCAGAACATATTGCATACACAAACCTACACCGATGATTTAAAAATACACAAGGTCAGTCATTATGCTCTCCTGTGTGACAGTACAAAGATCGAGAAGGAGAAGCGAGAGCACGCCAAGCAACACGGCATGATCCGCACCGAGATCACCGGGGCTGAGATCGCAGAGGAGATGGAGAAGGAGCGGCGTCTCTTCCAGCTGCAGATGTGCGAGGTAGGTTGTGAAATGAGTCTAAGCAAAAAGACAGCTTTCTCAGCAGGGATGAAGCATCATAGGAACCCAGCAGGTAGCCAGGGCCAGGTTACAGGTTAAATCCCCACAGCACAGCATTGTGTATCCTCTTTAATGATGCTATCTCTTTGCAAAATCGTTTCATATTATTATTCTGCCATTTGAATGCATTATTTGGACTGAATATGGCCGTTGTATATACTTTTTATCATGGCTCATGGCTGTCATGCAAATCAAACCACTTCTTAAAAGTGGTTCCACCTTCTTTGAAGCAAACTCGATTCCACTAACGCCAACGCAGTGCTATTTTTGGTTTGAACACCCACTTATTAAAATCATATATGTATATGTATGTAAAGTCTTCAGTACCAGCTGCATTTAAAGGGAATTTTAATCTTGAGTTGACTTTTTTTCTCTCAAGATAATTTGAATAATTTATAGAATATCTTTGAAATTCCTGCAGCTCCACATGTAGGGATTAGCAGCCCCAAAAGATACATTAACGTATGGACAACGAACGACTGTGTATAACATTAAACATCTCATGGCGAGGGATGAGTTCATATTTGAGCAGCTCAAAATAAAAAGTCAAACTGTTTGCCTTTTAATTTAAGTGTTTTCAGATGTTCTTCAAGTTCAGTGGACTTGTTTGCTTCTCAGCGTGTTGTGACACAGTTTGAGTTCTCTTCCGTATTATCGCTGAAAGACAAACACTTAAAGAAATCCGACCGTTAGACTTAAGTGTAAAACAAATGTGAGTTCTTTATGTGCCCAAGAGACTCCGAACAAACTGTTAGATCTCACTCTGCTTTGCCAAAGATCCTCTCTGGTGGTGGGTGGTGACGCCTACGCCTTGTTCACTGTTTTATCCTGTTAGGATTTTTGACTCAAATTACATAATGGGCCGATGCCGGTGCACTGCTGCTGGTTGTGTGAATTATTCACGACAGAACTTGCTGCAGTCCTTTTGTGGCCTGCCATGCTGAGCTGCCCTCCTCCAACAGTGACTAAGAGGTGTTTCTTTCGCTCACATTTCCCACCTGTGCTCACACTTTTTTAAATTCTGCCACAGAACAGGTTTTTAATCAAGTGAGGTTGATCTGAGAGAGTGGAAAACATCAAACAAGGGATACGGATAAGGAAACGACAGAAGAAAACCAAACTCGAGCCATGCTAACAGAGCTTAGTGCTAACATTGCAATGCTAACAAGGCCACACTGCCGATGCTAACATGCTAATGTTTAGCAGAGATAATGTTTGCACTAGCCTGGTTAATTATTAGCATAAAGTAAAGCTGCGGTTAAGAGATATTTCATTAGTTTTGCAGTATATGAGCTCAATCTAAACACTAAAGAACCTTAAAGTTTAAGTTAGAACAATGGATTTTGGGAAATTGGAATCTAATCTAAGAATGCGTATCATGTTTAAACTACATTAAAGCGAGCATGGAGCTGTTCAACCCACACAGTATCTTTGCCTTATGTCTGTCCCCATTTGACTCTCTGCCTCTTTATGATTTAAGAACATTTGCTTGACAGTCAGTGTATTGTACATTTTTGTAGCCCGCCTCCAGTTGATGTTGGATGCCAGGGTTGTAGCTCCCACGTTGTGTTAGCCCTGCCTTCCTCTTTCATTGGCTGCCTCATGTCCAGATTTGATTTAAAAAGTCTAATGATCAGCAGTTCTTTTCATGTTTGTGCTCTGACTTACAGTTTTGATGCTGAGTTGTTGTCCTCACAAGACTGCACGAGTCCTGTGAACAGTGCATGTTGGTGGTTCCAGGCTAAAAGCAGCAGACAAAAGCCCTTTGTGGTTTTGGCTGCTAGATACGGAACCAGCCTCTCTATAAATACTTAGTCGAATATGCGGTTTACAAAATCTTTAAATGGCTCTTTTATGTGAGCATAAATGAATCATTTCTATACATATATGATGTGTTTCAAGCGAAGTTAGGTGTTGAAATAAAATAGAAAACCAGATATCTCACCAGCTGCTGCTATATTTAAAGAGTCATTACTATTGAGCCTCTGGTCTGACCACCCACTTCAGAGAGTGGTTTGTTATTGTGCCATAGCCATATTTTTATCCTTTAATATCATTTGTTGAATTTGGATGTTGTAGCCATACATAATTAGTACCTTAATACGATTTTTTGGCATTTGATGTGAGGTTTTGTAGATTTTTCAAGGATTTTATTGGCTTAGTTTGAGAAACACCTTCATCATATCTGGTTACTTTATCCATTAACTTATTGTTTTCTTTTTTGAAAATGTACTTTATTGTACTAAGGTTTACAAGCTGAAGCAATTACTTTTTTGTGATCAATTAACCATTTGAGTCTTTGTATTCAAAAATGCCAAACACTATCTGATCCCAGTTTTCCATATGTTACGGTTTAAGAATTCCTCTATTCTCTTTTGACATAACTGTTATTGGAAATCATTTTCAGTTACAGCCTAACAAGATGGACAGTATTGATACTGTAATGCAAAAATGGAATGCTATCATTCAAGATTTCATCCTCATTTCACATTAATACCTTCTTGAAGGTGAAACGTTTATTTAATCTGACGTAGTTTTGTGTTATGTCATCCACAGAGTTATGTGACTTATCTCTAAACCAATAAAAAGAGGAGACATTTCCTAAATCAACAGTCATCATAAAATGACTCCCAGCGCTGCTGCTGTGTGAGGGCGAGTAGCTGCAGTCAGTGGTACAATCTGTTCATCCCACTTAACCTCATTTCTCCGTGTGTGCGTGCACTCTCACGCTCTCTCCCTCTCTTATGTTACTCAATCACCAGATTACTGGATGCTCTCACTCTCTCACCCTTTTCAGCGTGCTGCTTTATGTCCTGCTCAGACACGGCGATGCTGCTCGCTCGCACAAAAGAGTCCGAACACGCACTTGCTGCAGTGCTCTCCGAAACACTGAAGCCGCACAGGGCTCAGACAAAATGTGGATAATCTCCCATCCAACGGCCACTGTCAGCCAGACAAAGGGACAGCACATGCATGCATACACACGTATACACACATACACATGCACTCATGCGTACACATGCATCCACGCACGTGATGTAAGGAGCACATTGAAACAGCATATTGGCGTCGGAAGCTTTTGTGTGGGTGATAAAATCTTGCCATGAAGCTAAAAGGGGTCTGACTCCGGATTGCCACGATGTAGGATTAGCTCACATTATTATGTATTTGTTCGTTTGGTGGGAGCCCTGTCTGAAGACTCCGTGTTTGTTTTCCGACACTCAGACTGAGCATGCCGTCTCCAAAGCACTTCCTCTGGAGGCTTTTCTCTCTTTTTATGATGCAAATGTCAAATATCATCCTTTTTGAATCTTTTTTTTTAGATCAAGGCGGTATTTTCCTGTACTGCAAGTGTGTTTCACCACTTCAGTCCCAGCTCCCGGTGTCAAGGCAGTCATGGCTCGTACATCAAAGCTTTCACAAAGCACTCAGACGCGATTATCATAATGCAAAGTGTTCATACTCTTATGTGTCTATGGCAAGGCAGAAACATCTTTATTCTCTGTGTAACCGCTCTGCCACATTATACCTCATTAAACCCAAGAAAAAAACCATTCCTGCTTCCAACTCCTGGCTGAACTCTGCACTTCTCTTTTGCAGTACCTGATCAAAGTAAATGAGATCAAGACCAAGAAAGGAGTGGACCTCCTCCAGAACCTGATTAAGTATTACCACGCTCAGTGCAAGTAAGTACCACCTTAATCCCCCTGAACCCAAATGTGTTAGGCTCCCCTGTTGTGTGCATCACACCCACTTAGAAATATCTCTGGAAATACGTCTGTCTCCGTCTTTGCAGCTCTTTATGTCAATTCTCCTGTATGATTCACAGACCTTGAGGGTGCGCACTTGGGTGTATATATAGCTCTCATAAATATGCACAGGTCATCATCCAGATATGTTCTGACAGCTGTGGGGTTTGGTGGGTAAATAAGTGGGCGCTCTCTCCGTGCCAGAACCGCAGCTCACGACGGCCCGTGACAGAATGACAAATCTTCTCGTGCTGTTGCTAGGTCCTGTCATAACACCAGGACAAAACAATATACTTCCCCATGTAATCTATTCAACCTGGGCCTTGATCGATCGGAAAAAGGAGCAGCGGTGACGGATTAGCGGCAAAAATGCAATCGATGTAAACCTGAGGGATAAATGACTTCTCGCAACCATAACAAGAAAACAGTTTGTGTTTATTTTGGCGTCTTTATTCAACAAATTAGGGACGGCAATTAACTGAAAATGGTATTTGACAGCTTGGCCCAAGGAAGCATAGACACTTTCTCTCTAAATAACATCCCAACATTAAAAATATATGCAGGAAAGGAAAGTAGTGAATTCCGTAGGTGTTTGTTTGCCAGAATTCAATTGAATTATGACACAAAGACATTCTAGACATGCTCAACTGCCTCAAAATGAATTGCATCGGGTTGAACTGTGCAATGGCAGTCTGTGAGGTAGAAATAAAAAGTGAGCCACCAGAATAATGAAACTAGATCATCATATGTGCATCAATAGAGCAGGTATGTGAACGGGCAGGTTAACCAGGAAGCTGCTGTGCAGTTTGCAGGACTGGGACTACTTTCTGTGCTTATTAGAGAACATTTTCCTCTTTTTAATGAGCATTATTCCTATTAGGGTCTATATTTCCAGAGGTGGTGGGTAGAATGCCAAAAGTTATAACTTATAAATGTATAAAAGCAACATGTGAATGAAAGTTGACTATACCTGAAGAATACTTTCACTAAACATCCTTGGACTTGACGTGGGCGCTAGATGGTGGGAGGACAGAAAGTGGGATCCTCAGTGCTCAGATTAAAAGCAAACAAGCCGAGGAGATGAATGACAGAGAAAGTAATGAGCGGAGGAAAGGAGCGGTGGGCAGGGGGATGGAGGAATGGAGGTCATTAGCTGTGATTTGTGGCTACAGCTCCGCATCGAGGTGTGTTGCGCCGACAGATCCGTGATGGATTTCAGGATGTGCTAAGCACCTCTGCAAATCTACTGTGGACACGGCCAGCCTCCATTTCTGTGCCAAGACCCAAAGGCGAGATCAAGCCGAGCTATACATTAAACATAAACTGCACCATTCCCCACCCCCCCACCTCTCTCTCTCTCTGTGTGACCTTCAAAGTGGCCCAAAAGTCTAACACCTGACATTTGTGACAAGTAGTAATCCCCATAAATGAATGACTTCTCTCTCAAATGGATTCCAGTGCATGTTAATGTCACATTTACCTTTTTTATTCTCCAGTTTCTTCCAAGATGGCTTGAAGACAGCGGATAAGCTGAAGCAGTATATTGAGAAGCTGGCAGCTGATCTCTATAATGTAAATACCTTTTCTTATCTTCTTTTATTTTGTCATTCGACAGAGGATCAAAGATTTTTTGATTTGTCAAATATATTCAACTTAAAGTCCACTTACTAGCTATTTCCTGAAAGCCTCTCTTATCGAGCCGGTTCATTTTTGCTAAAGACATTAAGTGGTTGACTTTTTTGTGTGTCCAAGGTCAAGAATGAAGTATATTCAGTGTATAAATCCAATACAAGTATTTGCATTATGGCCCATAACAGAATTGACTAGGTGAAAGTGTCAAGCCTTCAGAATCACTTGAGGAAAGAGAAGGTTATGTTGTGCCTATAATAACACATTGAGAGCCTACACTTCTCCCCAACATTTCTTTTATAAAGTCCTGCTGTCCTGAAGCAGCAGTTTTAAAGCCCCTGCAGTTCTCACGAAAGGGGAAGTAGCACATCTTCAGCAACTGTCATGACTCACCTGGAAACTTCACATGTAAACAAAAGAAAGCAAGAGAAGGCTGTAACTTTATTTTGTAGCAGATAAATCCATTCTTGGTATTTACACGAGGCATTTTTATTAGCACAATAAACATCCCCCTGTAAACACAGCTAGTAATCTTTTGCTGTGGCTCAACTTTTCATTTGTTTTCCTCAGATCAAACAAACTCAGGATGAGGAGAAGAAGCAGCTGACTGCCCTGCGTGACCTGATCAAGTCCTCCCTCCAGCTGGACCAGAAGGAGGTAGGCACGCCACATTCTCACACACACACACACACACACACACACACACACACACACACACACACACACACACACACACACACACACACACACACACACACACACACACACACACACACACACACACACCTGGCCAAATTTAAACTTGTAGCAGGTGGAAATCTTAACAAGGCCAGCCCAAACCGAGCCATATAGGGCAATGGCGTTCACTTACACAGCCGTATCGCTCCAGGTGCCACACAGATTTTTTTTGTTAGACACATTCTTTCCACACACCTCCTCTCACCCTGACCACCACCAGGTTTGGAGCTTGTCTCCTGCAGCACAGAGCGAGTGCCCAGTGCTGTACCATGCTGGTAGCCAGTGTGTGGTCGGCTTTGCTGGTGACCAGTGTTGTGCCTCACTGGCTGCTCAGTGGAGAGCCACTCACTGCCCGACTTAATCACATCATCCTTAAACCACCGCCAACCCCGGATTTACTCATAAACATAGCCTGGTTTCTCGCACATTCACTCCCTGCATGTTCACATTTAATGTTCACTTCCTGTAGCTTCTCTTGCTAATATCACCCACGGTAAGCACGACATTGAGGTTTAACACATGCATATTGTGGATTTGATGGTACATGGGTGGGCGGCACACTTTTTCACACCGGACGCCTTGCACCTGAGATTGGATCTTTCACACCTCTCCCCTCTATCTCCCCCCTTTCTGCCTTCTGCTTGTCTGGAATCAAGTCTAGAAGAGTAAGTTCTGGTGCATGTTAGGCATGCTGACCTCTGTCTGTTCAGTTGTTTCAGAGCATGCCTTTATAGATGTCCTTTTCTTGTTAGCCCTTTGGTTTAACAATAGACCTTGTGGTTTGATGTTTAAGTATCAGTGTGTTTGTGCGTGTGCTGCATGTCCTCCAGCAGAGTCTCTGGGTATAACTTGTGTTTAACGTCGTTGTTTTGTGTGGATTTCGCTCAGGACTCGCAGAGTAAGCAGGGTGGCTACAGCATGCACCAGCTGCAGGGAAACAAGGAGTTTGGCAGTGAGAAGAAAGGCTACCTGCTGAAGAAGAGTGATGGGTAAACCGCAAACACAACCATTATTCCAAACACTGTAGAGTCCATCCATGAATCAGAATCAGAATTCACTCTAATGTCGAACAAGTTATCACGTACAGGGAGTTTGCTTTGGTAAACACCGTAAGAGGAAGTAGAATGTAAACAAGAGCTTGTAGCATTAGCTTTGAAATGTAGCATCTTTAAACGTATGAGCACATGACAAGTCCTTTCCTAATGAGCCCCCCCCCCCCATTCTTTTTTACAGACTGAGGAAGGTGTGGCAGAGGAGGCAGTGCTCAGTGAAGGGGGGCATGCTCACCATCTCTCATGCCACAGTGAGTACCAGACAGACACACACACACGGTGCTGATCAAACGGAGAACATCATGTGGGGAGGTAGTGTTGGGCTTTCTCAATCTGGAGGCTGGCAGTGTGGAATTGACATAGATGGGTTGTCATGGCAACCCCAGCTCTCTCTCCCCCCCTTTCTCGCCGCCCCTCCCCCCCCCCTCTGCCTGTTGCGCCTGGGTGACTCATCTGAGAGCAGTGTGAGCGTACTGTATGCTGGCACGTCTGAGGGCTCTGTGCCGCTCCGTGCAGCTGCAGCGGCGGCGTCCCTGCGAACCCGAACACTGAAATCACATCCCAATAAACTCCGCAACACTTGCTGTGATTTTAAAACCTCCCACTGTGTCTGAAATAAAGACCGAGGAGCTTAGCACAATCCCCAAGTTTAGCTAATTGTGGCAGAGCAGTGGCAGATGTCTCATCAGGCGAAGACAGATCCAATTGTTGACTTAAAGAAAGAAACAGGAGGTGTTTCATTGGATTTTGTAATTAACGAGTTACGGTCTGGCTGTGTTCCCCTAACAGTCACTTTAATGCTGTCCAATTCAAATATATATAATCACAAATATTGTTCAGAAGATAACAATCTCCCTGATGTTTACAAACCAACAAGTTAAAGCTTTATTTTTCTCATACTGCCTGTGCTGCAGCACCTCACTCTCTGTCTGAAACCAGAGTCTGCTCTGACTGGTTAGCTGGCTAGCTCTGTTGTGATTAGTCAACCGCTTATAGATCTCCTGCCCCTTAACCTATCACGTACAATGTGCTGGAAGCTCTGGTAGTGATGTCCCTCTGTTGTGAAATTTGGGATTTAAGGCTTTGCACAAAAACCTATATAACACGCTACAGGAAAGGGAAAACAACAAAAAGCAGAATATGGCCGATTTAAGTACTCCTTATCACTTCCCCATCTGAAAAAAAACCAAACGCAATAATTCTATCAACATCATTCAAAGTAAAAGGACTTGATGGACATTATTGAGGACACGGAACGCTTTTTATAAATGCTTTATCATTGTAATAAACAACAAATCTGCTTAGTTTATGAATGAATGCACACAACAATAGACACAAAGTTAAATGTATCCCAAATATTACACAAATTATTATGTGCTCTATTCAGATTTAGCTTTTCATTGGTGTGGTTTATGCAGTGTTAGATTGTTAGCACGATTGGAACTTTCCCACAGCTGCTGCATCATACATCTTCACACCTTTTGTGTTTGCTTCAACCTCAGGGGAAGTGGTTTGTCTCTCATACGGTATGCTATGAAAGGCTTCTTATTGTCTGCCGTACAATCACTCGCGTTGTGTTACTTTTGGTGGATAAACGAGATCTTTATAATAATTTCTTTCCGCCCGAAGGCTCTTTAAGATCTTATTTCTCTGGGCAGAACTCGTGGCAGCTGAACTCTAGGTGACTCGTGTTGACATGGCGGGTTGCCAGCAGGGCAGCCGAGCTCCACGGCTCATCACAGCCTGTTAGCATTTCATTAGCACGTGCCCCGGCCCCGCCTCCGCCCGTCACTGGCAGGGGACAATGCTCCGTATACATGTGCCAAGTGGGTCCATTATTACAGTACACAGCAACAGGCATCCTGGGTTCAACCTGTGTGACACAATTCTGTAACTTGTTAATATACAGATTACCTCAAGTATATGTTTGCATCACAGCTGTAGTGTTGATAGATAAATAAAGAGAAAAAACTATATTTTTGTTGATAAATCATGTAAATCCTTCATGTGTTTTTTTTAATTGAATTGAATAGTCTGTGTACCATGTGGAAGCTAATGAAAATACCGATCATTTGGTGTCTGCTGCTTCTCAAATATGATTATATTTGCTGAGTTTTTACTATAAGAAGGAATAAAAAGCCTTTTGAAAATCATCTTTGTCTTCGTTAAATCGAGATTTTCCGACATTTAAAAGAACAAAACCACACTGACTTTATTTTTTAGTAATTTTTTGTGTTTATACTCCCTTTCTGTTTTTTGTGAACCTAAATCTGTCTTCGCTCCACAGTCCAACAGGCAGCCAGTCAAACTGAACCTCCTCACCTGCCAGGTCAAGCCGAGCACCGAGGACAGGAAGTGCTTTGATCTCATTTCTCGTAAGTCTTAAATGTGTTTCGTGTTAGTTATATACATCAGTACGAGCTATGAGAATTGTGGAGGAAGAACAGACTACTTTTAGGCTGTGAGGAATTTGAATAACATGCTGTACGCTGTCAGTTGCTTCTGGTATTATAAAATGCAAGATAAGAAATTTGCTTACTTAGCTCCATTGTTTCTGTGTTCAACAGATAACCGGACATATCATTTCCAAGCAGAAGATGAACAGGAGTTTGTCATGTGAGTACCATTGTTGTGTTTTAAGTTTACCTGTCCCTGCAGAAGCTTCTCACATTAAGTCAATGAGTTCGTCACCTAATGCTTTTTATTAATGGAGGGGTTGCTTCGCGGTACCAGAGAGACTGTTGAGAGTGGGTGGCAGAGGCAGAGGACAGCAGTGGAATTTGTGTTAGACAGTCATTCGGGGCACTGTAACCTCATACTGCTGTTTCCCATGCCGTCATACACACGACACAAGTGCTACTAGTAGAAGTCAATCTTGTAGTAAATATTGTACGTAGACAAAAGGTGGTTGTTCTGGTTCCCTCTCTTGAATTGAATCGACGTTATATGAAACAATAAGTGAAACATGATTCTGATTACTGCAGATTAATAGGTAGTATGGTAGTTAGCTAACCAAACAGCTAGTTTGGTCTGCTTGTTTATTGACCTGCAAGTAGATCCCAATGCAGTTAGAAAAATAGGTCATCCAGGAAACTCATCATTATGTACGTGGGGCTTGGTCTCCATGTGCTGGACCCAGGTTTGAATCCAGCCTGAGACCATTTGCAGCGTCTAGCTCCCCTTTCAACACTCACTTAAGTAAAGGCACGAAAAAATTCAAACAAGTAAATAAAATGTAAATCAGGGGGTGCACTTTTTCTAAATGAAATGTAAGGGCAATGCTAAATGAAATATGTAGCTAATATTGAAATTGTAATAATGGTGTTATGTTTGTTCATACAAATAATAATTTGTGGAGATACAAAAAACCTAAGTCATTAATTCTCAGAGAAACACACAGAATTATTAAAAACCTAACTTAATGCGATCATAGGGAATCTTTTTTGAACTGCCTCGACTAAAATCTCTTTTCTAACTGTCTTTGAATCGTGGTACGATGCCTTGCTGTGGTTAAACACTGTACCTCCATGTACTCGTGTTCCTTTGGGATTCTGCTTGCTGCTCCTTACTGCTGCTTCCGTCACGCACTTCCAGCAGCAGCAGCAGCAGCAGCAGCAGCAGCAGCAGCAGCACCTTCAGGGGATTTTCCATTAAATATTTAGTATTCCATAGGGCTGCTGCTTTGTGCAATCACGCTCCCCCTCAATTAGGCTGGGAGCATATTATAATGCATCACATAAGTAAACACAAATGTAATCTTGAAAAAAAACAAAAGAAAACCTCAATTTCCCTCGGGATAAATAAAGCTTCTTGAATCTTGAATCTTGAATCTTTGGCGCAGCATCTGTACTCCTACGCAGCTGTGGATTCAAACATCTTGTTTCTCACACATATACTGTAGATAAGCAGACAATCTCACACTCGCTTTATGTGCCCACTCGTTGTCTGGCTTCTGCCTTTGAAGAAAGGGTTGAGTGACAATGACTGGGGAAGTGCTGACATGAGGCTCATGTAGCCCAGTGTGTGTGTGTGTGTGTGGTTTGTGTGTGAGGGCCAGTTCCGTGGGGATGCTGCAGATGCAGATTGTGTGTTGCACAGAGCTGCAGCTACATCAGTTCCTATGTGTGTGGGAAATTATAGATGCACGTGTTTTTTCAACCTTTTTAAAGTAAATACATCTGTGAACTCAAGATAGAAAAGGGAATTGATCCAAAATGAAAATTTCAAATGTAAATTAATTCATGTTGTTATATAGACTATACATCTTTGATGCATTTTTGGTTTATAAATCCATCATATTGGAAAGATCAATTCTCCTCTGGATCCGATATTTGTCTTATCAAGCCCAAAATAACAAATAATAACCTGTTAGCTTTCATAACCTATTTTGTGATTTATTTTCTTTTATAGAGAAATGATAAGCCAATTGTCAGGAATAAAATGCCAAATAATGATAAACTTATTCATTTTTAGGACGTTTTTCAAGAAAAAATGCCAAATATATCCCAAATGTTTCAGTTGAATTCCGGACAAAACAATACATTTATGGGAATTCTAGAGTTTAACGTAATTGTGATGGCCATTTGTCCTAATATTGCCATTTTATAGACCAAACAATAAACCTTATTGCTTAAATAATCCTTTGTTTGCTTCATGTCTGGTGGTGTTTTATATTTAAGTAAAATAAGTTTGCAGCTGTGCCTAAAAAATGCATTGAAATGATGATGTTTAATGTGTCCCCCTGTGCAGCTGGATCTCGGTGCTGACCAACAGCAAGGAGGAGGCCCTGAACATGGCGTTCCGTGGCGAGCAGAGCAGCGGAGGCGAGGACGGTTTAGAGGATCTGACTAAAGCCATCATAGAAGACGTGCTGCGCATGCCGGGCAACGAAGTGTGCTGCGACTGCGGAGCTGCAGGTGTGTACGGCTGCAGAGAGGACACACACATACACACACACCCTCATCCTGCTTTGTGCTTTGTCATCCCTCTCCCTGTTACATGAGAAGACGAACGCCTTCACTTCACTTCCTTTTTTTCCGCTGCGTGCAAATGTTTTTTTTCATTTAATGCCACACCGATCTAGATTTATTTTTGCAATGTCACGGCTGCCCTGAACTCGGTGTCCTTCAGTTAGATAGAAACAGAACAAGCTACAAATCCCCCTGCTGCAGCCTTTAGAAAAGTGTGCGCGTGCGTGTGTGTGTACTAGCGTTGTTAGCATTCAGGACACAACCTGATCCTCATACTCCCCCACATTAGGAAGCAAAGACTCAGCACTCAGGAGTGGCGTAGACATTCAGGCCCTCTGACACACTCACACACACATTTTCTGCTTTCTAGCTTCTTTCCTCTCAACAAAAACACACGGCAGCTCACCAAGCGTCCAACCATTTCCATGCTTTGAGAAACATCACCATTACATCATGTTGTTACATAAGCTACACACACTCCGGCGACCCCTGCAATCTGCAGAGGGGGGGGGGGGGGGGGGCACTCTGTCATGTCTGTATTCTTGTTGCTGGGTCCATTCATGTGCCGTACACAATGCCTGTTCCAGATGTGGGTTCAAGCTCTGCTTCCTGTTTGATTCCTGCTTCCTTTGTGCCTAAAATTAACATCACGCTCACAAGGTCGTGTTAATGACATTCCACCTCTTTGTTCCCTCTACGTCTCCGTCTCATTTCATATTCTCCCAGGACCGGCCCCTATAAGACCTAGCGTTGCAGCTTTAGCATTAAGCAGCTATAGAGGTCACCGTGTTTCAGCTCATCATGCCGAACAATGCCCCCTGACCCATCACCAGTTCGCATCTGTTCATTGTGAAATGTGTGTGCGTGCCTTCTGCTGTTTTCTTGAGGATGACTCATCTGTATTTGGGATGCCTCTGACGTTTCCACCGGCGTCTGCCTGGTGTTCATTTGTCCGATCCACAAGGAACAAGATCCCCCGGCCTCACAGCATCAGCGAGCTCACAACCATCCGGCTGAGCTCGGCGTTTTAAAGCTTGCTTAAATCTCCCAGATTGCATCAGAACATCAGGCGGTGATGCCGGTCAATAGCAGCGATTTAGAGGGCGCTACATCACAGCGGGCACGTGCCGTTTGCTTGGCAGCCGTTTACACAATGAGCTCTGTCTCTCTCCTGCAGTATGACGTTATGTAGTCACTGTTAGTGCCTATCACAGTCCTCTAGTGGATGAAAAGACAGTTGTTGATGGACAAATAAAAACATTAGAGGTAGTTAGTGCTCATTTATTTGAAAAGAAAATGTAATATCTCAAAATATTCATCTCTAAAATCAGGTTTTTGTTTCAAGACTAGCAAAATGGTAAAAAAGGTTCAGTAGTGACGATAAACCTTGCATTTCTAGGCCTCGTTTTTTTTGTGTGTATTTATTTTACTACAACAGATAAAAGAGCATATTTAGAGACAGCAACTGTTCACAGCACAGTAAAGTTCTCCAGCGCTAAATGTAAAGATTGTTATCGTTCCACTCAAAAAAGGGTAATAGCTTCTGTCAAGGCTCGACATTTTTCTCCCAAGTTTTGCAATCATACAGGAATAAATCAGATGTAGTGATGCTGAGAAAACCAATTTCTGTCCTGACAGCAGCCTTAAAGAACCAGAATACAGTGCAGGCACACAAAAAGGTTTTCAATGAATCGCAGAACTGAGAAAAAAACGTGTTTGTTCTTAAAAAAAACCTTTCTGGGGCTTTTAGGTGGGAGTAGAGATAGGGATGACATGTCTGCTTTGGAGCTTTCAGCGATACCCAGTGCAACTTAAATCAAAATCTCATTTCCTATTCTGTATTCTGTGCAATCTAAGGCATAAATCCAACTTTGAATATACTTCCACCTTATGTTCATCCACTGGAACCACACACTGTAGATTATGGAGGGCATTAACACAAATCTTTCTGGTGTTTTATAGATCCTAAATGGCTTTCCACCAACCTTGGGATCCTGACCTGCATCGAGTGCTCTGGCATCCACCGAGAGATGGGGGTCCACATCTCCCGCATCCAGTCCATGGAGCTGGACAAGCTAGGAACCTCAGAACTCTTGGTGAGTCAGAGAGGCTACCGAGGGAATAAATAGCCTCTTTTTTTTTAAGGCAGCGGTCCACACCCTGAACTATTTCCATCTCGAGTGAAATATTACCAATAATGAAAGAGGAGTGGAACGGATTTGATTCTTAAAGCAGCAGAGGTACATGGGAATACTTCCTTGCTATTGTGTCCTAATCCTGTTTTTCTTTCCCCTAGCTGGCCAAGAATGTAGGCAACAGTAGTTTCAATGAGATCATGGAGGGGAACCTCACTACCCCTACACCAAAGCCCACTCCATCCAGTGACATGTGAGTACTCTCTGAGCTGCCTGAAAACTACATTTATTTAACATGCAGACAACGGACTGAATTCCTCTCCTCGACCACAGGACGGTGAGGAAGGAGTTCATCAACGCTAAGTATGTGGACCACAAGTATGCGAGGAAGACGTGCACATCTGCGTCCGCTAAAATGATCGAGCTATTCGAGGCCGTTCAGTCCAGGGATCTGCTGTCCCTCATCCAGGTCTACGCAGAGGGGGTGGAGCTGATGGAGCCGCTGCCCGAGGTTGGACCGGTGAGTCCTTTTAGTTTATGGGTATATGTATGGAGCCTAAATAATCAGATCAACCTATAACAAAGAACGTCTTGTCAAGCACATCATTTCACTTTCTTACTGAGTGCTTAATCAGGATATATCTACCTGTTAGCTAGCAGTCGCTTATTCACACATCTAGTTGTTACGGAGCAGCATTAATCTACATTTTGAGTCATGTTTTTGTCCAACTGGCAAATATAAGTCCAATATTCACTTTCTTTTGGCTTGGTTTATGGTCTATACCATCTTCTAAATAAAAAACGTTGACTCTTTAGCCGCTAAATGCACAAACTGTGCCTGTCTGCTGTTTTGTGCTAAACAGGTAGTAGGCAGTTGGTTTTACAAGCTTTTTATCTGGAAACAGCTGCCTTCTGCGGCCAAATTGACAGCCACGAGAGTGAAAACGTTTAAATTAAAGATAGTTAAGCAATGAAAACTGTTGAGAGGAAGGTCTGTTGATCATGGTAACTAGTCGGCAAACAATGAAAAACAATTCATGTGGATATTCCCATGAGTGTCTTAGATATCTGTTCATATTTTTAGGATTTATACTTCTGACAAAACAAGCAGTTTGAATACATTGGCTTGGGGGTCATTTTGGCTCCATAACGACCTCCTCCCATAGCATCGTCACCCATAGCTACAGTTTATATCTTTCTAATCACACACCATGATCTCATACTGGACTACAAAGCCCAGAAATGTCCCTCTCAGATCTCTACACGTGTTACTGCAGTGGATCATCACATTTCTACCAGTTTGTGAATTATAGGTGGATAAAAAAAAGGGTGTATCACTAACAGCTGGAACATTTAGAGTCATCTGGATATCTTCACCAGCAGGTGGTGATATCCGGCAACCTTCATCACATTCTAGAGCATCATCTCATCGGAGTTAATTTTTAATCCGATGACGACATCTGCGGCAGCGTAATACATGTCTCTGTTTTTCATCCTGTGGTTCAAGCCTCTTTGTGTCTTTGCACCGCTGGATGAGGCATAAATGAAATCTGAATAACAAGAGGTGGATGGTGAGAATGCCTCAGCGTGAACAGCGCAGATGATCAGACTTAATCTGACATAAATGGGTCAAGGTTTTATAACACAGATGTGGTAGTTCTCCTAATGAAAAATGAAGTGTACAATGCAGCAGCAGAATTAAAGAGGATATGGTTTGGTGACAGAGGGAGCCGCTGCTGTCTGCGCTATGAAGTCTGACTCACCGATATCTGATCTGCTGTTCTCAGTACCTCTGAATGGCTGCTGACAGCACGCTGACATCCCACTCCCCCACATAACCAGATGCATCCAGAGAGGCTGTCCATATCTGTCCTATAGATGCTACCACATATACAGCACATATATCCCTTACTCCGGTATATTTAATCATCTGTCGCCATCTTTAGAACTGCATTTACTGAACGGACATCTTGATCTAGTTATAGAGACATATGTTATTATTGCAAGATACTGGCAAATTGTTCAAATCCAAGCCTTGCCTGCTGAAATATTGTTTTTAGGAGCCATTTTGTTTACTGCAGCTTGTTTAAATGCTGAAAGAGACGCAGACAGGGAGAGAATACAGAATGGAGGCTGCACAAGATTGTCTCACCGCATCTTTGCTGTGTTTGATGGCCCCCTGCAGGAATCCGGAGAGACAGCACTGCACTACTCTGTACGGACTGCTGACCAGACCTCCCTGCACTTGGTGGACTTCCTTGTGCAGAACAGGTATATTGTTCAGTCATTTTCAGCAACCAAAAACCCCCAACATTTTATTGCATAATGATGTGAATTTGTTTAGTTTTTTCATGCTGTGTTCAAAGCTGTCAAATGGTCTATAAACACAGTAGAGATAAATGAAATAAACAACAGTTTTGTGGAAACACGCAGTATCTAATATGCTCTGTGTGTTTGCTGTGAGTCTTTCTTGTTCGGTGCTTCGCTCTGAACTAAAGCAGTGGACGTGCAGAGGAGAGCTTAGCGCTGCACGGCTCAGCTCATATTCCCACAAGGCAAACAGAAATGGGTCAAGCACTTGTTTGCTGCCTTTAATTTATTCCCTCTCTTTCCAATTGTTTACCCACCACTGCTCCGACTGCACACACAAGACGTGGAACCCTCTCATTAATTAATAGCTGCGCTCATACGGTGTCATGCCTAGCCCTCATTATTTAAGACGTATGCCCTTTATAGAGAGATTATTTCCCTGCTGGCATTGTTAAAGCAATCGAATGGGAAAGACTGTTTTTAAATATCCTGTTTTCTCTCGTGCAAAATCCCTGGATCTGGTAACCTGTGTCATGACTTTGTGTGTGTTTTCTCCCAGCGGTAACCTGGATAAGCAGACAGAGTGGGGCAACACCGCCCTGCATTACTGCAGCATGTACGAGAAGCCCGAGTGCCTCAAGTTACTCCTGAGGGGCAAGCCGGCGACGGATATCAGTGAGTCACTAGCCCAGGTTCATCCTCTCGTTAAAGCCATGTTTACGCCAGACTCCTAACTGTTGATCATCGCTCCCTCTTCCCCTTCAGCCAATCAGAACGGAGAGACGGCGCTGGATGTTGCCAGGCGACTGAGGAACACTCAGTGCGAGGAGGCAGTAAGTGCAGCCGGTGGTTTTTGGACAGCACAGGGGTTTATAACGCTCTAAAAAAAAATAGAATAAAACAAAATCACATATAAATGAAGTCAATGGTTGTGTAGTAGAGATTGTGCTTGATTTCACCTTTTGTCAGTGACATAATTCAGAACACTAGATGGCAGTCAGAGGTCTGTTTCCAGCCTCGGGCCACAGTGACAGCAGAGTGGAAGTAATGGTGGATGTATGTTCATTATTAAAGCTCTTATGACCATGCAGACAAAAAAGAAGCTATTTTTAATGCAGTAAAAAATAAAAAATCTCAAATAAATATATTTTTACAGTCTTTGCACATTGAACACACGGGGGATGTTGTAACTTAGTCGTAGCTGCATACTGGTCAACGTACCCATTAAAAAGAAATGTTTTAACTAACCCTGACTTTACATATTTTGCGCATTCCTTGTAGGATATTTATATTGGCAGCCAAATTAAATTTCACTTCTTTATATTTTTTCCATTCAAAATGTTTGGAATAGTCTCTTTTTAAATGTAACTGATGAACATGTGTATTTGTGTGTGTGTGTGACAGCTGGTGCAGGCTGCAGAGGGGAAGTTCAACCCTCACATCCATGTGGAGTACGAGTGGAGCCTCAGACTGGAGGAGATGGACGAGAGCGATGATGACCTTGATGATAAGGTTCGATCTGAGCATCGCATCCAGTTCGTTCAAGCTTGAATTCAATCAGGCTTTCAGCACGCACCTTCACAGTGCTGTTGAATCTAGTAATGAAACTATTGACTCAGTCCGATGTGCAGATACCACAGGGCAGAGCTGCTCTAGAGCTTCAAGGTGGGGCAAAAGAGCTGCAGAAATTGGCCTGAATTTGAAAACTCCGGACCAATTATGCTCTTTTGTGTTGTTTTTTATTAGCATTCTATTAGAGCCTTTTCTTCCTTTCTTTTTATGGAAACACCAAAGAATAGCCACTATTAGCAACTGGCCAAAATAATAAGGCATGGTAATATGCGTCCATACATACCGATTTATTCTACTTACAGTAGCCTCTATGCAAAATAGCATAGCCTTAACAACGGAGCATAGAGGTGTCAATGATGCTGGTCAGAGGAACATGGTCTCCACTCGCATGTCAAAAGTCATCTAGACATAAGCAATACAATTGTTTGAACCTTTTTCTGACTGTGTTAACAACAATTAAATTCAGAATTTCAATGTCTATATACAGTATGTGTGAGTATCAGTAACGCCATCATCAGGTGATGGTACTTTCTGGCCAAATTAAGCTCGCAAATGTTGCCCCGTATGCAGTGACACAAAATTGATAATGTCTTTAAATTAAAAACTGATGTGGGAGAAAACCCGACCCCGTATAATTACATCACATTTGGAGTCATAATTGCAGCAGTTATGCTAAGCGGGAAGTGTTGATTCTGGTGAAATCCTGACAAATGAGGCGCTAAAACCATCGAAACCCCAGAGACACCAAGCATCCGGGATGTGTTGGGAAAATGTATTTTGGTCATAACAGCTTAGTCCCATAAGACATGAACAGCTCAGTTTTGCATTCTTTTTTTTTGTTATATTTTGTATAATTTATTTGGAAGAGGTGGCTTCCTTTTTGTTGAGATCCCCAACTTTAAGGAATCTGCCCGTCAGGTGATGGTATTAGCACTGCATAATCAAAGAGCAACGACTGACTCTGCTGTGTCCCTCTGCAGCCCAGTCCCATCAAGAAGGACCGGTCCCCGAGGCCTCAGAGCTTCTGCCACTCCTCCAGCCTCTCCCCTCACGACAAGCTCTCCCTGCCGGGCTTCATCAGCCAGAGGGACAAGCAGCAGCGCCTGTCCTACAGCGCCTTCACCAACCAGATGTACAGCGCCTCCACCGACCTCACCTCCTCTCCCGTGGCCGACGGGCCGCCGCTGCCACCGAGGAACCAGGGCAAAGGTCAGACCTGACTGCTCCGACACCCACAGCGTTATCAGTCTTTAGATTATAACCAGAACAGGCCATAACGTCAGCTGATGATGCAATGCTAATATCTCTTTTGCAAATGTCAACCTGTTATGCAAATGGTCGGTCTTCTGCTTTGTTTACTGAACAGAAGAGCGAAGCTAGTCTTTGGAACTGTACTTCATTAGCTCTGTTGATTATACCCAGGACAGGATTAGGTGCAGAGGAATGCTACGTAATCACTTTTCCTCAAAAGATTCTTCTTTGTTAGTCCACGTTTACACACACCCTGCAGTGGAATGTAATTTGTCTCACCCAAATCAGAGGGCGGGATGCAGGTGTCATTAAGATTGCTTACAGAGTAACCTTCAGAAAAACATGGCTGCAGGAGAGGGCAGGGAGTAATGATTAGTCAGGCCCGAGAAAGGGAAGCTGGATACACACTTACACTGTGGGCGTGCTGTCTCTGCAGTATTACAATTAAAGACAACACTCCTCCCTCGTTGGAGAGGTTTAAAACAAATGGATGAAAACATTGCACAACAAGCAAAACAACCAACATTTATAATCCTTTTGAGCGTTTAAATCTTATTTTTCTCAAAGCACGGGATGTGGAGTATCACTTGATTCCAGTTGTTTTAATAGAGTCTTTTGCAAAGTCGTCAATTGGCCTTTCTTTTACACATAGGTTTAATTTCTAGATGACAACAGTTGGTTTTGTAGGGTAAAATGTGGACTTTTGCTGGCAGATTTTTACTCTTCTAGCTAGCTATTAACTCTACCATAGCTGTTTTTAATTGACTAGTTTTAAAAAGAAAACCCTGAAACATGAGGGGAAAATGAACATGATAGTAACATAGCTGCTAAACCTGCATGTCACAGGGAAACAAGTCAGCAACCTCATCATTTTTAGGAATTTCGAAGAGAAAATGGAAGAACTTTTGATCTTCAGACTTGAAAAGGCACTACTTATAATCCTAAATGATACCAGGAATAAGAGAGGATTTTTAACTTTTAAGGTATGGGCAATGATATGGGTTATAAATGCTGAATAAATGGATAAATGCATTAAAAATAACATGCTAACTCTTGAGATGCTCCACACAGCAGCGCTCGCTCCCAGTGGGTGCTGAAGACCGCGCGCCATTTTCCCTCCTCTCTTTTTTTGTTCTTTTTCTTTGCTTGCCACTGATAAGATTTCATCTTGTTATTTCACAGTGTGTGGGAGCAGCTCTTTTTAAGACTGACATACTGTAGATTCTCTCCCACACTCCTCATCTCGCTCTCTTTTCTTTCTCTTTTTTTGTTTCTCTATTCTTTCAGCTCCACACTTGGCATTCCTTGGCTCTCATTCGCACTACGCCACTCTGGCTGGCACTCGACCATACATCAGTGAATATCCTGGTTTTATGTTCTCCCCCTTACTCGGCTGTGTGCCCCTATATAAACGTATCCCTCAGTTGTTTCCTGCTTTACAGCTCACGTTCACAGGGTGGTGGTGTTTTTATTTAAGCAAACAATGGGAGCATGTAGGCAAGCTCGGTCTCCAGTTCATTATGTCTTGCCTACATGAATTAATATCATGCTGGAAATCATGTCCCACCATCCTTGAGCTGTAAACTCTTAACCACAGCTGAATCCTCTCTGGCTGAGCTCTCTATAAGCTGCTTCCACCCTTCTTTTCTTTATTAGTGAACAGTGAGACCCATTAGGAACAAAAAGGCGTATTCATAAACAAATTAGAGACACAACAAATGTGCCTAATCATGGTTTCCATATTTTCCATCCCCATGTTTTTTATTTGTTGTCTCCTCATATTGTTTCGTTAAAACGTATTCTTCTCCATGTTTTCCACTCCTCCTCTCCTCCATGCTTCCGTTTTCCTCTCCTTTACCTTCTCGGTGGGTTTTGGGGAGTTGACAGAATGACTTTTTTTCGGGGGAGTCTCGTCACCTCATGTGTTTTATGTATCGATCCTCCAGCTCCTCCCCCATCTGGCCCTCCCTCTACACTCACACCAGGAGCCAGCTCCACCCTGTCCAAGAAGAGACCTCCGCCCCCACCTCCTGGACACAAACGCACCCTGTCTGACCCACCCAGCCCGCTCTCTCACAGTCCACACAGTAAAGGGGGCTTGACTGGGGGTGAGACACAAGCACACGTCCTGACAGTAGGCTGGTTTCGCTCCAGCAGCAGATATTCTATTAGTACCTCACTTAAATAAAAATAGAGACATTTCTCAGAGGTTTCAGGGATTCTATTTAGAGTTTTTTTGTGTCTTTGTGCAGTTTAAAAGTATTTTTGAATGGTAGTTTGGCTCATTATGTGGGTATTCATACATGCAACTTCTTCTATTTTGGATAAACCTTGTATTTTGTGTAAAAGCAGCATATCCTCTCACTTTCATTTTGGGTTCAAATACCTTGAATGGTAGACATCCAGGTTCAAATGTGGATGTTTACACCATTTAAAAGTTGGATCCTGATAACTGTAACTTCAGGGCATCTGTGAATGCTCCATCAGGTACGATGAGGCATTTTACCGCCTTTAAGAACCAAAGTAAACTTACTTTTGAACTGCACAAAATATATCAATGAAATATATCATAGTTGGAGACATAACCGCAGTCATCTTACCTGCAATCATCTGTCCCTTATGGGAATACTGGGGGTATTTTTGGCTGTTTTTCCATTGTTATCATTTTCCCTCTGTGGTATTTTGTGCATTCTGTGTCACCCTTACCCAACCACTAATGAAATGATGACACTTTATTGCACAACCCCCAAATAACTCGGGCTCATGGAAAGCTCAGCCAGATGAGGCCTCCCTCACTATTGTTTTTTTAAAACCATCAGAGCATGTTTATAATTATTATAATTATTATTATTACTATTATTATTATTATTATTATTACTACTATTATTTCACCATTACTTTTAATTGAAACTCTGGGTTGGTGCTCTGCTATGTTGCTGATTAATCTGTGTCTTGATCGATGTCAATGTTTTAGGAAGCGACTCCACCCCTCCTCCTGTCAGCAAGATGTCTCCTGTCTCTAACAAGTTTGAAGGAATTCCTCAGCAGCAAAGGTAATACAAAATAAACAAAGGTGGTGGAATGTGAAGCTTAATTCACCTGGAATTTATATCCGTACTCGCTAAGAAAAAAGGAATTCCAGCAGATGAGGCTCAAGCATTTTCTTGGTTTCGGTTTTTTATTTAACTTTATATGAAACGTCTTTTCCCAGCACTACTTCGAGCAACACAAAGTCTACACTTGGTCCAAGGGTTCTTCCCAAACTACCTCAGAAAGGTACTCCTTTGTCTAGTTTGATTTTTAACAAGCTGTTAAATGGCAAAGCTATTCACACTCTTCTCTCTCCAGTGGCATTGCGGAAGATTGACACTATTCACCACCCGTCGATGGATAAGCCCAGCCTCCCTCCAGAGGTCTTCCAGAAGTCCCCCCCGGCAGCCGAAACCCCACAGAAGGCTCCTCTGGCAGACCGGCCTCAGCTGGGAGACCTTCCCCCCAAACCCCAGCCGTCTGATCTCCCTCCTAAACCCGGAGAACTTCCTCCCAAGCCGCAGCTCTCAGACCTCCCTCCTAAACCTCAGCTGGGAGACCTCCCGCCCAAACCCCAGCTCAAAGACCTGCCTCCGAAGCCGCAGCTCTCAGACATCCCCCCCAAACCAGGAACGGCCGAATCCACTCCCAGGCAGCCGCACGGAGACACGCTGCAGAGGCCTCAAACGCAACCTCCACCTCCACCTCAAGCCCAGCCCCAACCCCAGCCTCAGCTTCAAGACTCACCGTCCCCTAATCAGCAAGCACCTGTAGGGACGCCCCCCCAACAAGCTGCTGAAGACACCAACGGGACCCCGACAGGGACTGCAGAGACTCCAGTGCCCCTCCCGAGGAAGATCAACACGGTAAGAACAAGCTTCTTCTTTAATACTCATCTTAAGTAAATACATTTTCTTTTCAGTGTAGTAAAACATGCTTTCAGAAGCATTATGGTCTTCTTAAATAAAGATTGGAGCCGGATCGATACTAGTTATGATTTTTTAAGTACAAACTAAATTACAATACATCTGCCAGTCTTCTTTCTGTCATACATGTGGTGCATTATGCTATTTATTACTTTAACATTGCTCATCAGCTGTTTAACATTCAGTTTGCGACACCGTCGTCTGTTTTAAATGCTTCGTCACTCTGGTTTCTAGCCACAGTCTCCAACCACTGCACGCATTCAGTTGTCATTATGTAATATTTCCCCTTTCTCTCTCAAATATGCATGAGAAACAACTTTTATAAAGAAGTATTTTTATCTATATTGGCCCATGGTAATGTATTCACTCTCATAAAAAAGATGTTGTCAACTGGAATCACACTTTTGATTCTGTGTGTCCAGGGGAAGAGCAAATCCCGCCGGGTGAAGACGATCTATGACTGCCAAGCTGACAATGATGACGAACTCACGTTTGCTGAAGGAGAGGTGATAATAGTAACCGGAGAGGAGGACCAGGAGTGGTGGGTAAGTCAAGCCACAATACTATCCCTATTTTTTTGACATCTTACACTTCTTTGATCTTAAGTGCACAAAAACAATCATAAAATGCAACTTTTGCTCATCTTCCAGATTGGGCACATTGAAGGGGAGCCGGACAGAAAGGGCGTGTTCCCCATGTCTTTTGTGCACATCCTGAGTGACTGACAGTCAGAGAGACTTGCACTACACTTCTCCCTAAATTGAGAGGTCCTGTAAATAGCTATTATAACACCTCTTGTCACACGGCAAGTGTCCTAAAGAAGAAAAAAAAAAACAAGAAACCAAGAAGGCTCATCTAGCCATGGATATCTCATCCATGCTGTACAAAGAATGTGTGTATTCTTCCTTTACCAGTATTATCTTTAACCCTATAGCACGGCTGTGAAGAAGCCACTCTCAAAACCCTAGCACTTACCTAAAGTCTATGTTTATGCTGTTACTGTGTATATATGTATGTAAATATATATATTTGTGTGTGAGTGTATATACATGTTTTATTGTACAAAACATGTACCTTGGCTCTCTCTACCTGTCAGATAAAGCATCAGGGCGGTAGACTTTGAATTTTATCCGTATTGATTTTACTGGCCCTCAAGTAATTATCAGCTTATATTTCTGGAAAAAGGACAAATAAGAAAAGGAATGTGAAATAGGTCATGTCACTATCTGTCTTGCATCCCTGTTTCCCACCATAGTTGACTGAAGAGGCTGCAGTCTCCCACTGATCTTGCCCCAAAATGAAAACATTAATGTACTCCTTGTTCTTGCTTGCTTTGTGTGTACATGTATTATGGTTGTTTTACAGTATAGAAACCTGCTGCTACTGTGTGGTGGAATATCAAAGCCTGTGGTTCACTGTAGGTCACTAATTTACTCCTTGTTACACGGTTCACTGTATGTATGCTCTGTGCGTAAACTCAACGCCATCTCCACAGTCCCTCGACTTTCTGTGCATGGTGTAACAATGACTGGAATTGAGTGGAGTGCTGCGTTCAAAGACGCTCACCTCAGGGTTTGAAGAGCCACTATTAAGCAGGACTACACACAAAAAAAATGTATCCTGTGTTTAAAGCCACTATTATTAACAAGTATGGGAAACTCAAGAGGACATCTTAGCAATAACTTGATTTTGACAGGTGAGGTATTTCACACTAACCTGTGTTCACAATTCAGTGTCTTGTAAAAACCTCATGAGCTTGAAATGTTTAAGTTTGATCATGTGATATCATTCCATGTTACTGGATCCAGTACATTTCCAGGTTTGCCTGTGAACCAGAGATGTCTTTAAGAAGCACAGTGGACTGAGCAAAAGGCTGGAGAGCCGATGTATTTTCACCTGGTCCTCACTGAGTTGCAGTTTCCCTCCCCCATGTTAAGGAATAAACTCATCAACCCATTGTATCATAAATAAAGTGCTGTACTGAAACTCTGACCCTGAGCTCTTGCTTTCACATGTTAAAAAAAAACAGTTTGCCGTGTGTGTAGTGCAAGTTAGCATATTTTAATTTTGAGTTCTTAAAAATCAATAAGGCCAAGCAGCAGTTGATTTTACAAGTCTTTTAAAAAAAAAGTGGTAAGGCTACTTTATGATCCATGTGAAATGTACTCTTGTTGTAAGTTCCTAAAACGTCAGATTATTTCAGTTTAGAAGACAAAGGTCAACACAAAGTTCTGAAATGATCTTTTATTTTGTTTTCTCAACAATTATCATTTAAACCAAACGTACATCCAATGCATTAGCTTCTTTTGTATTTAACATTAACACAGGTATAATCATTTAACATAAATATTTTGTGCGACAACACAAATTACATTTTACCAAATAAAAAGCAGCAATACCAGAGTTTACTGGTAAACAAAAAACAAAACTATGTACACTTAGGCTTTAAGTTTTGATCCTGGGTCCTTCACCACTGACTTGATGACACCAACAGCGACCGTCTGCTTCAGGTCTCTAGCTGCGAAACGACCTAGGAGAAAAGCAAAAATTGTTAAGCACTGCAGAAGGTCAACATGGGTAGATTTCTTGTAAATAAATGTAGTGGGTAGCATACCTAAGGAGGGGTATGTGAAGAAGCTCTCGACACACATGGGCTTGATAGGAATCATTTTGATTGTGGCAGCGTCTCCAGAAATCAGTAGCTGCGGCTCGTCCTCCACTTTATTTCCTGTCCGCCTGTCAATCTTCTCCTTCAGCTCTGCAAAGCGACAGGTCACATGGGCGGTGTGGCAGTCCAGGACAGGAGAGTAGCCTGCCTTGACCTTCCCTGGATGGTTCAGGATGATCACCTTAAGATGGAAAATATATACATTAGCACAGGGGGGTGCAACGATGAATTATTAGTGTCAATTTAAACTCCACTGAACCAACCTGCGCTTCAAAGCTGCTGACATCTGATGGCGGATCCTGCTGGGCGTTTCCAGCCACATCCCCTCGCCGCAGGTTCTTCACAGCCACGTTCTTAATGTTGAAGCCAACATTGTGTCCTGGCAGAGCTGTCTCCATTCCCTGGTGGTGCATCTCAATGGACTTCACCTCAGCAGTGATTTTGGCAGGGGAGAACATCAGGGTCATGCCAGGTTTGAGGACACCAGTTTCAATCTTACCTACGGGCACGGTCCCAACTCCTGAGGGGATGGAGAAAAAAAGTGTATTTAAAAAATGTAAACGAGTCGATTAAGGCTTCAGCAGCTGACAAACATTTCTGTTTCCTCCACTCTAATTGCTCTGCTGCACACCTGTAACCCATTTTCTTAATTGCTACTTGCTAATTGAGTCAGGCTATGGAAAAAAGAGGCATGGCAATTAAAAAAAGAAGACTAAAATTAACTGGGCACATTTTCTAACCTCCAATTTTGTACACATCCTGCAGAGGTAACCGAAGGGGCTTGTTGATGGTGCGAACTGGTGGTTGAATAGAGTCCAGGACTTCAAGTAGAGTTTTCCCAATGGCATGTCCTTCCCGTCTTCTGGATTTCCATCCTTTGAACCAGGGCATCTGCAGAAAGGCACTTTGTGTTAATTTGTTGCATCACATGTCCCTAGTTTGTCACACATTTGAAGCCATAATTACCTTCTGAGTTGCGGTGATCATGTTCTCTCCAGTCCAGCCAGAAATTGGCACGAACGGCACAGTCGCGCAGTCGTAGCCAATCTTCTTGAGGAACCCGCTCACACCGCGCACCACCTCGTCAAAGCGCTTCTGGCTGTAAGGGGGTTCAGTCAGATCCATCTTGTTCACACACACTAGGATCTGCTTCACACCCAGAGTGTAAGCCAGCAAGGCATGCTCTCTGGTCTGACCACTTCTTGACACACCAGCCTCGTATTCTCCTCTAGCTGCAGAGACCACTAGGAGGGCCACATCGGCCTGAAAGGACAGTCACAACATTGGTTAAAAGGCCCTTAGTCTTACATCGAGTGAAGAACATCTGTGCTGCTTACCTGTGAAGTCCCTGTTATCATGTTTTTAATGAAATCTCTGTGGCCAGGTGCATCAATTATAGTCATGGAGTATCTTTGAGTGTTAAATTTCAGCAAAGATATATCAATGGTGATCCCTCTCTCCCGCTCAGCTTTAAGCTTGTCCAACACCCAGGCAAATTTGAAAGAGCTCTTCCCCATCTGATAAAAAAAAAACATAACACGTTTTAAGACATTTAAAAGTGTTTCAAAGCAGTTTTTTTCGTGTATGTTCCTCACCAGTGATGAAGCTTTCTCGAACTTCTCCAATCTTCTCTGGTCGACGCCACCACATTTGTAAACGAGGTGGCCGGTGGTAGTTGACTTGCCGCTGTCTACGTGGCCGATAACCACCACGTTAACATGAGTCTTCTCTTTCACCATGCTTGAAGTTGGCTTTTCGAACAAAACTAACGGTAGGTTTCTGAGCTGAAATAACCACGTTCTCGCTTCCGAATTCTTCTTTGAAATGTTTCTGAACAGCTACTGTGGAGCTGAGTTTTAAGCTGCAACCTGGCAACACATGATTGAAAACAGGTGTGCTTAATTAGGCTGATGCCTGTCTGGTAGAGGCGTAACTGGCAAAACAGAGCTTCCGGACAAGCAAAATAAAATGCTACATTTTGCTCACAGAGACGCAGGAGTGAGAATTAAAAGATTAAATTATATTTGATCAATGTGCAACAACAGGCGGTTGCAGTCACCTAGTGATCTCATGTTACAGCCAGGTGTGTCTTTGAAGAGCCTTAGCAAGGCATGCTCTCTGGTCTGACCACTTCTTGACACACCAGCCTCATATTCTCTAGCTGCAGAGACCACTAGGAGGGCAACATCGGCCTGAAAGGACCTATGGCTGGCCGTTAAGAAAAAACGAAACTATTAAAGGGCAATAAGTTCCTTAAGCTTTTTTAAATATGTATTCAACCGAACAGAATGTATTCAACGAGCAGAGCAGTAATAAATGAGTGATTGCACATCTCAGGATAATATATATTATGTTGCTGAACTTCTATTATTGATGCAACAAAAAATGATGCCGTCGGTAAAGGAAGACCTGGTTGCTTAGTCTATAGTCATAGATGATATTTAAGTGTTGTCATATTTAAATGATCTGAATCTGCAAAGTAGCATAGGTTATCAAATATTTAACATTACAGGTTTGAGGTGACTGATGTTAATGTACAGGGAGCCAGTAGGGAGATATGGCACATTAGCGCCTCCTAGAGATTGTTTCAGATGTATATTAGATTCTTGCTCAAAGAAACTTCGGTAAAGTAAATTTTACTTAACGGTGTCTCGCGGTCGAAAGCCCTAATTAACGCCGCGGTGAGACACAATGATAGTGTAGGTACATTGTAATCCGGTTGAAACCACCGTTAAAACACAGCAGCGAGTCATCTCTGACCGGGCGGGTCTATCTTCAGTTAGGCGAGGAAGGTGTATAAATTCCCCCCTCCGCGCTCAGAGGTGGGACAAACCGAACTCCCCTCTCGTTTGACGGCCACAATGACGCTCAGTAACTAACCCGGAAACAGCAACAGCAAATCGCTTTTCTTCTTCTTTCAGCCCGTACCGCTGGCTCTCTAGCGTGGTATCCAGACGTCGACTCCAGTGTTTTCTCTACGAGCATCAAGGTAAAAAAAACTATGAGAATTACTACTTTACCTTGCCTTTTTCTGTCATCTCAACTAACCACCTATACCATCCACCGGTTGCCATTCAGTCTGGCTTGTTTTGAGTGTTAGATTTTGTTCCTCGGAGGCACATTTAGTGATGGATAGTAAACGTGTCCGGCGAAAATGTAACCCCCCCTTCCTTTATTGCTAAGTTACCGTTAAAAATAAATAATGGAAACTATTTGTTATGTTTTTTAAGTACACCTTCGAGGCCCCGTTAACTTCCCCTTTTCAGGTCAGCGGTCTCAAGGTAGACGTTAGGCTACACTGCTAGCTAGATGTTCCTTTATTTGGCCAGGGGCATTGAATGTTACATGCGTGACCCATATAGCCTATTACTAAAGCCAGGTAATCAGCTGTGTTGGACCTCGTGCACCCTACAGAGACAGGTGATGTATCCAGTTTTTAAACTAACCGTATGACTCGGATGAAGACTGTTCTTCTACAGGCAGTAAATGATTCATCATTACAGCTGCATTAAAGGAAATGCTCACACTGACAGCTGCTTAGAGCTGGGTTGTCTTTGATGATTGTTCTTCAAATCAATGCATGATTTAAAATAAACACTCCTAAATGAAGTAAGGAAAGAATCAGCTCAATGAAGTGCTTTTTTTATGCATTTATTGAAGCCTTTATGCTCTATAGGTTTTTAAAACTTGCAAAACACATTGAAATTTAGTTGCACAAACGTTTAATATTTCACTCTGAATTGCAGTATATTAAATCCAATTGTAAATGTTGTTGTAGTGCAGTACTAAAATATTTGTTCTTTGATTTAATTCCACCACAGGCTCATAAGATCTCACTGTCCATTCATATAATTGTCACTGCTATCACGGTTGAAATTATACATGGAGTTGGTTGATTTTCTGTTTGCAACTTTTGTCTGCACGACTCAACTCCAGTACGCATGTGGTTTCCTTTCTGCCCTGTCTGTGCAAAGCTTCTGAAAGTGGAAGTGAAACGTCCCTGAAAGCCAGAATTCATGCTTTCCTAGGCAAGTGCAACTCTAATGTGGTTGTTGTGATGCAACGTTTCAATTGTCTCAAAGTCCCATTGTGTCTTTTTTTATGTTATGGCTTGTTACACACAAGTATAGAGAATTACAATAGTTTAGAGGTGATTATTTAGATATTTACCCACCTCCTTTCACAAAAAAAACCAACAAGCTCTACAGACATAGCTGCTCACGCTCTTTTTGAGGGTAGAAAATAATTCTGTTCACAAATGTAAATAGTTTGTTGATGTCTTTTGTGTCAGGAAACACGAGAGACGGTCTCATTATCTCATGACAAACCCAATAACATGCCTCCAGATTATCCTCTTTTGCAATTTGTCTTCCTTATGTGCCGCTGCACACTTTGAAAGAAGGAAGTATCACCTTTCTTCCCTTCTTCTAACAGATGGACGACATCTCTGCTCTCAGTTTGACACAGTGTAGACTTGGGAAAAAAATACTTGACTGAAATACTTCAGTGCCATTCTTCTTTATTGTGCATGTCAAAGTTGCAGCAGTAGTTGATCTGGTGTTGAACATTTCGTGGGTTCATGAAGGTACCAATTGAAGCTTTGGTGAACTAGCATCAACTGAGAATATGGCTTAATGTATTCCCTCACAAGTCCTACCTTTAGTGTAGGTGCTGAAGAGGCCAGGTGCATTAAGGCTCACCCATTTCTTTAGCTTTTACATTTTTGGTTCTAACCTGGCTGTGATCTTGTTTTACAGCTTTTTACTCCCCTTATTTTATTTTTTTTACATGACGAGGGATAAGACTTTTGAGAGCTGTACATCAGTGTTTGCATTATGGGTGCTTAAACAGCAATAGGGACAGAGATGTGTTTAGGATGATTAAAATAGTCTCTCATTGTGCGAACATTATGAACTCTGTTCACCCCCAAGAGGATTTCCCACATTCTTTCTCCAGCAAATGTGTTTTCTAGTTCAGAAAATGTAGTTGCTACGGTTCTAACATGAGGGCAGAGTTGGTGTATTGGTGGTTCATTTCAATTATTCATCTTCCCATTGACCTTTTAAGACAGATCTGCTCTGATATTTACACGTACAAACACACATTTTAGACAAAAGTTAGTTTTGTGTTTTCATTTATTTGGGAATCAGTATTGGGAGTAAAGTGTGTTACAATAGAAATAGTTAGACTTTCTCTAATGAGGAATAACGTGCTGACCTCACTGGAATGTCACACAGTCGCCAAGGGGTCCAGACCCCTCTTTGCAACCCACTCCCTTGAACACACCCAGTGCCACGGAGCCGCCGGCTTCAGGTTGGGTTACTGCAGTTATTCTCGGTATGAGTCTCACTGTAATCCTGCTTGACAGTCAGTATTTATTGTGTTTCCGGCAGCAAGTCGGTCCACTGATGCTAAACATCTCCTAGTGGAGTCATTGTTGTAACAGCTAATGTGTGTGGTTTTACTGTATTGTGATGTGTTTATGTCCTCTGCAGTGGTTGAAGACGTTAATACTTCTACTATCTGCTGCATGCAACCTTTTGTCTTTAAATGTATGAACTCACCAGGGTGAATTGTATTATTGAACCACTTGAGCTCCTCTTTTTACTTAGAGCTTTTGCATGTTGTTTTTGTGATTTATGCTAGGAAGACAACAACATGAGCACTTGTGCAACATATTGTAATGTTGTGAAAACAACAACAGTAAACCAACACGTCTTTTTTCTGATTTTGAAACCAGTTTGCATCATATTGTTAGCACCCACACCCCTGCATTGCACACACACTACAGGCAGCATGCTAGGTCAGGTGCTGCTGTATTAGCTTTATGCAGAATAGAGCTGTATTGATCCCTTTCTGTGGCGTAATGCTGTTTGTTCACTTATTTGGATTAACTTCCTCTAAGTGTTTCAGCCTGTTCAGCATTCGGCCCTAACACCCTTACCATGACACGGCTTAATGCACGGGAGAAGGGGACTAATGCATCATTTTCATTTCTAAAAACACTTTCAATTGTTTTTAAAGAAGAATATAGGCACGTGCCTCCCAGCTGCAGTGCAGTGGAAACTGTGCCTAACTACATGTTTGCCAGACTATAATCTCATTTGCCTCTCGAGTACACACGCTCCCTCCATTGCCCTCTCTTCCACTGCTCTTGCATGCCTGCTCTTGTTCATAAGCAGATCATAGCTGAAGTGATGACATGCATGAATCACTCAGTAGGAAAGGCTGACTGTGCCCCCCCTGGATAAGGCTGCCTGTTTCTACATACATCTGAATTATTAATGTTAATACCAGAGAGAACATAGCACAAACAATGCATTGATTACAATTTTCTAGCCAGCGTCTTCTTTAATAGTTGTTTTAATGATGTGTTTATTGGCCTCGTGAAGAGTCAGTCTACAACAGATTCATTTAATATGTTTGTTGGTTAACACATGCTGCTGTTAAACGAGCAGAGAAAGATGGTGGAGGTCCTCGCTGTTGTGGGTTTGTGTTTCCAGCCTTTGGCGGTGGCGACTAATATACTTTTGATGTGTATGAGTCACTTGGTGTGCCAGTTTCTGGTCTGCCGTGCTAGTAGACTCGAGCATTCCTCTGAACCCGTCTCACTTCCGGGCTGTGATGTTGGCTTATCTGAAGCCCTTAGCATGCACAGTATTAGGAGAGAGAGTATTTTTCTTGTTCACGCAGGCATTCCGTTCAAGTACCTCCAACAGGATGCTTTCATTTGTCGCTCGCAGTAATATGCAGCATCTTGAGAGTAAATGTGGCACAAAAGCAAAGTGGACGTTGCATTGAAAACCTCGTCATAATGCTATGAATAACCCACTCAAAATGGGAGGAAAAAGCTGTCACTTTGTGTGACCCTACCCCCACACCTTTCACACATGCACGGAAGCACCCTCCAGGCTCAGATCTGCAGCGGTCTGTTGGAGCTCCTTTGACAGCAGCGATTTTAAGGTCCTGCTGTAAAACCTATGATTGTTCCAAATAATAAAGACATGGTGGTGATCCTATTATCACTGTATGTTGAAGAAGGCAGGCATGAGATCCTCGTGTGGTCGCCTACATGACAGTGGACACACATGGCACACAGGGTGTCGCCACAGATGGCGGATCAGCATGCTACAAATTCAGATTCTACATGAAACGGTTGCCGTGTCGCCCCCGCACCAACGCTGCATCCTCACATGGTGTTAAACTGTTAGGTACTGGAAACCTGTCACACTTTTTTACCCAGTTGCCTTCATTTATGGATCGGTTTATTCATATCCAGACTTTAGAATGGATGTAGGAAAGTATGGTCACATTGGCAATGACTTTATACTGTGATATCGTTGGGATTGATTACTTTTAACATTGCTCTATTACAGACAAGTATACACTTAGCATGATATATACATTACATTAAGCCCATTATTTGGATTTTTATGGGTTTTTTAGAGAAAACGGGTGGCTATTTTAAGTGTTTATCCACTTTACAAATGCATTTTACATCCTAGCATGTGTAAACCAGTTTTGAATCCATCTTCAACAGTTCATTTGTTCTGACATTTCAGTCTGAGGATCTCCACTTCATGTAACTGATCTGTGGGGGGGGTTTCTTCATGAAGCTCTGTGGGCTTCAGTAACTCTGTCGCTATCCCTCAGCACTAGGGACAGGGGGAATACAAGTAGTCATGGCAACTTGAGTTTTAATGGAAGTTTTATTCAGTGGTGTCGAAACACCGCGAGGACTGGTTTGTGTCCCAGTGTCTTTAGTTTGGTGTCTCTTAAAAAATGCCAAGCGACAGACAAAAGCTTCTCTACTGTATTGTGACGACTACTTTGAAACCAAAACAGGATGATAAAGTAAATGTACAATGTTCTATTCCACAGCTACAGTGGACTTATAAATATGTTAAGCTGCTAATGGGTTCAGTTTCTGGTCTTTAAATGTAAATTAACCTCATCAAAGACAGAAAATTAAGCCTGAATTTTTGAATTTAAATATTTCTGACTGGCAAAGTTGTGCAGCCCTATTCATAATGAACTTTAAACCATGTCGCCAGTTTACTAAGCACGCCTAAATGTGTTATACAATGGCCCTGCAATAAATCCAACCTTACTTATTATTAACTTCATGACCATTATGCAGGGTGTAGGTTTTTTTCCTGGTGATTCCAATATTTCATCCAGCCCATTTACACCAATGATGATGATAGACTATATGAAGTGGTGATGAGCGTATATGTGACAAATGGAAATGCTCCACATCCAGCTCCTATTGATTACCTCGGTGGCCTGCTTTGTATCCAGACTCTGGACGTGTTTGTATCTCACAGAGTTTACAGCAGGTCCACACATGTCGGCCTACATTTATTGACCCTTTCATGTGGCGGAGAGTCTATTAAAACCAAAGAAATGTGCTTGGCGTGTTGACTTACGCTGCTACAAACTGAAGATGTAAGGATTAAAAAGCTCCTTTCTTCTTCGTTGCAGCCTTATGAGACAGCTTAAGGCAACTTTCAAACCAATTCTAATATGTCGCTACTGTACAAGTCTCTGGAAATGACAAATGAAAACAAGGAAATCAAAGTTTGGAGCAGCAGGAAGTGAGCGGACATACACTGAGCCGTTTCGTTGCCTCTGCTCCTGTGGGAATAAAGCGATATCAGAAGCAGTTGTGCCGGTAAACATGCTGTGAGGAGTTGTTTGACTATACGGATATTGAATGTCTCCCCCCTTAACCTGCTGTTCCCTCGAATACCCTCATTTAAATGACTTCTTCATGAAGAGTCATCATGTGACTAGCCGATGCCTCCGAGCTCATTGAGACAAAAAACCCTGACCACCCACAGAACAGTGGTGAACTGGGCTCTAGTTGTTCCTTTGCTTGTAAATGTTGCTTGAAGGGACACACACACACACACACACACTTACACACACGGTGCCACTTCAGTATGATCTCATCATGTGGGTCTTCTCCCACAACAGCACTGAGGTGAATGACGGTATTGTTATAAACAGATTTAATAATACTGATTTTAAATAGAACGGTGGTGAAGTTGGTCCGTCATTTCACACACTCTTTCTAATTTGAATAAAGATTCTGTAGAAGAGTTGGACACCGGTATTTTCTTCACTGCTATTAAAATGAGCCAAAAATCAACACATTAGCATTCGGACGTTAGCATTTAGCTCCCAGTGCGGCCTCACAGAGCCCTAATAGAACTAATGTTTCATTCTCAATCAAAGTAACTTATATATTTCAGTTATTATTTTAAAAAGTATTCAGAAGAGTCTTGTTTCTTTTCAATGGCATTACGTTGATCATGTTAAGTCAATTTCAGATTGGCACCAACTGGTATGTACTACTACTGAAAAAACCCCAAATAATGTCCATTTAATTGTGTCTTAGCTCCAGAGCTTTTGTGAATTTTTTGATGACAAGATAATTATGAATTGGTTAACTGATGGCTCCAGGGCTCTTCTAAAATCGCGTGGCTGTAAATGTTGTAATTCCATCGAGAAACAGTCCATCATTTCCTGTTTCCTGAAATAGTACTGTGCTGCTCCACAGCGCTGTATCCCCTTTAACCTCATTTGCTCATTCAAGGAATGGTTTGGCCTTATGTTGCGCCCCCCCCCCCCCAGCTGTAATCATGATGCATAGCTGACTCCCATGATGCCCTGCCACAGATGTCACCCAGAATGTCCCCTGTGACATGTCAGCTGTGATGGATTAGGAGGAAGTCGCCCTTAGTTTGCATGAAGGGATAGGAAAGAACACCATCACGCCTTTCTTTTTGATTCTGCGTCCTTTCCTGCTTTTGTTTTTGCCCTTCTCCCAGTGTCTTGTTTGATCATGTATGTGTCGCCAACCGTTTCGCTCGCAGCGTTCCTGCGGGTTTGAATTCTGATCACCTTCATGCATGACCAACACTGCCACCATTTCCATGCATTTGTATTCAGGCTGGCTGAACAGCCCTGGTGCTAATGGAGTCTCTGGTCTCTCCAGCAGGGCTTCTGAACAAATGATGAAAAACAAAGGCCGGGGTCGCATCTCTAAACTGAGGAAACTTTCACGTCGACCAGAAACTACACTGAGTGTTATTTAAATAAAATGTTCTTTGATTGCCTTCTCAAAATCTGTCACTGAAGGAAAAGACAAAATGTTGCCCGATAACGTCAATTGTGTGGCAGAGGTCTAACAGGGAGCCTTTTAGAAAACCTGAAGTGAATCAGAGGAAGTGTTACACAATAGGAAGTGGTGGGTTTTTTTTCTTCATGTGCGTCTTTTTGTTCCATGTTCACTGACAAATGCAAATAGCCCATGTTTCAAAAGAGACGTAGGACGTAACAACCAACCTGTGATTACATGCTGAACCTGATATCTGCTGCCTGTCTGCGAACTACCCTTTTCTCTGTAATTTAACTGTCTTATTGTCTATTTAAAAAGGGGAACTTGCAGTCAGAGGTCATGAGTGTTACTGCATCAAGTGTTTTGTTAAGAGGTGTGACCAGTCAGTGTGAAGAGAGCACCAGTTGTGCATTTTTTTCCACTGATCACCACAAAAGGAAGCAGTTTTCATAAACTTCCGACGAACAAGGAAATGGAATTATTTTTTGTTGGTTTTTTTCAAAGGTTCTATATATGCCATTCGGAGCATTGCTATATTAGTGTGTAAAGATATAGTGGAGTTATGAATGGCGTCACACTTCTTCTGTGTGTTTGGTGTGTGTACGTGATCAAAGGCAATCCCTATGCTCTTCATTTCCTGACATCTTAAAAATGAATCTAAAGAATGCTTCAATCTTTTCAGACCCTAGACTGCTTTACATTTCTTAAGATTTATGTTTTGTATCTTTTGACTCGTGTTTCAGAGGCTGACCTCTGGTGCAGGACTGTGACCCCGGGGCCACCTGCCAGGCCGGGCTCCCTGCTCCTGACTGACAGTCTCACAGCTCCACTGCTGGTAAGTCCTCGAACCAAGGCACACTTTCTAAAGATGGATGATTTCAAAGGATTTATTATTGAATGATCATTAGGTTATATTGAAACGGATGCTGAGTTACTGTTTTTGCTCATCAGCTGATAGATCAAGTGTTTAAGAGTTATGTGTCTCAAAGTAATACTGACGTCTTTATTGATATGACGGTATGAGATGCGTAGAAAGCAACAAATAACTGTCTGTAAATTATTTTTATCGATGCAAAGCAGGAATATTTTCACATGTTCCGCTTTCACCTTCCACTCCAGATTACCATCTTTTATATTTGCTGTTATTTGTTTACATGTCTATTTATATATATATATTCAAAAAAATCCCCCCTATCTGATTCTTATTTGAATAGACGGGGGGTTTTCGGGAAGAACAGGCAACTATTCTACAGCGAGCTTGTTTGTGCGGCATTACTGCCACTGTTATACATTTGAAAAAATGGGTCATGGTGCGTACAGGAGGACTGCATGAATACAGGCTTTTTCCTCAGTGCGTCACTTATGGAAATAATTTGATCTAGTCAGATATGAGACTTGGAAAATAAATAAACATACATTTGTTTTTAGTCGAAAAATCTAAGCCCGGCCAGCATATAGTCAGTACAGTATTACATTTGCGATCGTGTTTTGAAAAAGGTCTAAACATGATCAAAAGTTCAGTTTCATGTCTGTCATTAGTCATGATGTCATAGCAGCTGGTGTTCACCTATTCTGAGTCCTAATGCGTTGTGCCGTGCGTGTATGTGTAAGACATGCTCAGGAAATGAAGTGCATTGTGGGCCATAAAAAGAAGTTGAGAAATGTAGGTGCTTACAGCTTCCTGTCCCCCCCCCCCCCCCCCCTCAAGGCCAAGTGTTTATGTAACTACAGTGCCAAGGGTCACTGCTCAGACGACTCAATGGCAGCTCAGGCTTACAGCACTGTTCCTTTGTTTTATTCAGTTGTTGGACTCTTTGAGGTGTTCACGTTTAGTTTAACATGTTATTATTGATCTATAATGTTTATTTGAATGTGTTTTTATTAGGGATTTTCTCATTTCCTGGTTACATTTCCTGTTTTCCCTCTCAGGTTGTTTTTCTTCACCTCATTACTTTTCTCGCTGCTCTGCCCATCCCTGTTGTATTTTCCTCCATGTCTCCTTGGAGATTGTTACCATGACACACAGCCATCCATCGATTGGCTAATCTCCGGTGCTGGAATGCTGTGCAGTTTTGACAACTAAGCCTCAGGTGGTTGCTTCATATATAGGATCACTACGTCAGTGTGTCCCCGTGAAAGGTGTGTGTGTGTCGAGGCTAATGCAGAGCTGCAGTAGTGGCCTAGTAAGCCATTCACGTAGACAGCCTGAATGGGCAGCTATTTTTGGTTAGCATGCAGTACACAACCCCGTGGCGGTGCAGGGTAGCAGGAGACGTGTTGCATTATAAATGCAGAATGGGGCTGAGGTAATGAAGCAGGCCAGGTTTTGTGTGAATACATACAGGGTGGATTAGCCTCGCTAAGCCAGGGGGAGGTGTGCTGTAGTAGCCTGAGGTGAAGCTTTACTTGCCTCACCAGTGCTTTGATCATAATTGGGTCAATACTGCCCCCAGATGGTGAAGCCTAGTACTGTTATACCTGTCCAATGATGGCTAATGCAATAAAAATATAGACTTTTGTAAGTATTATGGATTTATCATTAGGGATTTCCCAAATTTAACCATAGCAAAAGTTGTATTTTAGTCTATTTAATCAATTTATAAGGCGTGCTTAGGGAAATATCAGTTGCTGCAGTCTTGACTCAGCATATGATACACCCCCTCTCGACTTCACCCGCTAACCAGGTAATTTGAGATGATATGTCTGAGAGGGTGCAATATGTAGAGTGTCTTGTTGTATCAGCTAAAAGCTCCCAGCTTCTCCTCGCTTATCTATTATTAATACCTCTGAAGGGCTGACACCGCATCACTTCCTGCCTGGGCTCCCTTAAGGAGCGCGTCGGGCTGCTGTCATTCCCCTGCAGACGTACGGCGTTGGGAAGTCCGGCAGATTAGTAAACATGCAATTTACATCTAAGTCTGCAGAAAAATGTCCTTTTGATTGTATGTTTTTCAGCCTGAAATAGATGCATGTAGACACTAGATGGTGCTCTTACATCAGACACCAGGGCTGCTACTGGTCCACAATTCTGACATGCTGCTTAGAGTTAGAAATTATTTTCCTTTGCTGCTATTCTCTCAAAAAATCAGTAGCAAGTGATGTTTCTCTACAAAGACATTTCACTGTCACTTATCATGAGCCTTTGGACATTTCAGCAGAAGCATTCCTGGCTTATGATATTTGGGAGTGGTCTTCCCCACGTTCCCTCTGTGTGCGTCCTCCAGATGGCACTCCTCTCTTACCGGATGAAGATTTTGATACTCTCCGATATGACACCCATCATCCATCCAAAAAAAAACCCTCAAATGTGCCCCACCCAAAATCCTGTTAGGGTAATATTCTGCAGTAAAGTGATGCTCTACTGTATTTCTGCAATTTTAAATCAGGCTTACATTTTGTCTCAACATCTACTAATGGGAGACCTTATCCTCTCTGAATGCTCATCCTTGATTCTCACTGAGTGGTGACACGGTGACATCGGTGAGTCAGTCAGAAGGTCAGACGTGTAATGATGGTTTCGGGGCTGTTTGAGCAGAAGAATGGGTTTAGGAGGAAGCTGCCCCGGGGGAAGTGCTTACTTTGACTGACTACTTTGAGTCAATATGCCCCCTCTTAATGATTTCCTAACCAGAAAAAGGAATCTGAGGACTTTCAAGGGCAGGGTGGGGTGGTCTTCCTTCTGAGGCAGATGTTCGGCGGATGGAGCGGAAAGTCAAAGTGGCAGATTTGGGGAAGAGTTCATACAAACACTATGGACTGGTTTTACATCTCTTTAGGACTCTTTAGAAAATATCTCTAGCTTTTTTTTGGGATTGGAGCAGCATCTTCTCTTGATCATTAAAGGCCCCATGTGGTGTGGGTTTTAAAGGCTGCTTTCCTCCAGTTAGATTCATCGATCTGCAACGAGCATCAGTCGGGCTGTCAGCATCTGTCTGTTATTGACGCCATAAAGTGTTGTATGGCTGTGACTGAAGAGCGCCGCTCAAAGCCTCTTCACAGAGCTCCGTTTCAATGGAGACGGCGTTTTAGCTGACTCTTGTGTATGTGCCTGTTGCCATGGTTTCCAACTTTCATCAGTTGCCGTCCAAAGAGAAGAGGGACTAAGCCGGGGATGAGGGCGCTCCCACTTTCATCCTCCTCTGATGTGCTTCTCCGGACAAACTGCCGGTTTTCCAGCGCTCATTTCCATTTGTGCTGAGCGGGTTCATCGTGGGGATTTGATACCGGAGTTGTTTTTAGGCGGGGAATATTTTTAGCTGCGGTTGCTGTCGTTAGATAAGACAGCTGATGCCGCCTCGTGTACCACAGCCGGGTGTAATGATTGTGTGAGGTTTGTTTTGACGAGCCTGAATCTGGGTGAGGGAGGCATTAGCTGATGTTGGCGACAATACAGAGGTGTGGCTACGAGATTTTGGAGCTCAACCCCATAAACAAACAAATGACCGCCCCCCCCCCCTTCTCCGTTCCTCATCGCCATGTGCCCCTTAAACCATTTTCGGTCAGCTGGGTAGGATGGGCAGGAGATGGTCTTGGGTAAAGAGAAGTAAAGTAAGGGGGAAGATGGGAGGAAGGGGTAGGGGGGGACGCATGCCAGCTCCATTTGGGAAGCGCCCCCCCCCCCCCTTATTTTCTGCCTGTCGAATCGGGCGAGTGTCAGCGAGCTCCGGCGGGTCCGGGTCTGGCTGAGTGGGCTAATGCGATGTGGCGTGTCACCCGGGGAATCTAGGTCAAGTTTAAAGCTGCCTCTGCTGCCCGCCTCTGCTGCAGTGTGACGCTTCAGACCCCTCCCCTTCCACTAATACCATAATATTCAGCACCCAACCTCACCTACATGTTTCTATTTATTTAAAAATAAAATCATCAAACATGAGTGGTTTTTTTTTTCTTTCTAGACCCACATAGTCTCAGACATAAACACACAGCCTGCTGCCTCTCCCCATCCCCCCCCTCCACCCCCCAGGCAGCCTCTCCACGGCGGAGCCCACGTGACACTCGGCGCTGTGTGTCTGCGCCTCGTAGGGGAGGGGAGGGCGTTGTTTTTCCCTCCATAGTAAAGCGGCGTGGCACGTGGAGCCTCATGCTGCAGAGAGTAGTGGAATGTCAGCACTATCCTCCATCAGCCATCAGCACCCCAGCCATGATTCTAGGACGCTGCTGCAGTGCTCACTTTCAGCTGTGTCCTGCTTCTGTGTGCATATTAAAAAGGGGGGGGGTCAGAGATGGGAGATGTCAAAAGGCGGTGCCATCCAGAGGTCAGGCTTCTGCATGGGCGTGGCACCGATTTTGTTTACCTAAATAAACTGCAAACCTTTTTTGTGCATTCTGCAAATATCTGTGATGATGATGTTTCTGCAAGAATAAATCCGATATTTTTATTGACGTTTTTAGTCGAAATAAATTGGAAATATATCCGTGCATTCAGCTGCAATTTAAATGCACTTTTTTTTAGTATTTTATTTTAAAAGAATTGCTGCTAATATTTGAATTTGCTGAGCTGCACAAAAAAAATCAAATCACATTAAATCACTAAGTAGAGGGATTTAAGAATTGCTCCCCGTCTCTATTTGACTTCACCCCTCAACTAATCCGCTGTTTTTGGCGCATTACCTCATCTGTATTAATATATTCATGTGCTTTCAAGTCCTGCTACTACTACTGTACTCACTCCTCATCCGGATCCCCTTTCTGATTGGCTGCTACAATGTTTTCAATGGCTCCAAAATTTTTTTTGACTCCATGGATACAGCGAGCTGTTGGGTAGATCCACTCAGCCAATAGGAGCGCTGCGCGGGCTCTTGCTTGTCAGATTCTGCCCCTGGCCTTAGAAGCAGCCCTCCCTCCCTCGCTGGGAGCACGCGATGGCTCGGTGGGGGGGTTCAAAACAACAACAAGGCTGTCGTCGGACTTTCCGTTGGGCAGTGGACATGCCAGCACTACTGGCTTCTACTACAGCCACTGAGGGAGGGGGGCAATTCCCTAATCTCTCTCTCTGATACAGTATCTATGCAGTCAGCCCCCCACTTCTCTCTTACTACGCTATCACTAAGCAACCAGTTACTAACACATGATCTTTTTAAGTTTTGTCATCAAAATGTGCTGCAAAGTTTATGTTTACTAAAACAGAATTGTCAGAAGGAATACAAGTTGTAGAGAAGGATATAAAAAGCAGTAAAATGTACAATAGATGAAGTTCCTCTGATGGAATTTAAAAACAAAATCCCCCGTCCTTTAAATGACCTCATTCCAAGCAACATGAGGGAGCAGTGCTGGGACGACGAGGCTGCCAGCGCCTACTACGAAGTGCTGCGAGTCCTGGCAGCGCCGGTAGGCAGCTGGTGGGCCCGCCTCGGTCTGAGAGCGGCTGAGAGGTGGCAGCAGAGGACCAGAGGAGCCCTGCCCCACGACGGGCAGTGCCCACATCCTCCAGCAGGGTGAGGTCAGAGCCAGTGCTCATCCTCTTCTGAGGCTGGATCAGGTGCTGCTCTCCAACAGCCAGGGAGGCGCTGGCACAGTCAGACATTCAGGTCACATTAGTGAACGGTATGAAGACGAGGCTGGACAAGGGAAGGTGGGTCTTTGCAGGTGGTCTCTGGGTCGGCTGAGTGACACACAGTTTTTATTGCGGCCTTCGAAGTAAAAAGAAGCTTTTGAGGAGTAATGAAAAAGTTAAATGCACATCTAATACTTCAATTACAACCTTGAGTACTAGACTAGGACTTAGAAATAGTCCTGCATCCGACTGCTATTCTCCTTATTGATCAATCTAAAGATTTACTTTTCAATTCATTAGCCAGTTTCCCTCTTTAAATGTCTTGTTTAAACTAAATCATTCCTAACAAACAGTGATATTCACATTGAAATGGCAGTACCAGTACATTTTGGGCCTTAAAAAAAGAAGACTTAAAGACGAATCCATCCCCAGAATAGTTGAAGATTAATCTTTCTCCTTAAATTCATTTCTCAAGTTAAGTCAGAAATCCATTTTGAGTTTTTATTCAGAGTGAACCTGAGGAAGCATTAGCATGTCAAAGACGTTGCCTGCTCGTCTAACATCTATTAACAAACGTGTCGCTCCGCTACCTGGTTACATGGCAAAATCGGTGTGTACTCAAACTCAAGAGAGTAGAAATTGCCCATGCGTCACTAATATTTTCGGAGTGAGGACATGACCCAGTGCTACTTTTTATCAAGACACAAGACATGTCACCCTCCACCTCACCCCCTGATGGTGCATCTCATGCATTTTAAAAGCCCTCTGCCTAACCCTGTACCAGCGACTGCTGAGTGCGTACTTTGCTCTGTCGCAGCACCTCCCTGTCTCGCAGCATTACCTGTGTCGGCATGACTTACCCTGTCACCACCGGGCACCTTACCCGAGTCACTCTGGCTCTTCACCTGTCACTCATCTGGAATGACATCTGCCTGCCGAAGTTTAACCCTGTCATTATTCTGCTTGGACCCTCCGACCGCCCCCTCTCAGTGTACATCCTGTCTGTCCCCGCTCTGTCACAAAGGGTTGAATCCGCCCCACCCCTGATGGAGCCTGGCCATGTTTCTCTCTATGAACTGCTACAGGCCTTACCCGTCATACGTCTGTTGACCTTTGCATCTGAGAGTGATCGGCTCTGTGCTCTCTAGGATTGAGAGGTGTGTGAGGCTGTCACTCCCGCCACCCCCGAAGGTGTATGTTGAATTAGAGGCCCATGAAAGGTATCAGTGAAGTCAGTGTTTCTGCTAAAGCTCACACACACTTACTCATCCTCTTTAGGTCAGCTGAAGTCTGTGCCTTATACTTATTGTTGTTTTAAATGAGACTGTGATTGATAAATTGCATTTATTGAGCTAAAGGGGCAAATGCTCGCTGTTTCATGATTTGTAGATTTGTGTGATTTCATCTTACATTTTAAACAAATAATGATATAAACAATAGTTTTGATATAAATCCAACAGTTATAGACAATGTAGAGATTATTCTGTTAGGGTTTCGACAAACGGCTTACATTTGCTGCTCATCTAAATTGACAGTTTTGTCTCAAATGTAAAGAAATGCGCATCATTGCATCTTCATATAATCATTACATTTTTCCATGTGTCAAATAAATGTAGAAATATCTCATTTAAAAGGCAGTGTGTCTTAATATTGTAGCTTAAGCTTTATGATTAATAATTGAATGCAGTTGTATTCATCTAAGCGTTGCGCTAACTGTTTGTGACCTGACGCATGGAACAGACGCTGTGCCCTTGCAGTAAACACAGTCACTGAGCCACATATGCTGTATGTGCTTGTGTTACTAAGGGGTGTTAAATATTTCTGTCATGTTTCAGGTGTTATGACAACACACTGCATGGCAAGACTTGTGATTCTAAAGGTTTTTTTTCCTTTTCAAGCGCTACAAGGTCGTATTCATATTCAAGCTTCAGAAACAGGCCGTCTTGTGTTTCTGCATGACGACTTGCTTTATCAAAGCTGTGTTTTTGTGCTGCAAACGACTATTTCTATGTGTGATTGAATGTGATTTCCGTGCTGTAGCTTGTAAAAATGGATCGCTTTGCATACAACTGCCGGTAAATGCTCATGATTGCTGGGAAAGTGTGGCAAAGCTGAACTGAAATTTTTTTTCTGGGGTTTGACATCTGGTTTGGCAAGAGCCTGGCACAGGAAACGCACACGGCAGGGAGGGGGTGGGTCCAAAGGGAGCGCTGGTGAGCAGTGGGCTCATCTGGGGCGCCAGCGCAGCGATGCAGAGCAGGAGTCAGGGATGCAGGAGTGTTTCACCACCTGCTCACGTTCCTCAGGTACTCATGCTCTCTCTTTGTTTGCTCAACAGGTAACATGGGGAACCTACTGAAAGTTTTGACGTGCACAGACCTGGAACAGGAGCCCAATTTTTTCCTCGATTTTGAAAGTGAGTGTGGCTCCCCCCCCCCCCCATCCTGATATCGATCACATGAATATCTTACCATAGCATTATCAACTCTGAAACTCTTTAGTCTCTCCCCCCCCTCCACTTATCTTCAACACTGTTCTTCCCAGCGGCAAAAAGACATCTAGAGCTTCTGCACTTTCCCATCAACCTGCCTCTTCCATGCTGGTTTGTGCTCAGAATATCAATCAGGGCAGAGTAGCAGCAGAGCCCCCCCTCCCTCCTCAAATATGAAGCAGTGAAGTTCAGCTGCTGCGTAGCCTAAGGCCCCTCAGCATGGCTTGATCCTGTGCTGTAGTATTCTCACACTTGGCAAACCCAGAGACTCAGTCATACCTTCAGAGGAAACAATGCCTCCTACAGCTCACCCTGTTACCAGGTGATTATATAGAAGGATATCATCACAATTATACGTCCAGAAAACACTTTTGTGCCATTTTTCTGAAGTAATTTTTAGTAAAACTTCATTTAATCCACCAAATTATCATCAGTTAATTTGTATTTCAGAATGCCGTTACGCCCTGATATCAGACCGTGGCGCGGCTCAAACCAGACGTATAAATTAAAGATGCTAAATGAATAAGTAATGATGAATTACAATGCAGAAAAGAAAACACCATATGAAGTAGAGACACTATACTGTAGCTGTCGATACCAGCCGTGAGCAGAGGAGCAGGAGTTTACACACATCACACTTGGCAAGGTGTTCTTGCTTCAGGTGGTGGAAAAGGTTCACAGTGTTCTTTTTTGCCACTTCTCTCAGAACAAGATCTAAAAAAGCTCTGCAGCTGAACCGTCTCTTCACCCAGAGTAGTTTGGAAAAGAGTGTCCATAACCCCTTTTCTTTTTTACATTGTCTTCTCTTATCTTGCTCCATTTTCCTCCTCTTAGCCAGAAAAGTGGATGGCGATAAAACTAAGCGCTGGAAAGATGAGATTATTTCACTGAACCGCCATTTGCATATTGAAAGTTGCATATTAGACTTTCTAACATATCAGAACATTTGAGAGAATTTCTAGAGCTGCCTTTGACTGCCTAGTATGAATTTGGGTCTCACCCTCTCACCTTTTTATTGTTGTTGTCCTTTGCAGATGCCCAGCCCACAGATGCAGAGCGAGAGGTGTGGGAGCAGGTGGACGTGGTGCTGAAGGACGCTAAGGGGATCCTGGACGAGCTGCAGGCGTACAAAGGGGCGGGGCAGGAGATCAGAGAGGTGATACCATTATTCAAAATGCATGGAAGAGATGCTGCGTTAGGAGCAGCCTTTATTTAGAGCTCAAAGGGAGCGGTTACCAGGTTTCTGTTCCATGTTCCGCATCGTGTTCTTCATTGTTTTATTGTCCTTTTGGCAGCATCGCGCTGTTAGTTAGAAACGTTGTCTTTCACAACGTTAAAATGGTCTTTGGCTTCACTAAGACAACGATAAGAAACAGTAAAAACATTGAGAGGTCTTTGAGTTTAATCATATGCAATCAAATCAAATCAAATCTAAATACTACAATGTACAAGTTCTGCCAACAGAAGTAAAACATGCTAATCCACTGACAGGTGGGGAGGACTGGTGGCTGTCTATTTTGTTTACATAAAAATGTGTAAAACAGATTGCAATAAGCCGACTTCCTGCCAAATTGCGTCTGTCTGGCACAATTTGTATCCATCTCCCTTTTTTTCTGACAGACGGACCTTTTTTAGTGGAATTCCCGATTTCATCAAGGTGTTATGATGGTCAGTTTGATAGAAATCAATAAGGCAGAACCTGCAGCAAGAAAACTGCCGTCAACAGCTCTGGAAACGCAACTCAACCACTGACAGTTTGGTCAGATATTCAGGTGTGTTGTGCTAGTGGCTACTTTAGCCTCGGGCTAAGCTACACAGGTTGGAAACACTCCATTTTCAGACTAGTAGTCTTAAGATCTGCCTGACTCTGACTGAAGTAACATCCCTTGAGGAATTGAATCGGATGTGCATGTAGTGGTACTCATTCAAACATTTAAAAACATGAGCATCCCTACACTGGTGAGGGTGGGGCCTTTTTTGAACTTGTGTCCAACATTTCAGATTCAGACTAACAGTTCTCTCGATGTTTCCCAGGCAATCCAGAACCCAAGCGACGAGAGGTTACAGGAGCAGGCGTGGGCGGCTGTGGTTCCTCTGGTGGGGAGACTGAAGAAGTTCTATGAGTTCTCCCAGAGATTAGGTACGCATCTGTCTGCTCTGTGTCTACAGGAGCATGCAGTAAGTAGGCCAGTGGTTCTCAAACTTGACAAGCTCAGGTGTCCCGTGAGACTTCCTGTCGCATGTGAGACCTGCACTGCAGAATCCCAAAGTGCAATCCATTGAGCTGTCCACAGTTTAAGCGTCATTTATCATTTTTAAGCACCAGGTGTCGGGCGCGATGCCTCTAAAGACGAAGCCACTGTCCTTCACACTGCGCCGCCACAGACACACAGCCTCCATACATGACCTTAATTGTATGCATGTGCATCTGCAGTATTGACTGCTGAGCTGCAAAAGTCCACAGACATGCGACACACACGCATAACGTGCACCCAAGCCTTAAGTAAAAATGCTTTAAAAACCCCCCCCCCCACGGCCGCGTGTTCTTCAACATGCTGCTTGCGCTGCACTGTGCGCTGACCTCTGTGTAGGGTGGGGCTATAGGTTGTTTAATTAGCATGTATACAATGGGGGGAGTAGGCTTACTGCTCACTGATCTTCTTATGACCCTGAGGCTGAAGGGGTGGGGGGGGGGCTAGAACCCGCCATGCCTCGACGCCCTCCACCCCGTAATGTCAATGGCGATGGGGAAGGTAGTCAATGGGAGCAGTGGGCGGCCGACGCCCAGAAGGGGCTGTTATGTAACGAAGTAGGCCACCTCTCCGCCTCGGCTGCTGCTCTATTTCTCCGCCTTGACTTCAGGCTCCAGGGCCCGGTGTGGCCCCCGCAGACGGCTGTCCTGCCTGATATGCGTAAAGCTGAAAGTATTTTACTACAGGCTGGTGGATCAGCAGAGAGCCACTGCCGAGGAGGAGAGATATTACGGAATATTATGCAATTATCTCGTTATGCGTTTGAGTTGCAAGGACATATTTATCCTGCCCCAGGTATTGGTTCTTGCCTCGAGGCGCAATTTGTGAATCAAATTTAACATTGTATACAGAATAATATACATTGTCTTCATTAAACTACACAAAGTCCAAGCTTTCTAATTGCCTCATTTGAGAGTCAAAGTTATCAACAACCTTCAGTATCGTTTGACAGGAATATACCATAAAGAATGGAGTAGCTACAAAATCATCACCTTTGGGAAGCTGGTGCATTCCTGATGATATCAACTTTTATTGATTATGTAGTTTGGCTTCAGCACAGGGAGGGAAAGATTAGCTCCAACTACTAGTTCTTGGATTGACATGCATTTATAATTGCTGACAGAGCAATAAATAGGTCTGCTTTGAATTAAAGGTACAGTAGCTTATTTTGCATATTTCATATTTTGTCTGACCAAGATTCAAAACTCCCCAAATATTGCTTTTTTTCAGCAATAAAAACAGAATAGATTTCATAAAAAAATTACATTTTTGCTTGATGAATTGCTAAAATGACTGTATAAATAAAATGTGTTCAGTTTTCATTTATTCAGTAGTCAGTTGTCTAGCTCTGCATGTTCAATGAAGGCACTGCTTTCCCCTGCTCAGCATACTACTTCTTGCAGGCATTGAGAATAAATCTGTCCCTAAAGATAACATGGGTTACATAAAGTAGTTCCTTTCCCAGCTACAGATCTGCCGAGAAGCCATGGTGATATTTTGGTATTACTTACTTACAGGACAGTTCTCACAGTGAAAATAACACCACTAAAGCTCCTCGTGTTCTGATTGAAAGAGCTACTTCTAATAATCAGGAGGTTTGTTATTGTTGCTCTGGTCTCATACACTGTAGACCACACTAAACTCCCGCCATTCCCTGACCCTCCCCTCTAGGCGAGTAAAGCGCCTATGTGCCCGCGTTCTGCTCGCCTGCTCTGCCATGACCTGATGAGATCAGACACATCCCACCCCCCCCCCCCCACAGCCCCGCCCTCCCCAGACTTCCCGACATACTAGAGTGGCTCATTTCCCAAGGCCTTGAAAGCAGCTCCGTCTTAACTTCTGTTTTGACTGGGACGTAGAGGGCGGGGTTAAAAAAGCACTACTCAGGCCATTTCTAATCAGCCTCATTGCTGCGAACGCTGGCCCCAGCAGATGGGAGTCATTACGGAACGGCAAACATGCTCGATTTCCTGCACTGCACTGCCAGCGCTGTCCATCTCCTGAAAGTCCCCGCTCGATTATCCTAAGTACACCGCCTTCTGAATCGGCCCTTTTCTAGGTTATGTTGACATGCTCATCGTCATATGTAATCAAGAAGAATTATAAAGTACACTTCCAGTAAATCTAGCTAAAGCGCACTGCCTGATGGCTTCAGATGTGGAGCTCCTCTGGGTTATGTCATTATTGAAGCCTCTGTTCAGCGTCTAGACTGAATTCTGCATCTATAAATACAATTCCCTCTAGGCTCTAAAGGCTTTTTTCCCTGTTTTTCCAACTGTGTGGTTGAGCATGGCATACGTTTGATAATACTCCTCGTGTGGAAGTTTTTTTCTCTACGTTTCACTTGATCGTTCCCTCATCTCCCTGCCGGTGCTCCTCATGCGTGACGGTTCAGTGGGTCTGTGGGTATGGTATGTCCAGGCATGGCACAGGCTTTGTATTTACTTACTGTCAAAACAATGAGTGTAATCCTGCTTGAATTAAACCCCCCCCCCCCATTTCATGCCAATGAGATAATTAGTCCCATGTCTCATCTGCATCTGAGCAGGAAAACCTCTCGGCCCGCCCCTTTACCCACACTCTGCCCTCCCCCCCCCTCCCCCAGGATAGCACTGGGCCCTGGGCAGTTTGGGCACCATCACTGCCCCCCCTCCCATTATCTGTCCGAGTCCTAATCAGGAGGCTTCGCTGTTCAGATATCTCTCTGTTAGTTATTGTTCTCTCTCTTCCTGATTTCTCTTTTCTGGCTTGTAAAGTTAAAATTAAGTGCAACACATTAAAAACCAAATAGATTTGAACTCACTATATGCATTCAGGATGCAATTAATTATAACAGATATTATTGTTTTATTCTTACAGAGTACCATTTGTCATTTAATCAAAAAAAAGTCAAGATTAAGAAAAAAAAAGAATGTTGTTCAAAGCGATCTAAAATTAGAAGCTATACATTTTAAATGAATATAAAACAGAAGAAGGTTGCAGAATCCCAACATTTGATTGACTGGAACCATGATAAATTCAAGGATTTGTTTTGCAAGTTGATTTCCTTATTGGACTGTTATAAAAAATACTGCATTTGGACAAGCTTTTCCCACAGTTATTTCACATTCATAAACATACAAAATAATCTATAAATTGAGACAAATAACCTGCCTGATGAAAAGGAGTTGTACGCTGCAGCCCTGCTATGTTATTCACTTGATTTATTGGCCAACTGTACTGCGTTTTATATCCGAATACGCATCACGGAATCTCATGCTATCTGCAGCATTTCCTCTTCCTTATGACCTTTGCGTCTTTACAGGTAGAGCTGCAAATGTGAATATGATTCAGCAGCCCTCTTTGTTGACCTGAAAGACTTTAACAGCCAGTGTCTCTAGGTTAAAGATTCCTAAATCCTAACAGAATGAATCAAAGCTCATCATATGCATTTCCCACAGGAAGGCTGATGTTCTTGTTGCCGCCCTCGGACAACGCTGAAGCCTCTAACACCGATATATCACATGTTTTACACAGAGGCGGCGCTGCACAGCCTGCTGAGAGCTCTGACCAGCGAGACTTACGACGACCCCACTCAGCACCTGGAGCGGGAGCAGGCGCTGGCCAAGCAGTTCGCCGAGATCCTGCACTTCACACTGCGCTTTGACGAGCTTAAAGTACGACCTCTTCTTCCTCCTACAAATCCCATGTATCAGTTTCTACATTTTTCCACCCCCAACTCACCTTTAAGATGTTGATTTAAACTCTGCTCTTTAGTCCTCTGATACTAACCAGAGCTCTTCGTCGCCCTACAAGCTGCTGATGGCCCCGGATTGATTTTTAGCTCTGCATTTTTAAACAGCAGCCAGGTACTGCGTGATTAGCGTTTAATTAGATTCCTGATACTGCTTGGCTGTTTATAATGCAGTGGATGTCAGTGAAATGGCTAATGAGGGCTATAGCAGGGGATAAAAAAGGTCTGCTAATTGTCGTTATCCTGACTTGAGCTCTGCATAATGTAGCAGGTTTTAGGAAATGATGGAGGATGGAACTCCAAGAAGTTGAATTAAGAGATGTCAAACATTTAAGAGCTGAATTGAGACCCATCTTTTTGGTTTGGCCTTTAATTGAATTGAATTTTATTGTTTTATTCAATCCTGTGTGACCTCTGTTGGTTTTTTTTAAAGTTGATTTGCTATGTTCATGAACTGGGAGTGATGGGTAGTATTGTTTCTATTTTTGTCAACTGTTTCTTGGAGTACTTTAAGTTCCAAAAAGCACTTTGTAATTAAAGTTTGATTAATTGAAGGAACAAATCGCGTGTGAGCAACCCAGAAAAACACCAGGAATGGAGCGCTGGTGTCGGCCCATGCAGTTGTCAAAAACATAATTTGGTTATCTGGTTAGACAGTGGGTGAACTGGTTCCCATTCAGCCTCGCTCCTTAAAAAAAACTTTACACATCCCGTCTCCCCCAGGCGGTTTTCAGCGACGTCCCAATTAGTGCCCACTACCTAGACTGGCAAGATAAAAAAACATGAAGGTGTGGGGGTGGGGGGTGCAAGGTGGCATGCCAGGCCTATTCATCAATCTTTCACACCCATACACGGGCTTCTGACCTAGTTAAAGTGTCTGTGTGGCAGGCAGCCCCCCCCTCCCTCTCCTGTCTCTCCTGGTGCACGCAGTGGACACAGACTGAGTACCAGCCTATTGTAGCGGGATTAGCATGCTGCCAGTGGAGCTCTGACTGTGACAGGCTCATACAGGAATGAGGATAATTACCACATGATGAGCGCTCACTGGTGGTGACGTCTGAAAGAAGCTGTCTGGTTGGCTTCTGTTCGACGAGGTCACTTTTTTTAGCTTCCCGGATAAAAGCAGATGATTCATATTTTTGGGAATCAAAAGTGGCTTTTATCTCGGGCTGTACGTTTGAGTTATATCAGAGTAACTTTACATTTGTCCCCTTCTAATGACACCCTTTATACCTTTTTTCTCAGCCTCTATAATTGTTGACCCTTTTGCCTCAAACTGTACCGATGCGCAGCCCGACCGCTAAATAGCCAAATAGTTCCTGACAGGATGAGCGGGGATGTAAAGGGGGATGAGTGTCAGAGGATTCAAATCCAACCGTAATTGTATCCATGTTCTTTTCATGTCATTTCCCCCCAACCCCCAAAGCTACGTTTCTGCCTTGTTGGCGAAAACATTGTCATATGATGATGGCGTGTTTGATCCAGAACTGAATTTCCTGCTGCAGGCGGTGCCACCTACAGACGTGCTGAGAAACTCCCCCCCCCCCCCTCATTATTAAGATGCTTTTCTGTTGTGTTCTTTTTATCAGATGACGAATCCTGCCATTCAGAATGACTTCAGCTACTATAGGAGAACTCTGAGCCGAATGCGCATCAACAACGTACCGGTGAGCACATTCAGTCCCTCTCTTCTCTGGGCGCCCATCATCAATGCTTAGGTGACAATGGGTCACTACTTGTGATGTGTTGGACATGTGAAAGGAGACACAATATAGTCCTGACTCCTGATCCTTTCATGTCTTTTAATAGAATTAATGTGCAGTATGTTTGACACGAAACACAAACAAGGTGAAACAACGATTCACCCGAGGTTATTTAAATAGTTAAACGAGTGTTATTTTCTGAAATTGCCATGGCGTTGGCCCTGATCGAATGCAAAAAAAATTGCGTCATCACGATTCCTCTGTACTCCGACCTGATGTTGATTCAAAGCCATCACTCCTCATCATCATCTCCGCTCAGAAAGGCAGGAGTGATGGATGAAGTTTGCAAACTCTTAGAGCCCCCAGGTGTCAGGAGGCAGTGCGGCAGGAAGCGTCGCGCTACATGAATCCGAGCCCCTCGGGGAGTGTCAGCGAGTCTGAATCACAAAGTGTCGGGCAGCAGCGCGTGGCGGCAGAAACCGATCCCAAATCACTAGCTCGACCAGAAACCCTCCAGAGATGAAACGCCTAACTGCAGGCCAATGTGGAGTCAGAGTCAAAGACATCCTGTCACAGTTATGGATCTAAATTGAGAATTCCCAACATGCAGCGCTGATGATGCAGCATGACATCGACAAACCTGTCCAATCGATGAGGTATAAGCTCGTCCATATGGCTTCATGTTATCTTAAAAAGCAACAATATACATGTTTTTTTTGTTGAAACCTTAAAGTCTGCCAGTTAAATACTATTAAATGTTTCCTGTATTGACGCAGACAATAGTTTTCATATACATTTTAAGGACACAAGCACTCCTATATCATGCACGCTGCACTCCACTAGAGTCACATCTTTACTCAGCCACTTCAAGGGCATGTAGAGATAGTTTTAATGCAGGATAGTGGAGATTTGTGTTTCCGTGTGCGCACAATGAGCTGCTCTTAGTTTTGACCGTCTGACAGGAGGTTTTATTCTCTAAGCAGAGTGTGCCATTAGGCAAATGGACCCAGACAAGTTGTCGTTAGGACCTGTCAGCGCTGAGAGACGCTCAGGCGGCCGTCCTCTCACACAGCAGCGTTTTAGTCAGCGCTCAGACGACTGAATCATTCCGACGTCTGAGATGAAACACATCTGTCCGCACTATAACGGAGTCTTTGAGCTCATATGTCATCATTTGTTAAAACATGAATCAGTTTGAGATTTTGGGGAGGTTATTCATATTCTGTCAGTGTTTCTATATCAAAAAATAAATAAATGCAGGACACAATGTTATGATTTAAATATGCAGACACATTTAGAACAGGCTGTTCAAGAGACACCTTGTTCTTTGTTACCCGCCAGGTGTTTTTTTTTAATGTCTCGCTCAGACTGAAACTATAAAGCAGCAGGACGTGTTAGTCAGCTGGGAAACCAGGGGGAGCAGAAGGGCTCGGTGAGCGGGTTCTTATCACTGTTTCTTTTTCATTTACTTCAATTCCTTTTAATGTGCAACTCATCGCAGCTGACAGTGAAAAAAACCTCTAATATTTCCAGACAACACTTAATGTTTGGTGGTTTCTTAAGAGTTGAAGCATCTTAAGAATCATCAAATAAATTGACTTGATTATGGGCTTTACTAACGGGATTGTAATTTCACAGTAAGGAGCAGCAGCTTTTCAATAAAGGCTTTTAAGGAGCAGACGTGTCACTCATCTGTCATGAATAAGACATTATATTTCCGTATACATATCACTGCTGAGACACCCATGATTATTATTTTTCCTTTGTTCGCCAGGTCAAGTGTAATCTCATTTAGCGCAACCTAAATCAACCAAATTGGTTGTCCAATATATTAACTAGACATTCAAAAGGGAGTTTTCCTGTGACCAAAGCTTTGAAACTCTCCACAAACAGTGTGATTTTGCGATCTGATCCTGCTGTTTGTTTATCTGTGATGAAGAACGTGGATTAGTAACACATGCAACGCTAAAACAGAAAGGAACAGCATAATGTAAGAAGCGTTATGCCCCTGGTCTGGATTGATTACTAGTTACATTCAGATCTGGAGCGCGGCCCAGCTGCAGTGAGCAGAGGTAATAACAAAGTGAACAAATGATTCACTTCAATGCTGATTTCTACAAAGCTTCCTTGGCTTTTTTCGTCCATTGAATTAAATGTGTGTTCCTGGGAAAGGAAGTTTGGGATGCATGTTTTCCTGTGAGGGTTTTTGGGGTACACAGAGTGAACAGTCCTCTTGGGTGCCTCTGTTCCGTAGCTGACCCTGACCTCAAGAGAAAGCAAGAATTTCAAAATAAAAGTCCTTATTGGTTTTGATTTTCAGACGGATTGTGAGAATGAAGTCAACAATGAACTGGCTAATCGGATATCTCTGTTCTACGCCGATGCCACGCCCATGCTGAAAGCACTAAGTGACGGCACGACGAAGTTCGTATCAGAGGTAAGAATGACGGGACAAAAAAATGTGAACACTTTTTAACGGATATGTGAAAGCATCCTCTAATCTCTTTTTGTGTCTCGTTCCAGAATAAGAACCTGCCCATCGAGAACACGACAGACTGCCTAAGCACGATGGCCAGTGTGTGTAAAGTCATGTTGGAGACGCCGTGAGTGACTTCCTGTGTTAGTAAGACTTTCTCCAGTTCCTGTTCTTCATTCGTACGTCTGATCCTCCCTCCGTGTTCTTTCAGGGAGTACCGCAGCCGGTTTGCCAGCGAGGAAACGGTGTCTTTCTGCCTCCGGGTGATGGTGGGGGTCATCATCCTGTACGACTACGTCCATCCTGTCGGAGCTTTCGCAAAGTCGTCCAAAATCGATGTGAGTAAAGCCGTGTGTAGTGGTGGGAAAAGGATTCAGATTGTATTATTAGTTACTGCTGTCAGATAAACATATTTAAGTTGAATTAATTGGAGGGTAAAAAGCGGCATTTCAAAAAAAATTAAGCACTTTGAATTTGTACTTCAGTAATACACCTCCACTGGCCCCGTTGGCTAACAGAGTGTTTCTCGTCCGCAGATGAAAGGCTGCATCAAAGTCCTCAAAGATCAGCCTCCGAACAGCGTCGAAGGCCTCCTCAACGCTCTCAGGTGAGCCCACGGTGGAATCTAATTGAGTTTTTCCCCCCTACAGCCCAGCGTGAAATGGGATTGTAGCTGCAGTTGTTGGATTTCATTGTCAAAAAGAGAGGGCTGCTCCCGCTGTGAGGTGAATGATATCGGTGCCTGTTCATGAGCAGCAGACAGACCTCCCCCCTTTCCCCTTTCCAGCGCAGTGACTCACAGTCCAGCAGGGTCAGCTATGAGCTCTCTGATCCGGGGTTGGGTGTGGAAGCCTCTCCAGAATGCCCGATTGCCTCTGACTCCTCGTTCCCCCCTCACAATCTCCCAAATTTGTACAGCCGCTCTGCCTAAAGCTCACAGCTGCTCCAGATGATGGGGCCGTGACTATGGCGACCTCACATCTGTATCATTTCTGCGCCGGGGCCCGAGGCACGGCGGCACTTCCCGGTCACATGGAGTCAGACTTTGTTTTGGTGTTTTCTCTCTGATCAGACAGGATGACAAAATATTGGAGTTGTACGGAGCTGTGAAAGTATATTTATTCAAGCGCTGTACTTGGATAATATAAATCCAACTTTGAAGAACTACTTTTTCTCTATTTTATCCTTCTACTCCAGTACAGTTTATGGTGGAATATTTTACTTTTGATAAAGATACTACTTCACACAACAATGACCTCTACAAAGTTTAGAATTTCCTTTCATTTTTGGATATAAGAGTGACTATTTTGGGCCCTTTTTTGTGTCTCAGAGTCTGAGTGGTTAAAACAGATTTCCCATTAAGTGTTTTTATTTGTTTTATTTAATTTAAGTAACGAAATGTTGAAAAAGCTCTAAAAATCCAAAATATAAATGCTTTTGTGCAGCATAAGGTATTCTATTCTTTTTTCCTCTACCATAAGACCTCCTCAGATTCATCTTAAGACCCTTTGGAGGCGTTCAACCCCTGGTTTTGGAACCACAGGACTAATCTTATTTATCTTATATACTCTAATATACTAAACGAGCTTCTGGTGCTGCACCGATTCATCCATCAATCTTTAAGTTGATCATTAGACTCTATCAGAAACTACTGTGATACTTGAACAGCTATTTCAAAGAAAAACTACGAAATATTAGTTGGAAGCTGCTCCTGAGATGTGAAGCCTTTCCTCCTCTGCGATGAGCGTTAACTGAGTATCACTACAGATGTTGATCTGACATTTTTCTTTGAAGACGTCACATTGGGCTCTTGGGAATAATTAAAGGCATTTTTCTCCTTGAGCTTTCAACCTTTAATTGACAATAGATAATAATTAATCTCATTACAGATTAATCTGCTGATTATTTCCTCAATTAAATCTGTTAGTTCCAGCATTATTAGCTCAAGTAGTGACAATACAAATCTGCTTCCACATTAAAAAAAACAGTATTACCAATTAAATAAAGTGAGATTAAGCCTTTTTCTTCTTCCAAACGTGTGCTTCTGATGCTTAAACCTTTTCTTTTGCTGGATGTCTTCACGTTCGCACATTTGTTCTTTTCCGAAGGTCACCCATTAAGCAAAATCTACTTTTTCATGTCTTTTATACATAAATGTGTCTCCTCTTAAGAGATTCAGGAAATAGATTCTCTCTCTTTTTGTCCTGATCAATTTATATCAAAACCTGTCGGAAAATCAGCTGATCAGATTTTGGCCACTTGGTGATGGGAGTGTTTTTTTAGGTTGTGCAACCATTAGACAATACCAAGATAACACCCGCCCACCTGATCACCTGATTCTCCCCCTAGAGCGCCTTTGTCTTTTTTTTAAAACCATCTCTCAGGGGCGTGGCCAGCAGCAGCTCATCAGCATTTAAAGCTACAGACTCAGCACTTTTGGAGCAGGGCTGAAACAGAGGGGTTTATGGGATGCTACATGCTTGGTATTTCGAGCCTAACACTTCAGAGACATGTCTTGTATATATGAGAGCTATAATCTATTGCTGAAAAAGAGTCTAATAGGGGACCTGATCTGTAACCACTCTGGGGGAAGGTGTCATCTGGTCACTGACTCTTATTTTCTCCCCTGCAGGTACACAACCAAGCATCTGAATGATGAATCAACCAACAAGACTATCAAGAGCATGCTGCAGTAGGCTGAGCTGCTCCTACTGCTTGCCTCACACCCTGCTGGGGGGAGACGCCACTCTCCTGACTGATGTCGGTGCACAGAATGTTTTTTTTTTCTTTCTTTTGTTGCTTTTTTAATTTTGTAATGGAAAAAGAGCTGCAGCTCCGCCCTCTTTTATAATGCAAAATGCTACTGCCATTATGAACGTCTTTTTCTGTGCCAAAAAGATGTTGCTGAGATGTAATGTTTTCGACAAAAGGCCATGTGACGATGGCAGCTAATGAAAGCATTGTGGATCCTCTGGTGTTTTAACCTTGTTTTTTCCCTATATAAGGGACGGGAGTGCTTTGACTTGAACATTTAAAAGAGAGAGATATATAGAGAAGTATATATTATTTTTGTTTGATTCGTTATTTAATATTACAACCTCTGCATGATGAAAATGATGTATTTTCCTTCTATTTAAAAGAAACTAATGGTTCAGTTCAATTTGTCTGCTCTATTGTGCATTATGTTCTTGAAATGGTACTTGTCTAAATGAGATTTAAGAGTACTGCTTTTATATTTTTTATAGGTTTTAATTTGTTGCAAATGTCCTTTTTTCATAGTTGTGTTGTCATTTTCATTTGAAAACTTTTAAACTGTGATGTGTGCAAAAATCAAATTTAAAATGGGCAGTCTGTACTGTAAATATGACAGTATGTTGTGGCTGGAGAAAATAAAAGGAGAACCATTGTTTTCTACAACCCGCCTCGTCAGGTTTGAACTCTTATCTCGTACTGTGGCTGAGGGGTGAAATACAGCTTCTCATTGCACAACCACCAGACAGACAGTGAGAAAGAACATTTTAGATAAAATACACACACCGTGGCAGTTGGGTACAGCCTGTTTTCCTGTCAATGTTCATGTGAGCTCTTTTCTGCGGGGTGCAACTGTGACATGGCAGGTGGGTTGCTCAAATTGCTTAAAAAAAGGGTTCTCGAGAATACCTGCATCCAACAATGAGACACGAGTGAAGAGCTCATCTCAATTGCATAACCGGAATCCAATATATCTTCCTTGAATATAACTCATTTTTCTAAACTAATTTTCAGCCTAGAAACCTTTGTGTTTCTCTCCTGGTTTCAGTAGTGCTTAAGAGTAGGAAGGGGGCTTCTCTTGGGTGGGCACTGCAGCAATATCGGCAGTGCGTTGGAGAACTTCTCAGGGTCAAAGACACAGAGGCAGCAGAGTGTGGATGGGTGTGTCCGCTGCAGCATCACTGCACTAACAGACATGGGGAAAGGCAGGAAGCAGGGGCGAGGAAATAAAGTGGTTTAATCTAGGGTGGGTTTTAAAGTCCTTGAGGGAGAGAGCAGTAAAACATTTAATAGTGCTGCCCCAATAGCATCTGTTGCAGTGTTTCTTTAACTGAATGACTGTTTTTAGAGAATACAACCCTGGAAGAGTAAAGCTGTTTGTCACCGTGACAACTTCTCAGTGTGCAGCGATAATGTTGTGATCTCCCCTCGTGGCCCTCGATGCAGAGGCTCTCCCTCGTCCTGCACCATCAGCTGCTGCAGGCAGAGACAAATGAAGGAACCCCAGAGCTGCTGTATAAACCTCTGAGGTGATTCAATTCTTCCTAACTTCAAAATGATACTGTTTGAAGACATGCTAATATGTACATTCTACACAAAATGTGATCAAAGTCAAACAAGTGCGATATACCAGAAGTTGTAACGACTGAATAAACGTTACTCATGATTTGCAGCCAACATTGTCTAAAAAAATAGTTCCTGATTTTATTTTGCAAATTAGATATTAGAATTGTGAATGATCCTTGAACTGAATCCCTTTTTGGAAATGTGTGTTTTTTGTTATACCAGGATTTCCTGCTGTCAATGTCAGCAAGCGTTTCTGGCTATTCTGAAGCATCCCGACAGGATCCCAACACGCAGCAGAATATGTGAGCAAGAGGGTCAAAGGCGCAGGAGGTAATACAAGATAAAAGAAAGTGTGACCCGCAATGTCGTCACTGACCTGAACTGGGGCTTGAATGTAAGTTTTAAAACTAAATAGTTACTTTTTAAGGCTGAGTATTTATCATTTGTTTTTTAAACCATGCCACACCTTCAATTTTAAGTATTTGTTTTGAGTCTTAATTTGTCATGTGGGATACGGTTGCTAGCAGGAATTAGCTGCCTCAACATTTAGTTGAAAAATCCCTTTGGACCAACACTTATTGATACTGCTAATTAGTTAGCTTAGTTAAACACGGTATGGACGCATGGTGCAAAGAGGGAGAATACCAAGCATTTCACTTTAAAGTTGAAGAAGCTTAAGTGCTGTTGTTATTCTATTTGAATATATTATAAATGTGAAATACCTCTTTCAAGACATGAGTGTTTTTTAAATATATGGTGGATTTATGCTCAAATGCACTAAGAGCACATAGCATGAAACATGTTGCAATTAGGAGTAGCCTTTTGTGCTTCTTTGAATTTATCGCAACTGCATTTTTGAACAAATCCAGCATAATTAAAATGTGTTTTCACTTTTTCCGCATTGACCCATTAGTGAAGCAGATTTCTCCTCTGTTACGGAGCGTTACTGTGCATACGAATCATGCCATTTTCATACTCATTAAATATTCAGTGACCCCTGGTGCCCTGTATGTAAACATCTGGATTTGTTATTCCACTCAGACTTTTCACTTAATTTGACATCCATTTTTCCAGGTTCTCTGTCAGACCAAAAATAAATAAATTAGTGTTGGTGAATTTGGGTTGTTCAGTTGTCTTTCAGTTTGTTTTAACTGTTAGTTTAATAGTTTGAAACATTTAGAAACTACAGGAATGCAGTTTTTGTCAATATCACAAATAAAGCCGTTATAATCCAATGATCATCTAAGGCAATATGGTTGTTTTAAATAAAGTCATCTTAAAAACAGACAGTGCAGCCATAACAGGGTTGTTTACTAGCCTCCTTGTAAATGAGGTTAACCGGAGTGATCATAGTGAGTAGATATATGTGTTTTCAGCTTTGATTTAGGTGTCAACAGAGCAATGGCGTCCTGTAGGCGAAGGTTTGACCACCAATAGTGTTCTTATACAATTCTAAGTAACCGGCCTCAAGGGAACGTAAACTGCACGATGGAGTACTCTATGGGGAAATAAGGCTGAAGATATATGTGGGAGTCAGTCCATCATATTGTTACAAAGCAGTATTTTGAAATCAGAACCTTGCCTTGAACCTGTAGCCAATGCATCAGTACCGGTGTTATATGATCTTAGATCTTATGAGGACTCTGACAGCTGCGTTCTAGTCCTTCTCACATGGGCCCCTAACAGAGGAACACAACAGCCGTATGAGAACATCCAGGCAGCAGAGGAAATAAATTATGATGTTTGTAACACCTCTGGGAGAGCATCTTTTTCTCATGACCCTGATCTTTCCAGGGGTTTAAGGACAGTTATCACCATGAGGCTCGCCACTGCTAGTCCAGAAAGGAGCTGATGTTTCGTATAAGCGTATTAAAGCAACATTATGCAACTATTTTACCTTGAAAATAAGGTTTCGAAATCATTTTGATGGTAAAAACACTTCTAATAGGGAGAATGGGCCCTCTTTCATTCCCGCTCTGTGCCCTGAAAGCCTGCTCTGGTATGTAAGTGGTTTAGTCGCACACCATCATTATCGTCATGGAATTAAGTGACACTATTTTATTGAAGAAATATTTTCTGGTTTTATGGTTGTACTCTGATCATTATCTGGTTATACACAAAACTGTATTTGTTGATAAAGTAATGCCAACTGCTAACAGCTGCTACCTGTAGCAACCGGTGGCTAATATTAGCTGCCCTCGGCTAGCGTTCTTGCTATTGTAGTAGTAAGTCATTTTAGGCTTTACTATATTTTGTTTTGTTGCACTTGCTTATGTTTTTGGCTGTGATAGAGCGTTTATTAGCAAGGTTTTGATCATCTATAATATAACCATAATAAAAGCAGGCATAGCTATGCTGTTCATAATTACCAAAGAAAAAGTAACATTGCAAAAGTACCATTGCTTACATGATGTGGTTCTGAGAGATGAAGGAAGAACATGATTTGATACATTTTGTGTGTCTTCTCTTGCATAATGAAGCTTCCAAACACACATTGAGGTCGACTTATGTGATGACAGTTTGACATTTGGACTATTAGCGTATGTGCCGCAGTGAACTGGCACAACTGTCAGTTTATTCTGAGTAAAGAGTTTCTTCTTTTATTCCAGGGAAAACCCCGGCAGCCTGAGAACTGTGATCTGTCCATAAACCACAAGACCCTAACACATTGCTCATCTGTCTCTTGGGGGAGACAAGTTCACTTTTCTGAGAAAGACAACGGCTATCCTCTGAGACCACCGTGCCAACCTCTCAACCACCCCCTTCACACACTGTCACAGATGTGACCCCCCACCCCCCAAACATCCCACTTCCTTCTGCACGTTGCTTTAATCGGGGGAGTCTTAGTTAATCAGTCGTGTCAAAACATTAACGGCTCATTGAGGGTCATGTTTCATGCCAGCAAAACTTAACCAAGAGTGCTGTAATCTCTGTCCGTTGGCAGATAGCACTGTTTACTTGGGCAAAGCATCAGCGCTTTATCAGGAACTAAGAGTCAGTGAAAGTATTGCTACACACCAGTGAGAGCGCACAAGTTCCTCTAAAATACTGTCAAAGAAAGTGGACGTTTTACACCAAGAAATAAGTGCTGTTTGTGTACCCTTCTCCTCAAAACACATTGACAAATAATTGTTTTATATTGAGATTTCAGGGGGAGAGTTCAAACACACCAGGGTGACAGTCTGTACAAAGTGACCTTACTACGTCACAGGAGGAACATTCTGGTTTAGATAATAAAGACCTATAATTCCTGCAAGAAAAATTCAGCTTAAGGTTGTAAAATATGAATCAATGAAAAGTTTAACAACTGTGTTCTTATTTAATTGCCTTCTCAATGACATAATGCCCAGGATTAACTTTTTGGGAATGATCCTATGTAATAATAAACCCACATTTCTCTGAAGTTTTGTAGAATTAGTTGTAAAACATGTATTACGGTTGAGGAAATTGTTAGAGACATCTCTTGTACTTTTAAAAAAATATTTTTAAAACAAAATAACTGATTAACAGATTAAATGTGAAAATAAACATTACATTAAGCAGTAACACATTTCTTCAATTGACTGATCATTTTAATTTAATTCTTGGCATAGGAATAGCAGATGGCACAACAGTCTTACCCTATTGTTCATTAATAGCTGGTCCGGAGCTTTCAGTCATATCCAACAGCCTTTGCAGTAGCTGGTGTTGCTTAGCTTTCTTGAAAATGTATATTGCATTTTCATTTTCCATATTCCAGACTTTTAAAGCAATGTTTGTGTGAGTTGGGGTTTAAAATACTCCTCATTGAAAACAGCAGTTGACCAATAATTCTCATGGTCTATTCAGTAGATGATTACCTGATGATGTCATTTGGTGATAGTGTCGTGGCGTCCGTCACATTGAAAGATCTCAACAACTATTTGATAGTTTGCCTTGAAGTTTGGTACCCCCATTAATGGTGTCAAAAGAATGAAACCTAGTGACTTTGGGGATCTCTGATGTGCTCTCTAGCGCCACCAGCGCAGAAGAACACCTCATCTACTTATTTTTTTTAAAGTTATTTTTTGGGGGCTTTTTGCCTTTAATCGATAGGACAGTGGAGAGTGACAGGAAAGTGGGAGAAAGAGTCGGGGTGGTTACCCGGAAAGGGCCACGGGTCGGGAATCGAACCCGGGTCGCCGGTGTACGGTGCAGCTGCCCCAGCCAGTTGCACTACGGCCGGGGCCATACCTCATCTACTTGAGGGATTGATACAAATATCCGCACAGACATTCCCATCAGTCTCAGATACAATTTAGCAGTTTGCTAAGACGCCGACTAATGGTGAACATGGTAATCATTATTCCGGTTTGACAAAGACCACATCATAGTTGCACCAACTGTAGTATTGCGTGCAGATGAGTGTGGATGTTTTTTTTATTCACGTTCATGCTTCACACCTTTTTAGAAGATGCTGTATGTGTTGTATTTTCCTTGTTGGCAGTAGAAATGTTGTCCTAAATCATGAACCTGGCTGACCATTCACACATGTCAAAACTGTAAATAACAGGTTGTCTGGATGGTGGGGCACGCAACATAAATCTAGGCTAAATACGAAGGTAATTCACTCTTACATTATTATGAAACTCTACACTCACTGGTCATTTCATGATATGGCTCCTTCTGTAAATTCAACATAATAAATGCTTGGCAAAATAACCGTAATATATGGTTTATGGCTTACCAGCTGGTTAAAGGCTCTGGAAAAAGCTAGACCTGGTGTAATAGTATTATACTTTCTAATAATTCCTAAGTCATTACAAATTAAAGCACAAGCTTACGTAGTATGACTTGGTAAATTGTGGAACTGCAATATCATCTGGTCATTCACTCCTCATTTAGGATTTCAAATTTTGACAGGCCAGGCAAAACTTGTGTTCTAAATTCAAAACTACGAATAACCCGAAAGCTTCAGGTTCAGATTGAAACCTGTGTTGGACATCAAGATATTTTTTGTCTGCCTTTACAAAACTGTCGTGCCCACATTCACTTCCACTTGCAGTTTTGATACACCCTGCCTATTGCAATTTCCTCAGACGGAGGTCCTGAAGGGAGTCGACCGTTTTCTGTCTTGCTGGAGGTCCATAAATCATGGCTCTGAGTCCTGATGACTGTGCATCTGTGGTTACAGTCTCCACAGTCGAGGTTTGTCTCCAGCCATCCTGTCACTGAGTAATATCCGACAGAACGGCACAGCATTCAAATGAGAGGCCGGGCAGTGTGTGAAATCTGCTGGTGTGGTCTTCCTAGGTTAATGTGTTTCAGTGGTCGTGTGTTCAGGCTATATGGTGAAATTGTTTCAGTTTTTCACTCCTGGTGACGGGAAGTCTTAAGTAAGGCCGTGTGGAAATGTATGTGTTTTACAGCTATTGGTTAGTTTAGCTTATCATTAAAACTAAGAAAAGGGGGAACAGCTAGCTCTGGTCAAAGGTAAAACAAAATACCTTGGGAGGGTGAGGAGGCTTTGTGAATAACTATACCAGGATCTAGTCTAAACTGTTAGGGGAATACTCGTGGTGCTAGGAAGCTTTACAAATGCACCGTGAGTGCACTTTCATGAGATGTAACGAACTGGAGAGTGTCATTTCTCTTCATTTGTTTTTCTAACGTTCACGTGATTTCTGAAATGTTTTGATGCTGTGTTGAGGTGACAAAAAACAGAACTCTGATGTTCACAACAATACAGTTTTGACAGCATCCCCATAAACAGAGTAATTATTAATGCAAGCATCCTAAGACAAGCTGTCTCATACAAATAGAGAGGAAAGCCGGATTCAATACATTTCTGAAGCGCAAGTGCTCATGGCAACCAATATGCATTGTTCTTTCTTAATGAAATAAACATAATGCTCTCATTTCAACAAATAAAGACATTCTTTGTCACTATTACAGACAAGCAGGCGTTTGGAAATAGAAATTAGTTTTATTGATTGAAAATGTAACTGATTATATCTCCAAAATCATTGATCGTGTGATTGATACCCTTTTATTTTTGGCTCTGAAGTGTTACCCTCCACAAGCTGATGGGAGTGTATTTATATTGAATTAGAAACCTGTGTGTGTGTGTGTGTGTGTGTGGGTTGAGAGAAGGGCGGGGTGCCTCAGCCGGTGCAGTGCTGCTGCTGACTTTAGCCCAGAAGCTCCAGCTGCTACTGAGCGTTCACATTACTGTAATGAAGCCGTGTTGGCACCAGTGACACTATTCCTCCTCTCATCCAGCACATGCCATGCTTCAGGATGATCTTACATTACTAGAAAGGGTGCTGTGAATGATGTCCGGGTTAAAAAAAGACTTCATGTGAGCGGATTTTTGCACGTGGGGTTATTAATCGTTGCACTTGTTCCTAGGGCGGGCCAAAATCCTTTTAGAGTCATTTAAACAAAACCCGTGTAATATCTCAGATCAATTCACCATCATTAAGCAAGAATCCAGTGATCTCAATGGAGTTGATGATAGGATTCTAGGAGTAAGATGCACATTGGTTGCAGTGCTCAGCCCTCACCAGCAGCACTCTCATCACTGACCCATTACTCTGCAGGGCGTGTCACATGAGGCATGACTGGACATCAGCAAATACAGCTGCAGCCATTTGTGGTCAGGAAGAAGAAGATTTTCTTTTTCTTTCTTCAAACTTGACATTTATTATCATGACACTCCACATTCTACATCCTTTATATCCTCTATGATATAGGTTGCACCCAGAATAAATATAAATGGTATTTTATATTTTACCTTTACCGGTTTACCTTTAGCATAACATGTTTTTATGATATAATGCTGATGTACTTGAAACTTCCCAATGTCAAGATCATTTCGACTTATCCACACCCACATACACACGCTTGCTGTGGTTGTGAGCCTGCAGGTGGTGCAGTAGCATCAGCTTTGGCTCGAAGCTCTGTCTGTCGGCCTCTCCCTGACTGGAAGAAGAGCTGCTGACTGGAACACATTTACTGCGCTCTGCTCTGCTTTACTCTGCAGAGGGAAAACACTGAATCAGCTCTTATGGGAGAACCCTGTCTCTGGGGTTAGTGGGGCTGATGCTGCTAAAGACACCCACATCCCATCCTCATCACTCACACATCAGAGCACTCAGTTTAAGGGTTTTTTAATATAACACAGGTATTGATTTTCTATTAAATATGTCTCAATATTTAAGCTTCTGATGATTCTGATGATTTTGTGCAGGCCTCGTAAATTAAAGCTAAATATGACATTATTAAAAGCCCAGCTCTTCTGATAATGACCCTAATCCTAGTTCAGTATCGAGGAGTGTGTTGTCAGTGTGTGAGACAGCCTCAGGGTGATGATAAGTGATGAGCCCAGTTGCTGTGTGTACGTACGACCTTCTCGGGTCTTTACAGCCTGGCAACACCCTAACACCTTCACATGCTCCTGCAGAGCGTATCACCCCCCTTTTTCTCCTCCTTTCTCTCTTAGAACACCACCACCAAGCCCTCACCGTCTCTTGCTACTCAGCATGATGAATAATGCAGGGGGCCTCCTCGATCGTCGCTACCAACATGCCACAGCATGTTTTATTCACACTAAAGTCAGACAGATCTGCCCTGCCGCTGCCCAGATCCGTGAGCCGCCCGTCGGCCTCAAAGACATCAGCAGCAGCTCAGTGTGTCTGCCGCTCTGTCTCCTTGACCCTCACAGGAGGGCCACCATAGTTTTTAATGTAAGTACAGAGCTGGAGGTAAACATTTACATTTAATTCAGGACATCCTGTCACATCCTGCTGAAAATAAATTGCGCTTCATTCAGCCATCCTTCTCTCATTCCATTAGAGCTGCTGTCTTCTTGTCTTTGTTTGTTTGTAGCTTTTCGAGGTGGAATCATTTCGACACGGTGAAAAAAAACAATTACTTTTTCTTTGGTTGTTATCCTGTGTTACTGCATGTCTATTATTGTAAGCAAAAACCCAATTCCAATCACATTTCTGAGACATTCTGCCCTTTGCGTCCTATAAACAATATTAAGGGCTTATTCAGATTATTAGGTTGAGAAAAATCCTTTTAACTAATTGTCAAAGTCCACTTTATCAAGTCAAAAGTGGACGTTGACAATTGGACTCACGTTTCACCTTGTCGCAATAGTTGCACAGGATCTGGACCAAAAGTAATTTTACAACTTATTGAGCAGTTAGATTGGTGCCAAATGACCAAGAACTTGATACATTGTGGGCCAATAGTTGCAACCTCTAACCTTTTACAGGGTGCATTATATACAATTATATACATTATACAAAGGCACATGTGATTTGGGACCAGACCCACCTTTACTTAAAAGAAGCAAGTGGTGTAAAACCAGCTGAGTTGGGATGTCAAACACTTTTGTGGTCTCATTTTTATGGCTTGTTTTGGACATTTATCGCCCTATGCTTCCTGTTCCTGCGATGTAAGAGTGGCAATCGATGAAGTCCTTTTTTCGGCATGCAATCACGTATTCTACTACATTATGGGTTTAGGCCAAGGAACACCAAACAATGTTTACCTGTTACGCATGTTTACTTGGATCGTAGTCCTTAATGTAACAATTTCCCCAATCTATGTGTTTACCTTTCATTTGAACATGCATGCACCATGAGTGACCAGCTGTGTTCTTGTTTTGACAACAACACGCTTCCCTTACTCTAACAGACGGTGTTGCCACATCACCCTTATCTGGCCGCCCAATCACCTCCGCTCATTATGTTATGGCATGGTCCGAGAGGCGTCTTTGGTCATGCCTTACCGGTCCTCCATGGCCACGTCAGAGCGGGATGACAGGACCATGTGATCCCCTATGGGACTCTTGTCTCTGCGCCTTTCTGAAGTACTTGATTTATTATTCATAGGTGTTCCCGCAGGGTCTGCACAGTCATTAGCAGGAGGGTCCCTGGTTCAATTCCTTTGCTTTCTATGTGGGGTTTGATCTCATTTTCTCCCACAGTCAAAATACATTTATTTTAGACGGACTGAAGACAGTTTTTAAATAACGTCTTCCACCGCTGAAACAGATTAAACAGCGAGAACTCAGACGCATGGAACAAGGCCGATGTCCAAATAACTTTCACCAACAATTATATCTTGCATCGTCCAGTTTCTCCTTAGTATGCATCCCCCAAAAAAGATCTGTCACCCCTGAGTGCTGAAATGTCCAGTGTCCAGATGGTCGGCCATGGCAGCCTCTTCATCCTTGGAAGCATCCTTAATTGCTAAGATTGGCTGCCATCACCACATATATACTGTTGCTTTATTTCTCTAAGCACTTTAATTATCCCAAAACCTGAATGTGAATTGCACAGATAAAAAAAGTTATTGGATTATTATCCTTCCTGTTTCCTTCCTGACCCACATACAGATAGTACTTGTTTTGTTTTGCAGTAAGGGCCTACATCCCTTTTTACAGTTTGATGATGATCTTGATAACAGAAACATGATGTGTTTTCATGCAGTGAATGGAACAAAGGCAAAAAGTCAAGTTTGTGTTTCAACTCCTTTACAAATGTCACTTTCTTTAGTACGTTTAGGGCTAGTCCACACATGTATGGGTATTTCTTAAAACACAGCCTTTACCCATGTTTTGGCCTTTTAGTCAAACCCAAAACATGTTATTGTATTAACTCTTTTAGTTTTCTTACAACAAAACATAAATGTTCGATTGCTCTTCTACAGAATGAATATGAAGCACAGCAAATTAATCAAATGACTCACTTTCCATTGATTTGAATTGAAACCTGGTTCATTTGGCATCTAAAACTAAACCAATCAAGTATCGATATCTATCAAAACTAGCTAACTATACGAAAGCCTAAAACTTTTCAGTATGAACATAAAGCTGCCATAATTATGTTTTTCTCCATAGTGTTTATGAAGATGAGACAGTGTTGTAAAGGGAGAAGGTGTCCCTAATGAACACAAAACACCATATGACAACCTAATTTAAAGACCCTTAAAGCCCTCATTCATGTCTAACATGCCTTACTTTATGGATTATGGATGCTGAAATGCCCTTTACACCCAACAAGGAGCCTCCTGGGAGTCCCAGAATCTGCTCCTGTCCAAGTTTAGTAAATAAAAGCCTGAAAACAGATGTCCCTACTCAGATAGCTTCCAGGCGGAAGGACGGTGGGCCCAGTGGAGCGATCCGGACCCACAGAGGTCATGTTCTGCACTGGGAGAGTAACTGAACACATCTTGAGCGCTCAACTTGACCCTTAGTGAGTTATTGTGTGGAGGTGGTCTGGTTTGCAGGGAGGCCCTACTCGGATCACTTACATCCCACGCTACCTGTGGTGACTCTCCTGAGAGGGTAGTTTATGTTAGGTGTAACACGTCTGGGTGTTAGACCACTTCAAAGAGAAAACATTTTAGCTTTAGCTGGACTCACATTTTGTGTTTTTCTCATGCTAAATTCATAAGAAATTGAGATGCTGTTCATCAAGTTCTTTCCTTTTTCCTCCCTGTGCGAAGTGTTCCCACCGTTCACTGAAGGCTTGCTTAACCAGCAGAGTGGAGATGAAAGCTTGAGCATTCGAGTACCCCCAAGATCCTTTGATGGCCAACCATGAAGTATGTCCTAGAGCTTTTAGCATTCCTGACTCTGGAAATCAGTCGGAAAGATTTTTGTTGTCTCAGAGGGCAGGAGGTCCTCACGCTGAACGCTTTTGCTGAATTGAATGTATGTTGTTAGACTGTTGAACCGAAATGCACTGAGTCAGGTACCGCACAGCCACAGTGGGTCTAATCTTACCATGTTTCTTGCTGCAGATAGCATAACTGCTGGATATCAACCGTTACTGAGCATTACAGGGTGAAAATTATGTTTGTGATAATGTGCAGCAGTTGTGCATTGTTTGTTCTAGATACAGCACACAGCCAGCAAACGCTTCTCTTCTATTTCGAGCCGTCTATTAGCCGAGTCCCTGAATGCCAGTTTTTTCTGCTCTCAGCTTTTTGTCAACTCTGCAGAGATTTGGGTAATGGCTTCTGCTCAGCTTAAGGAGCAGCTCTAAGTGTGCAGACAGTTTTCATCTCCTTTCCTCAACAGGCTTTCCTCATCAAAAGGTCCCAGAAGGCCGCTCTCTGCTGCCTGCACGGGCCCTTGTGGTGTCAGCTGCTCAGGCTCTGGAGAGCATCGGGCCCACTCAGCTGTCTGTTCTTGTCCTGAGCCCCCCGCCCCTCTGCTTACCACCGGCAGCATATCCCCCACTAGGATTGACAGCATCTGTCAGTGTCAGTCATTCTGCAGCTTTCTGATGTTTGACCTTATGAGACTGTGTGCTAGAAGTGAAAACACTGTTTGTTTTTTCATTATTATCCTCTGTTGCTCTGTTACAAAGGGATGTTAGGGCTCGTCACGGCTGTAAAGATTCTATTTCACTGTTTTGTGTACAGTATACAAGCTAATGTAGATATCATTTATATGTGAGAGGGCATAGGCAGATAAATTACCCACCGCAGCACTTCTCGTTGACCTTTCCTTTCACATTGGAAATAAGAAACAGGACAGAAGCTTCATGATGCCAGAGGGAGCAGGATCACGCCTTCACCCCTTTTATTAGAGGTACTCACTGATCCACGGGCTGCGTTCCCCTCGCGGGGGAAGTCGTTTGTCAAAGACAGATCCCCTCAGGAGCTCTGCAGGATTTAGGGGTTTCCTCCGCTGTTCAGGGGGCACATTTCCCAGAATCACACTCATTCATGATGAGTGAAAGCATCACGAGGAGAAAAGAGCTGCCTCTCGCCTCCATTCAGCAGCCCAGGCCCCTAATCTGTGCTAGGACGGCCCACAATAAGAAAGGAAGGTCGGCGCTCACATCAAGCACCGGCCTCTGTAATAAAGGCCCAGTGACAATAGATAACATTTTATGGTATAACACGGACGGCCTCATCTGTTTGTGCTGCTGTAAACTTTTAAAACATTTGAAATACCGCGCATGCTTTTTAAAACCACATTCTTTCGTCACACAGCAGTAATTACACTGTCGTTATTCATTACCTTCCAAGTGTCACTTCTGACAGATTTATGAGACGTTTTAAACGTTTTACTCTTCAACACAATCTAAGCTAATGACAACATACAGTAAAGTATGTTCCATCAGTAAGAAATGCTATTCAAGTGTTGCAACACAAATACCTGGTCACAAACAGACTTAAGGATACTGTATTTACATTCGTTCAATCCTTTAACTTCAAATGTTTCCACCATTATTCAAATCACCTTATAACACTTCCTGAGTTCTGCATCAGCTTGTTTAAGTTATTTTAAGAAGCCATGATGTATGGCTTCAATATAATCTAAGGTATCTTCTAATTCCGAGTGTGTAAAAACAGGTTTTAATAATGCATGGCTGCACAGCATTAGCTTGTAATGACCATCTGTGGACCCCTGTCTGGTTTAAGTGGGTTCCGGAACTAAGAAAAGCAGCTGGAATTTAACCTTTAAAACACGTTTCATAAGAGTTTTATTAGCTATACAACAAGGAGAGTTTCCCAGCCAGTCATCTCAGAACCATTTCCTGGAAGAAAGCGTGTCATCAAGAGAAGGGAAAAAAGTAATGATTTATTTCTTATTGTGTCGCTTTAAACGCTCGCCTCTTTAAAGATTACCCAGTTTTGCGTGTTCAGCATAGACTTTCTTGACTATGTTAACAGTTCTTTTAATTTGAATTCACTGTGTCTCTATTTCTCCTGTAATTATTGCCAAAGTATTTTTCTTAGAAACTTTGAGACCATTTTAAAGAACTAACAGACACTGTTTTTTACTTATTTGGTTCAATTTGTCAAAAGCTATTAATGTCATCATATTTGGAGGTTTTTTGCACAAACACCAGATGCTGAATCCACTATTGTGATGCGAATGTGTTTAATATTGACTGAAACTCTGTTCTCTTCTGTCCAATGTGTATTTATAATAGTTGGTTGCTGCTGTGATACTGTACATTTGCAATAATAGCTTTTTAAAATATCAATATTTGCTTTTCATTACTTGATGAACAATAAGAAATGGAAACAACCTCCTGTGAAAATGAGTACTACAGTGTTTCTGTGGGTTGCATAATGAGCTGCTTTAACCAATGGCCTGGAGGCACTCTGCAGGATATAAAGAAACACTTTTCCTGCAGCTCTGTGACCTGATCATCACCTGGAAGAACACCAACACTCCTAATTTACACTTCACACCTGCTGCAAACCACGAACAAGTCCATTTTAATTTGTCCTCTGTCTCTTCACCAGCTCAGTCTGGTGCAACAGAACCGGTGGCCTAGTTTTTTTTTTAGAAACCAAAACAGGCAAACAAAGCCAGAGGACGCTTCGGTAAATAGCAGTAGCCCTTTGAGCCAGTACCGCTCTCCTCTTCTAGTGTTGTTGCTAGGAGACAGTGGGTCTAAAAAATCTGGCTTTCGATGAGGTGCACCTGCTTTATGGGGTCTGGCACATTCTGTGTCTGCACATTCAACACATGGAAGGAAGAAGTGATCTGAGCTGCATCTTTGGGGAGTTTCCTGCTTCTGGAGATTAGATAATTGAGCTGAGTAAAAAATCTTCAGGGACAGGTGTGTGTGTGTGTGTGTGTGTGTGTGTGTGTGCGTGTGCAGGTGTTTTCTACTCTTCGGCCCATGCTAAACCGTACACAGCAAGTTAACCACGCTTTTCCAAAAGTACAGAACGTCCTTCGTCTGTCTTTTGCCAGTCGGTAAACACAGCCTGCGCTCAAAAGTCAATAAAGGACAAAAGGATTTAAAATCAGGCAGCTTATGTGACTTTGAAGTGAAGCATCATGCTGCAGCTCATCTCCATTAGGTCTATAAAGACAGAAAAGACTCCACTTTTCCATGTGAAAAATGGGTCAGTTGCATTATAATTCCCTGACTTCTCATGTGCGTGCTGAGGTGGTAAAAGCCCATAATGTGTGATTATATAAGCAGGGGTTTGGCTGAAGGGTAATCTCAGTTGCGTTACTGTTTACCAGTCAGCTGGGACTGAACAGCTGCCTGCCGTGACCCTGCAAGCTCCACTGTACACGGCATCATGTGGGGAAATAGAGCAGCCTGCATACCTTTAATACCTTAACACCTTTTGTCAGATGCTATTCCTGGCCAGTAAAAATAGACCTCATTGACAGTATTTAGGAAAGCGAAACAAAGCTCTTGTGTGCTTCATGTGAGGATGGAAATAGCACTAAAGCATCACTTTCCTGGTGGCGTCTCATTGGTGCTGCTAAGTGTGTCATCCTCAGTCTGCGTGGCTGCAGGGCCCACTGTACAGTGCATGTGTCAGACTGGAGCGCCTCCAGCTCCAGTCTGGAAGATGATCAGCTGGGCGCGACAGGGTACGCGAGGGAATCAAAGCTAACAGCCAATAAACACGTCCGTATCTGCGCGCTGACCCGCTGAGCTGCAGAGTGTTAATTGTGCTGTGGGTCATTAGGCTGAACACAGGCATATTTCAGACCTGGCCTCTTCGCAGGCTTTGACCTTCTGCCGGGCACCCTGGGTAATCTTTGGTGTCGGTGCCAGCACCAAACGGACTGGTGTGAGCTGCCAAGCAAAAGTGATCAGTGTCTTCATAAATAATGATGAGTGTAACTGACCTAGTGGCCCTATTATCAGATCTATAAGTTCCATCCATAGTTTTTTCTGAAATTAAGTTAAAATGGCAACAGCTCCGGAAAAAAACACAACTATCTTGTGTTTCTGTGATACCCTTTGTTCTAGTTTAATTCATGTTCAGTTTGAACCTGAACTTTTTCTGGAGATTTCTATTGTGAATATCTGTGCAGTCCACTAAAAACAAGTAACTTTGTCCAAAATGATCTAATAGATAACTGTATATTACGTAACCATTTCACAAACTTCCTTGAGATTGGGTTGACACCAGTGTCTTGGAAAGCCTTTACCAATTTTGGATTCTCAGAATTACAATAACTGCATGTATGTTGCCAACCAAGCAATCCTAAAAATTTGATTTAAGGCCAAAAATGATCAAAACTGAACTCCTACAAAGGAATTAGAATGTATCAATCCAGCTATTTTATTTCTGATTTACTTTTGTTATTTGTTGGTCTGGAAGTAGCACAAAGCACAAAAGTCTTGTATTTGGAAAGCGCACCAGAAGTTTTCTCTCCAAACATAAGGACACAGTTACTCACAATAATGTGAACAGCTTGTTCCTTTTGCAGTTCAGAGGCACACGCTTTTAGAAAATAGCTCATTCAAAAACACAGTGAGAAGACATTTTCAGGAACATTTCAGCACTGTCCTGGGGAGTCCTCTGGACACTGGAGCTGGTGGGGGACCAGAGAATGGCAGCCTTCCTGCTCCCTGTCCTCCCTGCTGGACAATGTGTCCCACCCCCTCCAATACACCCTGTCCGCACTGTACAGCTCCTTCAGCGACAGGCTGCTTCACCCATGGCGCCTCACGGAGAGATACCACAGGTCCTTCCTTCCTGCAGCGGTCAGACTGCATAACCATCATGGCCCCCAGTAGACCCCAACAGATAATACAACACAGACTAAAACACCCCTTGTTGTGCAATACAAATGATGTGCAATATATATATATATACCGTTAATAACTGTGCAATATGTACCTGACTGCTATACCTCAGAACTGTTACAGGATGTGTATTTTGTGTATTGTGTAATTTATGCAAATGTCCCCTCTGTGGGACCAGTAAAGGTATTCTGATTCTGGTTCTGATTATTACCAACTAGCTCCATCTCTACAGGTAATTTGAGCTTTGTGTGTTCAGTGTATATTTTACAGCCAATATGATTTATAGAAATGACTTAACTCTCCAGTAACCCCCCCCCCCCCACCCCTCGATCTGATGCTCACAATGTGTTACATCCACAAAGGGTGTCATGTTTTCAGATTGTTTTATTGTTTTTCTAGTTTGCAGGTCTGTTTGTCGGCAGGCTTACCCCGTTTTTCATTTTGTGAAAAGGTGTAGCGTGGGCCACGGGAGAACCGATTGAATTTTAGTGGAGTTCCAAATCAAAGGGCGGATAAACACATTATGTGTCCCTTATAAAAACTGCCTTGGCAGATGTCTGCTCCATCTGATTGTCTTTCTTGTATTTGTATTTTCTCAGTCACTCTGCATGTGTTTGTGTTCTTAGCCATTTTATTTATTTGTGTTTCCCCCCAAAAAATGAACCCTCTTTTGCATAGAAGCCCTTTTAGTGTTTGGAACATTCAGCTGCAAGGGCGCAATAACACATGTCGTCAACACTCACACACAGACACACACCTGAACTCATTTTTATGATCAGAAATCTTTAAAGTTCTGAAATATTTACAAAGCTTCACTATCAGTATCATTTCCACGAATATGGAGTGTCATGCAGTAACTGTCAAAGCAAAGACTGGGGTAAGAAGGTTTTCCATTTTCTTAAATTGAGGGCAAAAAAAGAGAGGAAAAGTGTCCACTTTATGACCCTTTTACCTTGCAGAGAAGTCACCTCTGGAAGCCATCATGGTGATTTATGATCCCACTCAGGTCAATGGGCAGCTCCATTTACGAAGGTCAGTCAGGCGGATGGAGAGAGTACAGTAAGACTTCAGGGAGGCCAGGACTCCTCCGCTCTGCTCCTTTTGATGTGTCTGTCTGGGGATGGGGCAGATGAGTTTTTTTGGAGGGGTGGGTTTTGATAGCGCTGATGCCCTGTGGTGATTTATTTCCAGTTTTTGGGAACCACATCCCGGTGCCTTGTTGGGAGTGTTGTGTTGTTAATGTTTATTTGCTCAGTGGGGCTAAAGGGGTCCAGGGGAAAGTGAAGTAAAAGACAGATAACTGCCTGGAGCGTCAGACATGCTTCATCCACCATCTCATCCTCTCCAGGGGTTCTTTCTTTAATAGGCTGGTTGTCAAGTGTGTGGATAAAAAGATTCTATTTGTTTAACACAATGACACTGATACAAGTTCTACACTTATTTAAATATCTTTATTTGGCTTGTAATTAATTAGGGACTAGAGAACACACACAAATACCACAATCAACAAGCAGCAGAGCTATTATTCATCATGCCATTCCCACATAAAGGCATTTTGCAAGGTGTTCAGCTAGATGTATTGCAGTATGGACTACATAGAGATATGCAGAAGTACAAAACAGGCACCTGTCTTATAAACTTGCATTTAGAGTTAAAACCCTTGGCTTAATTATAAAACAAAAACGTACATTTATTAAACTCCTTGCTCGGTTGGTAATTAATACCTTGGTATAAAGGTTCAGATTTGTATTTAATAGATTAATGTATACTTGTTACAAAGCAAAGAATCATGGAGCAATTCTAACAACTGTGTAAAACTAATAGCCACACAGCAATTCATTAACAGAGCCCTGAGCATCTGAGCTTCCTGGTCTGCAGAAACCCATTACCTCATCTACCCAGTGGCTATGTATAGGAGGACAGCTAGATTACCAACTTCGTAGAATAAGGCGTCTTTAAAGCGTTGAGAAGGCTTCAGCCAGATTTAAATCACTGAAGGCCACACCAACAACTGCTGAACTGGGTTCTGGGTCTATGACCTTGTTAAATTGTATACCTGTTTATCCTTCCTTTTATCATGGAAGGAAGAACTGAATTCTTACATACAGCAATTAATAAAATCATCATCAAAAAACTATTGTGTCTTCTATTAGATATGTCCAAAGAAAGCAGCTTTGGTGGATTTGAGGTGTTGAAATTCAGTTCATGTCCAAGAAGTAATTCAACTTGACATTTCCATTCATGGTGTGAACCTCTGGGGTGATGCTCGGTAAATGACAGATCAGCAATGTCAAAAGACAGCGTCTGTGTCCCTTTGTTGTCTGAGAGACACTGAGGAGGTTTGTTGTGGAGTTCCCCTCCCACATTTTCTGCTCCCACCATGGCACGAGCCTTTTAACCTTGACTTCTTCCACACTAAACAATGTTTCCATCAGAGTACCCTGGTGGTTTGCATTGATGTCGCAATCAATCTGCCTTTGCCAGCCATCAGGGATTTTTCACAGGGCAGCGTGCACAAATCAAACACTGAGCAGCTACCTTGAATCGCATCGCAAGAGAGGCTCATTCAGTTTGAGCATCACATTTGGTATTCACAAACACGAACAGGACCTGGAGAAAACCTGATGGGTGAAAGTCATTTTAGAATATCTGATATAAATATTGTTGTTGACTTTTCATCAGATCATGATGCTAATTTTTTCTAGACCTTGATTGAATAAGATGTGGGGAAGCTAATCTTAAAGCTGTTGGACGAGCTTAAAAAATATCATGGTTGATTTAGATTTGCAATATGTTTAACATAGTTTTTTCAATACGGGACTTTTTAATATTATTTGGAGGGATAATAAAATCCTTGAGGAAAGCAATAAATGCGATAGTGAAACGGAAATGTAGAAAAAGAAAATCAGCATTGAGCATGTCCTCCCTAATGTATATTTCTGAATAAAATACAAAGACATCAGCCATAATTAACAAGCTTTTATATTGCGTCCTGCAATACCTGCCCATGACAACAACTTGGTGTAGAGTTATGGAATCATTTAATCAAATAAACTCAAATTAATGTATGGATAGGGTTAGGGTCTAACTTAAGCACCTTTATCTAATGTCTCGGGCAGCGTTACAAGCTGTTGTGTATAAATAAGATCATGAATGTGAACGGTCTCCTTTTCTTTTTTTAAAGACCGTGCAACTTCTCTAGGCCAATGACGTTCCATCGGCATTTAGCTACTGCAAATAGATTTGTTCCAGGTTAAATAAAGGTAGAATTAAAAAGTCACTCCTAGATTGGATGTCACATCATCCTTCCAGCAAAGATAAATACACTCTTTATTACATCGGTCTATATGGAGAAAGCCTCAGGTTACTCTTCCGTAGCAGGGCATGATAGGGTGCACATTCCTGTTTGAGGATAGGCTTCAGTGCCAAAGAGGACGGACTCCGAGTTGAACTGCCGCCATGCATTTTGATTCATCCTCACCTGCCAACCAGCTCTTCATTCCTCAGGTTCCATTGAGGTCAGTCCCTGGATCCTATGTGGGTCACTGAGTCAATAAGAAGCTCCTGAATGTGGATCATCCAAATGTGACCTGCAGGTGTTAATCTGACCTTTGTCAAGTTATGGTGTTATCCATGGTGAGGAGGGAAACCAACCCTACTATCTCCACCTGCTGAAGAATCTTTAAGAAATATACTGTGGTAGAAATCTTTGACCCCTAACCCAATGAAATATGGCTCAAAAATGAGGTAATTTTGAAAGGTTGACTTTGGCTATGGCTAAAAAATAATTAAAAAAACCTGACTTAGAATACTGTGTAGAGATAAGGCTCGGTGAACTGTGTCCAAATAAGGCATTATACAGTATGTCGAAAAATGAAAAAACAAGACGTAGTATTTTATGGCAAAAAAAAGCTAATAACGACTTAGAGTATTTGCGAGATAAGGCATGGTGTAGTCTGTCAAAATAATATGCTGTATTATGTCTTATTTGGGCCTTTTTCCCTTTTTGTTCAACAAAATATATAAAAATACTATGTTGTTTTTTTCATTTCGTTGACACGCTATTTTATGCCTTATTTGGACAGAATACACCGTTCCTTACCCCTACGCAGTATTCGTTTTGGACATGATATGCAGTTTCGAAAAAGTGGAGAAAAAAACAAACAAACAAGGGGCCGCTGGACCACAGGTTGGGAACCACTGCCATAGACATTATTCTGCCCCTAAAATAATATTTAGCTATTGCATGCTTGGCAGATAGTACAACAAGGTTGGCAATGAAAACAGAAGTGCAGTTCTGGTTGTTTACTGATTCATTTTCAGTTTTTCATTTCCATTTTCGTAAAAGGGAAATATAAACAGAAAACAAAACACAGTTACGAGTTTGTTACATTAAACACTGAATACAAATACACAACATTCAAACAAACATTCTAAACAGCATGTTAGCATAAATGCTACATGGCTACAAACAATTCCATTGCTGCTCACAGGCTAACACGATGAGCGCTCATTCATTGTTTTCAAACTGTTTTGCTCATAATGAGTGTGCAGGTAAGTATGGATGGACCCAATATTGTATGGAACTTACAGATATAAAGACCCTAGGACTTAAAGAGCAAATAATTGTATTGACAGAGGAAACACCCATGTGATGTTTTAAAACATTCAGCTGGGATAAATAAAGTATTTCTGATTCTGATTCTGATCCATAGACAGCAAGGGACAGGAAGTTACGGAAAGCCTTTATGGACAAACAGTGCAAAACACAAAACACTCTGCAGGCCCTCTTAAAGGGGCAGCATAGACATTAACCAAACACCTTTTCAGTTATTAACTGACTTGAACAGGGTCTTTTTTGCCAGTCGGAATGGTGTCTGTCAGGTCACCAGAACTGAGTTGAGCCTTGGAGAGAAACCTGCACATCGGTTCAATGTCAACTCAACAAGATAATAGAAAAGGTTTTGTCGTGTTCTTTTTAGGGACAGCTCTGAAGGTCCTGCAACTGACTCTTTCATCCATTCGTCTTTCCAAAGAAAACCTTTTCCCATCCTCTTTGCAAACGTAGTTCCAACTCTACGTGCAGTATAGCTTTTTGGGACAGTGTGTTCTCATGAGTAACAGTTTTGTCGAAACATAACTATTGGTGCAGCATTCACTATTCACACCTTGAAACCTTGAAACCTTGAAACTACTGAATGTTTGACATTTGGTAGAATTAGTCATTCTAGTCAAGAAAGGAAAGGGTAAAGTGAAGGTCGACACATCTTGATCCATAACCTTCACTTCCCCTCTTATTCCTAATGTTTCCATTTCATTAGATGTAGGAACATTACGTACTAAATCTGAACTCAGTGGAAGTTGGCCAGATGTTGGGATGTTTGGACCACCAGGGTACAGACCAGTGACACCGGGAGGACGTTCGGTCCTCAGGCCAATTATCCCAACAGGAAATGAAGGGATCCTATTATTTGTCTTATAGCAGAATGCAAGCTCAACAGCATCTCTGTACATCACGACTGCAGCATGAACCACTGTTATTCAGTCAAATCAGGCAGTGAGTTATCTTCTGCTTTACTTGATTGTCAGGTGTCTAAATGTAAACTAAGATCAGAAATTGCTGTTGAGTGTCTCAACTGAATACAACCTTAAATAAACAGTTCTTTATGGTTTAATCCCTTAACCAAAGATTGCCTGTACTCACTGCGTTATCGAAAGGGAAGGATCCAGTCATTTTGACCTTCTTTGCTTTAATATGTTTCTTGAAAGTCACACAAACGTTTAGATTCAACTTCAGTTATGGTTAACATAGAGAAACTTGTTATAATGCAAAGAGCTACATATTTCACGTATAAATTATTCTCCAAATCCTTTCTTGTTCATTTGTAGTTGTTAGTGTCATTGTCTTACAACCAGGAGTGTACTTAAATGCACCGTTATGGAAAAAAGGGAAAATGGTCTCTAACTTACTAATGCATAGCTGACGAAAGTTGCATAAAATGTAATATAATACCAAACATCATGTACATTCATTTTAAATCATACTTAAATGAATGTTAATACTTTAATTTAAACTTATGATAGCCTATACATTGATTTACATTCTAGCAATTGATTTGTGTTTGACATTCATGGTGTAAAACAAGCCAACTACATGTAATGTCCGTTCAGGAGGAAGACGTTTTCTTAAAATATTAGACAATGTGCATTGGTCTGTTCCGTCCTGCCAGTCAGGGAACAAAACCATGCCAACATTTAAAGCCATCTGTGAAAGCAGCTCGTCGCACCAGTCACATGTAGACATCTCAGGGCTCCTCTGATAATAGGAGTTAATAAGCACAACAACCTAATTACACTTCATAATGGAGATGACTAGCATGTCTCAATAACACAGAGGGGGGTCTTCCATCTACAATGGGGTCCATTGCTAGCGGGGTGGAGACCTCCTGACTGTGACCCTGACACATTCACCCACATCAAATAACTAGTGACAAACACGCGGCCGTTGCTATACAGAAGGAAGCTTTTAGTGTTTTTTTTAACCATCAAGAGGCCTTCCACGTGATGGTTTGCCTTTGTTGACACTGGGAAGAGACTAGAGGCTGTGAAGAGAATTTCTTTATTTTATGAAACAGGTCAAACAAAAGGTTCGTACTACCCTGATCACTCCCAATAAATCCAATCATTCGTGATCAAACTTTCTAATACTTGAATATTCTACTGTTGGTTGGTTTTCTGAAATTATTAGGTTTTTTTGGGGATGTTTATCCACTTGCACGCAACAAGGTTATTTTTAAACCAGGCCAGTTGGCTACGAAACTTGTCACTGTAAAACTTTTTTGCCGGTTATTGGCGAGGAATCCCAACCGTTTTGCATAAAATCAACATAATCATAAATTAAAATATGGAGCATCATGAAATGTGACAAATCACTAGTACAAGGAGAGTAGATTTGATGGTTACTTTGATCACATCATCTATATTTATACAGATAGAGCATGCAGCATGAGCTCATGGTCCTCCCTTAATTTAAAGTTATTTTGTCATTCAGTTTTATTCTGGACATACAATAAACAGTCAAATAAACTATTCAGTCAGTGATCCTAACCTGTTGTTGTGAACTATGGCCACTCTGCGTTCAGGCTGTGGTTAACAATGTGCCGTTTCATGCGCGGAACAAAAGAGCCAAACTAAATCCTCCTCATATGTTCAAGTTGTGGGAATTCCAAGCCCTTATCCCGGTCATTAGAGCTGTCTCATAATGAAACTGAAGCCTCACCTTGACTCAGGGATAATGCCAGTAAAATGAGCCAAGCAGGACGTGCTTAAAAATGTGTGGGAGAGTGTGCACGTATATGCATGTTGTATTCTTTATCTCAGGTAGAAATATTTGAGGGTTGCATCATTGGATTGAAACATGTTTACCCGGGACAGAGATGAAATATGTGCATCTAAGAGCCATGTGTACATTGTGTTTCTTCCCCTGCAGCTACTTGTTCTGGATATCTGGCTGCTTTTTTTCCCCAGCTTCTGTGTGTACAGAACATTTCCTAACTAGCTGATTTATTGGGCTACACAAACATCATACAAACCCAAACCGCATGTGAACTAACCCCCTTTTTTTTTCCTCAGGGCTACTCTTTTCCGGCCCCTCATGCCCCTTATAGAAATATGCTGGAGGTTGTGGGGTCAGCACATTCATTGCAATGAAGGTGCTACCAGCGAGAGCGACTCGTTTGATCTCACTATGGTGCTTGCCTCCAATAAATTAACCAGCAATCGAGGCTATTTAGTTTGGTTGGGGGCCATTTGTGCAGGCATCATTAACTGGCCAAATACAGGTATTTATGAGAAACGTGTGCTTTGTCCTTATTGAAGCTCTTTGTAGAGGCTAAACGTGCAGTGCAGGGGTCCTGCTTAAAATTGCCTTGACTCAGTACCCGGATGATGAACTTTCAGGGGGGAAAGTATAATAACCTTTTTAATGAACGCGTTGCAGAGGTGGTGTTTTTTCCACTTCAAAAGCCCTGCTTCTCATATAAACGTAAAAGCCACTTATAGCGAACAGAAGCCTCTGTATTTCGCTTGTCTCAATACATCAGTCACTTTGCAGTCAATAAAGGCCCTTAGCTGACCTGCTATCATCATTCGGTCCAGATGCACAAAGAGATCATGGCTTTTTATTAAAAACCAGACAAATCCTCATGGAAAACAGTTTTTGAAGAAGTTATAATGCACCTTGTACACCTCCAGATTTAAACTGCTGTGAGCAAACACCCACCACAGACCCACCACTTCCCTGTTATGCTTAACCTGAGACGGTGCTTCCTCTCTGCTGCTTCAGTAATGATCAGGCTCTTTTTTTACTTCTTAGTTTCAGAATAGTGAGCCTGGCCAGCCTTTTTCTGCATTCAATGGATTTCACATGGCTTCCTCTCCGAGAGCTGCCGTGAAGTCATCCGCCAACACTCCATTCCAGGTGGTCAAAGCGTCGACTGTTCGCCCACGTCACGGTATTTCAAGCAGAGGAGGTTTCCATGAGGAGGGCTCTGATATATCATCATCTGACCAGATTTCCTTCCTGGTTAACCATGTGTTTGAACAAAGAGTAGGAGAAAAGCATGATGTCATGGGGGGAGATTTATTGTAATGTTTTTTTCACTTTTACTTAATGAAGTATAGTTCTCTCTATTATGACTTAAATGGAATAGTAATACACCATGAAGTACAAACTTGGTCGGCTTCTCTCTTGTTAAATCCAGCCTTAAAACACTCAATGTTAATATATTACATAATATATTTACATGTTTTAAATACTTTAAGTACTTAAGATGAATACTTCTTGCTTTATTTCACTCTGCATTGAACTGTATGTGCTTCTCTCTTCAGAAGTGCTATATGTTTCCATTCTATGCACTAAAAATACTCTGTGTGTTGTTGCACAATATGTGCTATTAAAAGCTTGATGACAAATTGACTACCTGCAGGACTTGTTAAACTACTGTAACTGACAATGTCCCCACTCTAGCATTTTGCTGTCATTATTGCACATATTTCAGAGTTAAAATGGAAAAATGTCTGTAACTGTCAGTTAGCATGCTCTTAGCAGGGTCGCTATCTGAAAATTGACTCCTGTTTTATTACTTTCTGTAAAAACTTGTACCACTCGATACGTTCTTAAGTGAGTTTTCTGATTAATGAATGTTCTTTTGACTAAGATGTTAATGTTGTCATTTAATTTCTTAAGGAACATTTATTTTGACTTCCAAACATCCTGGGGTCTTGTGTTGGAGCTCCAAAGGTTTTAGCGCCTCCTTTGACAGAATTTCACAACATTCAACACACTGTCCTTTCGCCTCAGCATCACTGCCTGCAATTATGTATCCCAATTGAATGTATTTAGGGTGATATTTATTCCCCATACGCGTTGGAGGTTTGACTGATGTAGGTTTGTGTTCCCCGTCGTGTTTACACTTCAAAAAAACAGCCTTATTTGGCTTACCTTGGCAAATTAAGGTTGTCTATACCTGGTCATAAATGACGTGAAAAAAGTCAAAGACAACTGATCATTGGAATTGTGCAATCTGATATGAAATGTTGATATAAAGCAGCTTTATGAATTAACAAATATTTTTTATTTAATCAAACTATGTGGCAGTACCTCCACAGCCCACCGGTGGTCCACTGATGGTTGATAAAAGGTATTGAATAGTACATTGAATTGTCACAGTGCTTTTAGTGCAACAGCTTCGCCAAATATGCCCCAACATTTCATCACTAAAAGTGACTTTATCTGGCCATACCAACTCAACACACAGTCTGCCTTAGTGGGTTAAAGCCTCTTCATACCCTGTTGATAGGGTGAGGCTGCCTCTGGAGCATACCAGGGTCATTCACAACTCAAACCCTGTGGCCCCAAGGGATGTTTGTCCAACTCCATATTTTCATAGCACAGGCTTTGGCTGCTGGTCCGTCTCTGCGTAACAGTCTGTCTCGCTCTGTAGGACCTGCTGATAATGTAATGGCCCCTCAAATGAATTAACAGTAGTGAGAAAAAGACATGCACTTAAACAGGACACCGTACAGGCTGACATGTTGGGTGTAGGAATAGTTTGAGACACCTGATGTGTGTGTGTGGCAGTTCTGATGAACATACATGACTCCTGCTCATAAATACCCAAGCATTACCCGGTACTGTATTTTTGTCCCCAAGTGTGTGTGTGATATGTACTGTAACATAAGACACCTGACCGTCTCCAGATTCACTCTCTGAAAAGGGGACAAGTCAACGACGGTTTCTTGGAAACAGGAGTTGCTGTGCAATGTAGGTTGCTAAGTTAGGACACATCTGTCTGTGTTCACACGCACACACACACACACACACACGCACACACACACACACACACACACACGCGCGCACACACACACACACAAGCACGCACACACGCACGCACGCACGCACGCACGCACACACACACACACACACACACACACACACACACACACACACACACACACACACACACACACACACACAGTTGAGATTTGCTAAAACTCAATTGGTGTCATATGCTAGGTTAAGGTTAAGTAGAGTCAAAGGTCGCAAAAGTTTAAGCAGTGTAGTAAACGTGTGTTGGAGCGCAAAATAGTGTAGTAATTACTCCTATAAACACTATTTCTACATGACATTGTGTAAGCGCAAATTAAAGCCCAATTTGAAATGATAGTGAATAACAAGTGAACAATAGAAGTCATGCTTGAAGCTGTATTGTAATAATGACACAAACATTCTGACTACTGTTTGGTTACTATAACACAAGTTGTCTAAGCAAGCAGCATACGTGGAGGTTGCCATTATTACACAACACTAGTCCCCTATGTGTCATATGCAGATGGATGGTCAGTTGTTTGCAGACAGGACTGAGAAATATAGGCAGCTGCACTAACATGACATTGATGGTAATTGAAAATGACTTGATTTATCTGGAGTGACACATATCATGAGAAACAGGACACATTATCTGTAGGATTTACACTATTTAATATTAGAATATTTGGAATTGAAGTACATCCAACTCAGATTTCTGTCTTGAACTTCACACCAGGGGTTGGTTGAGAGGGGGTCAGGGTGAGAGTGGTGTGGGAGTGATGGTCACAGTATGTCCTGTCCTGGCCCCTCTCCTGCAGCGAGGCCCTGCTTGCTGACAGCGGAATGACATCACCAGGGGGGCCCTTTGTCCCCCTTTTTGGGGAGCGTTGAAATTTTGCACACAAAGGCTGCGTGGCGCTCCTATCTCCAGATCTGAGTGGACGCAGCACTTTTGAAAATCCCTAACAAGATTAAACCATAGCGCAATCAGCTGTCAGTCCGCACACACTAGCTGCTTCTCAGAACTCACATAGGATCTAAGCCCTGCTGTTTAAACTCAACACGCGAGAGCCACATCCACAACTATACTGGGGTGGAAGGAAGAATACACTGATGCACAAAGGCATGGAGCAGTAACTATAGAAAGGAGATACTATAGAATTGAGTTAAAGTGTTTGAAGTTGACAAGCTGGCCCGCAAACTATTTAACAGATGGAAAGAACTTTGTCTGTTTAGGCTGAAGATCCTGCATACCTGCTTTAGAATCTACAAGACCTAAAATGCACATACTGGGCCCCGCTCTGTAGAAAACAAATGTCAAACAATAATAAGTGCTTTCAATTTTCCTCGAAATGTACTTTCCTCTACCATACGTCTCAGAGACATGTTTGGTTAATGTGTTCATGAGTGGAAAAGATAGGATATCCCCCAACAAAGGATGTGGGGATTTTGTAATATCTTCGGTTTAGGTGTATAGGCAGTGAGAGGGATTTGGATTCACCATTCTTAATGAGCCAAAAAGTAAAAGACAGTGGGAGGCTAGTGGGAAATGAACAATTTCTATACATTAACCGATAAAAAAAAAGTCAGATCCCCGTCTTAATCTTTAAATACATTTAGGCACTACAACAAGTGATCTTTTGGGTTAAAAAAGTGCAGTTTTTTATTAATGTTCTCATGATGGGACGGTCTGTGTTTGTGTTGTGTCTGTACATTCTCTAGCCTGCAGGACCCTTAGGTGCATATACATCCTGTTACATCACTGTGCCATTTAGAACTGCTGTCTACTCGTAAATCAAGGCCATACAAGAGGGTTCTTTCTTCCTCTTCCATTTCAAAGAAATGTATTCTTTCTGCTCGTACAGTTAACCCTTGTGCTAATCTTTAGAGACAGATGATAGCTGTTTCTGCTGCTGTCCTGATGTGTACCTACAGTATCTCAGAAAAACGACATAGTGTTGGGAGTGTACATTTCAGCATATGTCAGGATTTTCAACTCGTGTCAGATTTTCTTGTCGCGTGATCGCCATGCTTGCCTCTCCCTAGGATAGCAGGTCATGTTGTCACGATGCCAATAGCTGTTGGTCCACGATACGACTCCTGTTGTCTCATCTTGTGAATGTTAATCATCACAGGCTTTGACTTCTTAGAAAGCCACATGGGTTGTGCAACTTTTCAACAACAGACCAACATATAGCACTGGGACATTACGAACCTGGAGTCAGACCTGGTGTATCATTCCACATACATATACCTGTGTGTTTATTACTTTAACTGTCGAGGAGCAGTCGAGTTAAATGTTTGTTGACTCGTGCTGTAATTACATTTTATATCTAATTAAGATTCTAAAACATTTCCTCCTCCTCAGGGCTGTTTTTAATTGAAAGTGTCTTCCTCAAAAGAGTTTTAGACTAATGCCTTCGACAATGGGGAGCTGATTACCTCAATTGCCGTTCAATGCTCATTTGTTTCCAGGCGACTTGCTTTGTGTTTGTGTGCTCTGACCGTAAACACTGAACATCTGATGACAAGCGCATGCATATATTAACGGTATCATGGCATCAGAGTCAATAAAATGCGTTTGGAGACAATTGAGATGATTTCCTTTAAGATGTATTTGAGGGGTACAAAATCTAATGAGCATGTTAGTACGCTTCATTTGATAGGTACAGCTCTATGAAACATTGTATAACTGTATGTTTTAGGACATAAACTCATATGTAAACTTTAAATTCATGTGAGCAAAAGAGAAACACAACTTCTAAGGGAGAAACCTAATTTAAAATCTAACTAACACAATGGCTATAAATTAAACCCAGCCTTAAGTCACAGCTTTTCTCAACAGCATGCCGCTAAAGGACAGAAAACCTTGTTTGACTTAATGAGTGATGGGTTGTTCTAGTAAACCTCAAGAACACATTTTCAAAAAGACAGATGAAAGGAATGCTGAATAAGACGTTGAATCATTTTAATGAGGTAATCAATTTATATACTTAAAACAATTGAACAAAGGGTTTCAAAGGATGGAGACCTTCAATTCCAGACCTGAGACATTTAAGGGGAGATGAGCTGACATGAAGACCTTAATGAGGCAGCCAAAACAATGGGAACACAAATAGGTCAGTTATTCTAATGAAGATTAAGGGTCGCCTTTATTAGTGAGGGCATTTTCATTGCTAACAAAAGGATGTCACTCGGCTTTTAACCTTACTTGGGCACATTCATTTGCCATGTGAGGCATTGAGAATTCTATCACCTGTCCTTTTGATATAAGGACACCAGTGGTCGGGAAATTGACGGCCAATTACTACTCTTTCTGCAGACTTTTTGCAAGTGCATTGCTGAAACATTTATGACAGTAAAAGTTTCCGTGGAAAATCCCTGCTCTCATAGCTTCCAGCTCTAAAGACTCTAGGCAAATGATTTAACCTCTGTAGTCTGGAGGTTAACACAGCTTCTGGATCCAATCAGAGTCTTTGCATAATTAAAAGAAAATGAATGTGGAACAATTCTGAAATAACTTGCTGTGAAGTATTCATTTACACTTTTCTGTTTGGCCAACAAGGCTGAAGCTGCGTGTGTTCAGACTCTAAACACAAGTGCCGTACAAAGGAAATGTTTATTGTTCCTGTTTCCTCTTCTTTTATCCTGTGTCCCTCAAAGAACTAGCGATTTAATTGTTTCATAACCTCCCCCGTGTCACGGATTTGACTATTATAATTTAAGCAACAACACAACAAATTAACGGACCAAGTGAAAGGCCTCTCAAAGTATGGATGACCTCTCCCCCCTGCTGACCCCGACACAGCCGTCATTCAAGCAGGTCAGACTGGTGTCAAGCCCTGCGGTTCAAAGGTGAGATTAAGACCAGTGTCGTCCTGGAAATTAGACCAAACTAATTGTCCATCAGTCCACTTCAATTACAGTCGTATCAAAAGCAAGCCTAGTTTACCCGTTCCAGGGCCATGACACCAGGCATGGGCGGGGGTTAGGGTTATTACGGATGGAAAATGTAATTATGTATGCTGCAGTGCACTGGAGACAAAAGCAAATTCCCAATTTAATTAACAAACAAAGAACATTGAACAAGAAACAGGCACTGCAGTGGGGTTACAACAAACACAGTGGAATATTGAGAAAAACAGACTTTTGCCAAAGAGGCCTGTTTGTGTAAGAACACTGTATTAGTTTATCCTGAAAATGGATCAATGTACTGTATATAACCCAGTTATTTATGAGTCCATTTTATCTGCAATACATTTACTCTAAATCTAAACTTAGCTTCTGAATTTCACAGAAACATGTACTTTTACATCCTAAATCTTTATCTGAACACATTTTAATCGATTGTATTTCGATGGAGATGACTTTAACTCAAGCAATGTTCATCATTCCTGCCTGTCCTAGGGGGTGAGACCTGACCCTTGTTAAATTGCTCGTTGCCCGGGCTAAATCCCTGCGCCAATGTGGGAATACTGATTAGCATATTAATATTAGCATATTAGCATGCTTGCTTCTAGTTAACAGTCTCTGCGATCCCCCTTGTTACTCCTGCTGCAGTCTGTTTAACTCAGTCAGCAGCAGGGATCTCCATCTGCAGACAGCGAGCGCTCCCTTGTTGAGAGGTTTAGTGCACTTCCTTTGATCAGATAATTCCTTATGCCAATGGATGCACCACGCCTTCCTCCCCATCGACCTAGACTCTCCCTCACCCTATGTGTGAATCTAGAATTTGGCAATGCACATCTTTCTTTATCGCATCACATTTCTGTGCAGAAGTGGCAACAACATGTGAAGCACTGACGGCATGTGAAGCCCTGACGGCGTATAAGTGCACTTCAGTCTGTATAGCACTTTCTCTTGAAAGGAGGAAGGAGTGTGCAGAAGTGGCTTGGCATGTATGGAGCTTTTGCATGCTTGTTTTGTTGACCCTGATGCATATTGCCCAGTATGCTCTCAATGTGTTGTTGGTCGTTATACTCCATATGTCTGTTGAAAGTTTGCCGCCGAAGGTTTGCGACGCAAGCAGCTCTAGAATATAGAATATCATCCTGCTATCAATTCCTCTCAGTATGGAATGCCTATTTCTGGCTGGACTGCAGCATTTTTCTGTGTGTAAAAAAAAAGTAAACCCGTCCTGACAGCACTGTTGAGTAGTCCCAGCCAGCTGTGAAGCGTTGCTTTTAAAGACTCTTACTGCATAACATGTGGCTGCCTAACTTAAATCAAGCTATTTGTGGCTACGTGATTATAGTCTAGACATGCTCCTGGTTTTCAACATGAATCTGGACTTACATCTGAATCTACAGATAACATACACAGACATTGTGAAGGAAAAAGTGAAAACCTGTGATGGCTGTAAATAGAAAGCTGCAGTATAAATCATTTAGAAGCTGTTTGATGGTGTGATTGATTTTGATTGTTTAAAAGGCCTGTAGTAGTTTGACATTTTGGGATATTAGCTTATTCACTTTCTTGCCAAGAGTAAGATGATCAGATCGATACCACTCCACAGGGTACTGTAAAATTATACCATAAATGATGATATAAAGAAAATACCAGCGTTAGTCCTCAGTGAATTTATTGAAGGATTATCTGAGATAAGACTTATGACGGCTCACTGACACAAATCAATGGTATCTTTATCAGAGTCAAATCTTCTTCACTTTATTTTGTTCAATGGTTACCACTCCCATTTACATACCACCATACGGAGAGGCTTAGCACCAGACCCATAAAGGCTGAACCATCTCAGAACGATTAACAATTCAAGCAGTATGTTGTTATTAGTCGCTCGAAAAGACATTCATCTAAAGTGACTGAGATTTCATTATGAAGTACTTAATCAGGTTATGATTTTATCTCTGTTTTCCTACCTGTGATGTGCGTATAATTATGCTCCTTCTATTGAAGTGATTTTAAAACATGCATAATTTAGGTTAATCTTGCCATTTTGCTGAAAACTCCTACTGATTACAGTTATTTGATTAACATAACGCAGTGGGAGGTGCTTATAATTATGAATGAAAACAACTTAAAAACATAGCAAAACTGGGATTTTCAAACATTTGGAATTCACTTCCCTGTGACAAATATTCTCAGTGTTCCCAGAGTGGTCAATGCAAAACAGTCAAGTCTAAAAGGGGAAAACAAGGCAGGAAAAGCATGATTTTCGACATAACAGCTTCAGAATCAGGTCTAAGTAAAGATTGAGGGAGGTGAGGGGAGAATTCGCAGCACAGGAGATTATAAATACTTTTTTGTTACCTAATGAAAACATGCGGACTTGAACATTCAAAGATACCTGTTATCGGTCTGATTCAGATCCTCATTTTAGGGCTTCCATTACAGACATTGCATCTATTAAAGACACGTGTTTACGGGATAGCCATTACATCCGAGGAATAAAAAATCTGGCCATATAAGAAAAGACTGAACACACACCCCTTGAGCGAACTGATGAACAGTAGGTAGACTTAATGCGTTAATGGATAAACAAGCCACATATGTTGGTGATATCATTTTTATGTAAAGCAACTACTGTAGACGAATCTGTTTCACCAGGGATGACGTTTCATTTATGTAAGGGTGACATTGAAGAAGGTTTCAGATACTGTGAGCAACTAGCAACTAATTTGACAGTTCAGAATTCATACTAGTGTTGACAGATGAATCATCATTAACATGACTGATCCTTTTTAGCCTTTAGAGAAGTTAGACAAAGTTGAATTGCCAATGCCAATCAGGAGCGTATCATGAACACTGTGAAACCATGAACTGTATTATCACATCCTCTTGTACGCTCAATGTGAAAGGAAGAGTCCATCAATCAAAGCGTCCTTTAGGAGAGCCCTGAAAAGCTTGACGTTACACAAACAGTAATTTGACTCGTTCTACCTCTGAAGGGGCCCGGGCAGTGTCACGTTGTCCCTCTGTGCTGAAGTTCACAGCGGGGGTCTATACAGGCCCGACCAGGATTCCTGCATCAATCTGGAAGTGTCTCCTCGTTCGGAGAAGAGAGGCCTAATGGGAGAAAATGTACCACCTTATCACCACCTCCCAGGGCTGCCATAATGGAGCATCCATGGTCATTAATGGAGCGTACCTCCCACCTCAAGAGTCTCTATTCAGTCTCTGTCATCATTCACGGCCATCACTTCCTCAGAATTTAATGGTTTTGGAGGTCCCTTTTATCCCATTGTCTCTACTCCTCTGTGTCTCTTCCCCATTTAGGAGCCCAAACTAGAGGACGGGCCTGTTAGTCGGGCCTTGGGGCTGACCTCTGCGCCCCTTCACTGGAGACTCCTTCAGCTTTGTTTTGGGCCTCTGTCCCCCTTGCCAAGGCAAATCAGACCCCAGGCGGGTCATAGAGAGAGGGAGCCACTGGGGGTCTCATTGTCTTCCCATTCACATCATAGACAAGTGGCTCGGAGTGGACATCAGACGCTCCCTATAGCCACACACACTGAAGGGACAATTTCCACACAAAGTGACAGCTCCTATTGGGAGAGGAATGCATGTGAATCGAGAAGGTTCAAAGAACCACGCCAGCAAACCAACGACATGGGAATATTTGTTTGCCAAATGCTATTTCTCCCTCTTCTATCATCTTCATGCAACAATGAAAAAGATTACAGTCAAAATCATTTATTGTAATGTAAAGTTCATCATATGGCATAGTTAATGCATTAGGGAGGTGGTGGTATGGAGCTGTACATTGCAATGTCCACCTGCTGCAATTCAAAAATGCCTGAGGGAATCAGGAGATCTACCAGGACTGACCAGCACAGGATGATACTACGTTTCGTGCTTTAGGGGGCAGGAGAGAACCAGAGGAAGAAGATTAGCTGGACCGCACAGGCAGGGCCGTGGGGTCGGAGAGAGCCTGTGGCTGGCTGGTAAGATTAGGAGGCAGCTGAGGGCGCACGGCCATCCTCCAGTACACATTCCCGCCATGGCCCCGGGCCAGGAGCTGGGGATTAATACAGACTAAAGAGTAGGGCTGGCGTTGGGAAGTCACCGGCAATCATTCTCATGCATTTTTGGCTCATTTCTCTGATGACAATGTGCATCTTAATGCATGCAAATCAGGGTGCAAGGATTAATTTAAGGGACTGTAACAAAACTCTGGCCTCGCTCATTTACTCACAGATTCATTCAATTACCCTCTTGGACTCTTGGCAGGCTTTGCAGATCCATAAAGTATGGGCTATGTTGCTATTGTGTGCGCTCTAATTTACTATATCCTGCCTAGTCTCTTTTCAGAATGCATCATAGCAGCATATACTCTATTCCTATCTATTCTCGAGTGTTTATATTGTCAGATTAGAGCACCAAAGCCTCCTGTAGATCTATTGAGCGGCGATTCATCGGCTCATCACAGGACACATTGCTGTTTTGTTAGCCCTGTGACAAGCAGCTTAAGAGGTTCATCCCTAGCGATACCTGCTGAGAGTTAGAGCTGAACCTGAATAGCAGGCTGTAATAGTCTTTCCAGTGTCTAGGAGGGGTGCCTCCTATCTAAGTGCAATCACATCTGGAGACCAGGAAACTGGAAATCAATGATTGAGTGCCAGGTAAGTAGGAATTGGTTCTTTTTCAGACTGCTTCCTATCATCTACTGCAGCCAAACCAAATGGAGGCAGGTGATAATGGAGGAAGGGTTGAGGGGTTTAAAGGCTTAAATCCTGAATGAATGAATCACCCATACAGTTTGAAATAATATAAAATGTTAAACAAACTAAAAGATGGTTTTTTTTGGGGTGAGAAGCGGCAAGAAAACCTTGAATTAACTTACTCTTCCATTAGGCAGATGCAACAATACTTAATGTGCTTTACACATTCATTGGAGCTCTCTGAAATCCCAGCAAAGCCGAAGCAGAGAATGTGGAGTTAATAATTCTTTGATATGTAACTACAGGATTGATTCCAATATGATTAAACACAAGCCTCATAAACAGATCCCGAAACAAGACATTCATGTAGAAGCCACACATGCCTGAAGCAAAGCAAAGCACATTTCCAGATGGCATCGATAGAGAGGAATACATGAATAAATATCAAGGAATCACATGCAGGTCAAATACCATATCAGTAACTGGCATCACACTTTTGACTTTTGAAAACCTATTTAAGCGCAAGAGGTCATAAAGGATAAGACCATTTTCAATGATGTATCTGTAAATATCATTTCGACAGCGTGGCTTTGTTTCTGTTGACATGCAAGGCACAGACACCACTGCAAAAAAAAATAGCCTCAGACAAAGGTAAACAAAGAGGATATGTATTTATTCAGTGAATTACATTTTATATACATATTTTTGTGAGTGTACCGAACTATTGGGGGACAGTATGCAACAAAAAAACACACACTTTTTTGGGTGTAATGATGTATTTCTGTTTAATAACTATCAGTGTGCCCATAGTCATGACAGGCAGAGAAACAGCTGTATACCATATCATATAGGTCAGACTCAATTTCAGATTTGGGAGTTTATGAACAATGGAAGTGGGACAATGTGTGAATTAAGGAACAAATAAACATTGATATGATTGGTGCAACCACAAAATGTTAAATATTACTCTAAATGTAATTGTGATCCTTTACATAGTGAGGAATGATAACATAATGTTTGGGACCTGCAGGGTTTTCCCTTAAACAGATCTTTGTGGCTTAAAGAGGATAAATTGAACACTGGTGTCTCAGCTCGCCCCCTCTGCCTTTCGCTGTTGCCACGTCAACGTCACGGAATGTATGATGTCATTGCCAGAGCACACACACGGCACATGCTCTCACCTGGTTTCCGCAGCAACAAAACCACAGCAGTTTCCTCCCTTCACATGTTGCAAGACGTGTTCAGTGAAAGGCCTCTTGCATACCTGGAAAATACGGGAAAATCAAAAAGGCAGTGGTGCGCAGGTTACATGTGTTTGCAGATTGATGGACAACAAAAGCTTTTTCTCTGGTTTGGTCTTTTTTTAGTCTCAAACCGGGGTTAAGTCTCAAACCAGCGTCCTGTGTGCGCCTGTGTGACTCACAACAGCTAGGGGTTCAACATCTTTCACTGACAGCTTCTTAATATATCAAAGGCTCGAAGGTTACACAGTTTAGCCTGCTCTTGTACACTGGTAGAAAAAAACCCCCAAAATGCAAATCATTTTAAATTCTTGATAGCCCTATATTTCAGGTTTGAGTAGAAAAGGATTACAAACTAAGATGTTTGATCAAGTGTTTGATTGTTTCCAGACACAATTCTTGAAGTGAAATCTCAGAAGCATAAAAGGAAGATTCAAAAAACAGTTTGACATAATGTTGTAGAGTGTTGTATATTTTAAAGGAATAGTTTTACTCTTTTGGTACAGGGTTTCACAACTAAACAACACATAACAAAGACCATACAAATATGATACCAATCTGCTTATTTAACTTTGAACAAGAGAGAAAATAGGAGTATTTCACATAATGTCAGACAATTCCTTTTACAGAACAAAAACCTATATTCACTCAAACATCAACAGCAGCTGCAGACTCAATTATGTAATCTAGTGGATGAAGTAATGACTTTTCTGTCAATAAACACTTTATAGGAGCTTCACTTCCAGAATGTGTTTGCCCCCCATCGGTCCTGAACCTGCAGACAGGATTAAAGGCTGCACAGACGTTGAGCTCTACAATTAAACACTCAGACAAAAGAAAACTTTAGCCAATTCTCTTGTGCACATTGTGTACGGACAGAAACACGGGAAAAAAATACAATGCGTAACCACTTAACAGGCTCAGACTGACAAACAGCTGGTAATGGCAGTTAATCAAGAACCTTTTTTCTGGTTGGCGGTTGACAGACCACACGGTTTGACTTCTAATAACACAGACGCACATTATCCAGGCACACTTGGCGTGCATACACACACGAGCACGCACGCGCTCACTACACACTGCCTGCTCGGCGAGGTGCCAGGCCTTATGTGTAACTGGCATGATTGGTTATCTCCATGGCAACGGGAATGTTGGCCCTGGCAAATGCCAAGAGAGCAGCTGGTAGGTAGTGGCAGATTAGTCTCCAAACAGATTTACAGCCAGTCAAGTACTGCATGCCCTTTGAACAGAGGAAGAAATGATAAAGAAGCCATTAGAGGGAAAGAAAACAAAGAAGGGATTGTACAACTGAGTGAGTCCACTGACTGAGAGGAGGAGGAACCTTTTCTCTACTCGATCTGCCAGCTCGCTGGAGGTGTCCAGTGTGAGTGAGGAGCTTGAAGCAAGAAAGCGAGTGATCAAATAGACGCTCCGGCTTTCTGAGGAAAAAGAATACAAAGCAGCCTCCTGCTGTGATTCAGTGCTGTGAGGTCTTATGTGGGTAGGAACGCATTTCAATGGATTATCTGGAGTTATTACTCGATTAGCCTACTATGTTGAATTTATGATTCAATAACTGATACAGTCATGATTTGGTGTACTGGACTTGTGAACACAGAAAACATCTGCGGACAAAGGCATGACGGATCTTGTAGTATGTGCAGTTTCCAAGTTCAAGAGTGAACTTTGAACCTCTGCTTTGAATAAAAGTTGACAATAACTCCTTAAAGAAATGTGGAACTCTTCAATCAATGACAATGTGGCTAGCTCCTTCTGCTAAAGAATATCATGTAACGTGACTGAAAGCCTAAGAGCAACTGATGGATGGACATTGTGGGGATTTTATCTGGACTACAATGGTGACTGGTTTCTTCACATTGAAAATGATAAGATTCTTTTATTGGTGGATACCGTCCATCCTTAGCTATATTGATAACTGTCATAACTTCAGGCATAAATATGTAAATAATTACCATTCAATGAGTTCTCCTGAGGTGAATCTGATTGAAAGTGATGATTTATTGATACTTCTTATTATTATTCTATCAACATGACGTTAGGGTGACTGTTGACGAATACACAGAATCACTGCTGGCCTATTTCAGCTAAATCTTACGGCAGTCTCATCCTGTTTTCACTGGAAATTGTGAATAAATGTAAGCATTGTAGGTTAATACAAATCAAATGTGTGTACAAATCACTGTTAAGCGATGTGAAGAGACAAACAAAACAAAGAAATATTAAAGAAAAGCAAAAAACAGATTTCATGAAAACGTTTCTAACAGAGCTGAAAGAAATCTCATCAAAACGACTTTTCGTCATTACAGAGTCAAAGCAGCTGCTGTTTGCATCTCAAATTCAACTGAGAGGTGTTTTGTTTGTTGTGTTTGATAAAACATCAGTTCAAAATGTAAGCCAGTGTAGCATGTTATAATGTTACAATGAGCTGCGCACGCCTTCCTGGGTTTATATGCTTTTGCATACGCAACTGTTTTTATGACTTTTCAGACAATGCCAAAACACATTTCTCATTCTGCCGTCAGGCGATTTAAATTCAAAGTAAGTGTGTTTCAGGAGAGTTGGTGTCCATTAAAGTGTTTTATGTCTGTTGCTGTCACAATTTACTGACTTTCATTGCAGCATCACGAACAAGTGAAGAGCACGAGCGACAGAGACATCCTTTTGAGTATCGCTGCTTTGAGTGCTAATGAAATCCTTACAGGATGATGAGAAGGACAGCAGCAGATGTTTTAGGTCTCTGACACCAGTGTAAGATACAGCTACTTAAACATAACTTTTACTTTATTGCCACCAGACAGTGTCCGTCATGCAAATTGCCCCCTCACTTTACTGTTAAAAAAACCAGACATAAAATAGCGTGGCATCCATTGAGAATGTATTCATTTATGAACTGTGATTTGGAATGGGAATATCCAACCCTGCAATATTTGTTCCAAGCAGAGTCATCCATCATCACTCATAGGAGGGACAGATGATTACATTGATTTAGTTTGACTCACTGCAGTATTCCCAATCCAGTCTAACTCTTCTCGCTAACAAGCCTCCCTTTTTGCAGAGCTCATCATACTGTATAACACTTCACTGCACACTCCAGCAGCTCTGAACAGATAAAGGGAACATAACCAACAATGAAGGCGATGATTAGCACACTGTGTAAGTCCATATTTAGCAGATTTTTTTGGGATGCTTGTGAGGAAATGAGGGCTGTTAGTATGTCAGTGGGTGTTGGGCTGGCAGGAGGTCAGAAACACCTCGCTGCAGGCCACATACTTGACATTACAAACATCCAAAACGGTCTTGACATCATCTCTATTATCTTGGTGTCAAAATGACATCAAGGGTGACCTTGTGTCAGCTTATCAAAGATAATCACCTTTATGCTGAGAAGCTGCATGCACCCGAGAAGAAAACAGATGAGCGAGAAGGATTTGAACCCCCCAACGGACAATGAGGAACAAGTCCAGGCATGTCGTGCGAGCGCCCCACTGCCATCCCATCAGTGCGTGAGCATGATGTTCAGCATGAATCCACAGACTGTTGAGAGTTTGCAGTCTTTCTACAGGCCAGCAGCTGCTGCGTGCAGCTGTCTGGGGATGCAGCTAGTGAAAGATCCAACAGAACTGGTCAAAACAGTGAACCACGAAATCAGAACAGGTGAAAAAAAAGGCCATTACTAAGAGGCACAAGTGCATTCATAGTCCATAACTGGAGGCATGCTGTGCTTCGAAATGACGGTTTTTTGTTAAGCATCCATACACGGATTACTGAGTGGGCCTACCGGGCACGGCCCAGAGTCCCAAGGGGTCAGAGTGCGTTCTGTCCAGAGCATCTGCATTTGACTGTGTTTCTTATGCTGTTACGATCGGTCTGCTGTTTGTATGTTTTTGATGGGATTGTTGGTTATGATGTTTTCTCCTCTGGAAAGCACTGAGTAACCTTGTTATGAGAAGTGCTATAAAATAAGTTGTATTTACTATAATTATCAAAATGTAATTATGTTTTTGGAAAGATAAATCAAACAGACACACAAAACTATTTAAAAAACAAGCGAAACAAGGGTAAAGAAACACAAATCGATGACAAAACCACTACAGTCACGCAAAACTAAAACGAAGAGGCCCAAAATGATCACAAAGGTAAACAAAAAACACTATAAAGGCACAAAACTAACAATAAAAACACACTAGTTTATTAGAAAGCTACATAGAAACACAAATCCAGCTTTCAAACGAAAAACAACACAAAAAACGACTAGGTAGCAATGAAGTGCAGAAACGCCAACACTTGAACGATGGCTGTAGTCATTGTGTGTCTCTTTCAGATGGGGGTCGTGCTCCTACAGGACGGCAGGGCGCCTTTTAGATTACTGTGCCCAAGGGCCAATAGTGTCATTATCCATCAATGACAGGATGGACAATGAAGCCATTTAATTCATGAGCCTGAACACTCCTTTGTACAGTGCTGGGTAAGTATTAATCAATATAAACTTTTGAATAAAACTTTAACAACATGGAAACACACAGGCAAAAGGAGCCAGTGTGTCTTAAAACCCTTCTCTTATGTAATTCCATAGCTTGTAAGTTGGCTTCGTGCCTCAAAACATAATGAAAGAGCTTAGAGAGTAGTTCCAGCTTCTTATAAAAAGGGGCTCGGTCCAAACGTAAGGTCCTTTAACTTGTTCAAGGAGCACGAAGCATTGCTTTGATTTGAAATGCATTGACAGGGTATTGGTCAGAGATAAGTGAGGTGCTTCTGTACAGTTTACAGACTGGGCTGAATATAACAAATAACTGATAAAAAAGGAAGAGGCACAGCTTGATACTCACATGGAGTTCACATAGGCAAAAGCAAATGCTGAAGAGTTAACAAAACCTTAAACGTGTTGTAATCCTAGCAAAATCTCCGGTGTTGTTAACGTATCTCTCTGAAAGAAAGTGTGTTCCAAAGACTCTAAATATGTATTTTCAGCAAAATGAGTCTTTCCTTTTCTTGAATGGTAGGAAAAAGTCAAAATGGTTTTGTTGTTTTATTTGATCTGACACACTGATGTCACTATGTCACGCCACATATTGAATTTCATACGTGTTATTTATGGCTGTTTGGTGAAAAAAATAACGGAGGATTATCTCTTTTGGTGCGAAACAAAATCGTTTTTTCTCAAGAGGGAAAGCAGAGGAGGAAATCAGAAACACATTTCTCCCTGAAAATGAAAAAGTCTAAATGGCTAACTTTTTCCATTCAGTTACCTGTACTGTAAGAGGAGGAAATTCCATACAGCGTAATGAATATGAATCAGTGTGTGGTTTGATATAAGTGGGAGAAAGTACTGAATGTATAGGCACCATGGTTTCTGCTGCAGTGGTTAATGGATGAACAATGGGCTGCGTTCTGCACTTTCCTCCTCTCCTTCTTGTCTTTTTATAGACGCCTTTCTTTCTTTTTAATGTCTCCTTGCCTTTCCCTTTGACATGGGTTTAAACCGAGCCATATCATTAGGGAGTCAAGAGCATCTCTGTTGTGCCTGTGAGGTTTCCCCTCTCGGTTATATAATGATCTTCCCGTAGGCCTCTTCTGGTGTTGGCGGCGCTCCCTGCCTGCTAACCCGGCCCAGCTTTGGCCCGGCTCCAGTCCAAACAGAACCCACTTTGTCTTCAACTCTGTTTTTGGCACCAGCTGTTCGTGCACGACTCCAGCAGCTGACTCCTTTGTTATACTTACAGTCGGCTTTCTCTTCTTACATCACTTTTTTTTTTTTCAACAGTTTGATCTGTTTTCAGCCGTAGCTGTTCCCTCTCTTTCTGTTTTTCTGTTTCTCTCTTTTTGTTTCATTTCTATTGACATTTTTTCCAGCTCTGGCCTCAAGCTCCTTTCCCCCACCCCACTGTCTGCAGAAGAGGCTGTTAGTGCTGTGATGTATGAGGGCAGCTGACGCCCACCTGCTTCCCAGCAGTCAGTCTGGAGGGTGTTTCTAAGCTCCACCATTGGCTATTGGCTGTTCACTCCGCTCTACGTAAGAATCAATACCAACTGTCACACCTGTCGCAGCTTTTGGTAAACACTGGCCATGCTCACTGCAGCTAAACCACTAGTTAAAATTAATAATGAAGTAATGATATGTTTCTACCACTGCCAGCAATGTGTCGTTATTATTTTACAACTTCATGATAGCCCACTAAAGCTGGATTTAGTCATATTTTATTGAGAAAAGACTGCTGTGTCATTAGCAATGATTTACAGCCCCAATAAGTGCTTCGAAACGGTAAAAATCATAAAGGAGGAAATTGGCATAATAATTGAGAGCCACCGAGAGGCGATTCTGCAATAATCTCTCTCCTGTCGGCAGAATCTTCCTCCAATGCTATCTCAGCTTTCCACAGGTAAATCAAAAGCTGCTGACCTTCTCCTCTTTGGGAATACATGACTGATGAATGGTCTTTATAATGCCTCTGTTGAAACTATTCTATCATTTACAATGTTTCTGTCACACATATACCGCCAATAATGGGGATCCTTTAGTCTTGGTTGGTGAAACAGGTGAGCAAAGCTTTCTAATATCTGCTAAAAAAGAAAGAAGAGAAGCATCCATTAATCCGTTCAAGAGCACTTTTGCAGGGAACAATATAGAATTAGAGTCGACTTTTTAGAAGCTGTCAGTGATCATTTCTATTTCTGTCATAGAAACAAGACAATATCAACACTGCGGTCAGATGTAACCCGGATCATGACTTCTTTATTGCTTCCATGCAGTCACTCACAGGGGTAATTGAGCTGAAGGGTATTGATTTGATGTCCAGGCTAAATGTGTGTGTTGGAGGTGAATAGCTGTGTTACGTGACAGGTTTACGTGCTGCTGATGAATAAAGTGTTGAATTTTATCTTGTACATCTGTCCGATCAGGGTGGTTGCTACCATCTCTCTATAACAGCTCAATGTGTTCCATTGATTTGTGCTTAAGGCGTCTCTCCTCGGTGTGTTGTAAATTTTGATTGAAATGTGCTTCATGCTGGTTTTGCTGGTTCTATTTACTGGGAGCCTTTTTGAGATTTTACAGGTTGTCTTGGTTCAAACATATCACAGTTTTATGACTTGTTTCTGACTGGCTGGCAAATTACCATAAAATGTGCTAGTCTGAAATCATCATCATGATAAAATGTTGAATTGTTCTTAAAAATATATATTTACTCGGAAGGGTAATTCACCAAATGAATCATTAGTGGAAAGTTTATCTCCACAAAGTATCTTTTTGTGTCTCTCATTGTTTTAGCCACGGTTTAGCCAGCAAAACAGCTTTAAGGCTTATACAAAGAAATATCTCATAATCATTTTATCTTTTATACTGACATTCGGAGTCCCCAGAGGATGTATCCTATGACTCTGGAGGTGCGCCACAATAAGGTTGACATTTTGGGATTTTAAAAAGATAGTTCAACAACAATTGGATGGATAGCCACTACTTATGGTATACTACTTCACTAGAATGAACATTTATATCCCCGATGATCCCCAGACTTCTCATCTGGCGCCATCATCATCAGGTCTCGGTTTGTCCAATACTTGGTTTCTGACTACACATGCAAAAACATTGAAATAACAATTTGTCTGTTGCTGATATGCATGGCAGTTTGTTACAGAACAGTTTGCATGTTGCCAAGATGGTTAACTCGACCTGTGAAATATCAACATGTTGAAGTTGTTATTTTTAGCATGCTAGCATGAAAACAACTAGTGCTGCTACGATTTACATCCACAATACCGACATGGCTTTTGGTCTGCATCTTTGATCCAAAATATCTTAACAACTATAGGATGGATTGAACATTTGTACAGACATTCATGGTCACCAGAGGATTAATTCCACTGACTTTTAAGCCTCAACTTAAGCCTCGACTTTACTTGTGTTCCTCATGTCCTTCAGAATTAAATAATGTTGCTGTTGAATGATTTATCTCTTTCAGGATTTCTGTGTTTGAGGACGTTGCTGTGCGTGATACTGACCCATATACCCTCTGACTTAATCTTTCTGTTGCTGCATTTTTTTGTGCCTCCTGCCACTGTTCTAACTGCATCCACACTTGTTGTTGACAACTGTGCTATGACGGGTTTCCATCACACTGTTCCTGCTGTCACATTATGCAACTTCTTTTGTTTCAGAGTCTGTTAAACAGTTGCTCTATTTGCACAGGGTAGTACACTGTGAAATGACACACACAAACAACAGGCTTCGAAAACATTACATCTGTGCGGGAGAGATAGATGCCACTTATCAGTCGAAGAGATTAGAGTGAAAAGGAAACTCAAACACTAACACCCTCTGCTTTGTGGAGACTCATTATTACCAAGATGTTCCACTAATGGCCACCTCTGGCCCTTTCTGTCTGTTTGAACGAGACTTCTCTGCACACCCCCCCCCCCCCCCCCCCCCCGCTCGCCTCACTCAGCGAGAGTGATGAAGAAATGGCTTCCTTCTGATGCACCTTGACAGGATGAGGGAAAGTGTATAAATGTGTGGTTAGAGTGTGTGCGAGTGTGTATTCTACAGAAGTCTACACTCAGCTGCCTGTGGGGAGAATTTGCTGTGTAATTACAGAGGAGAGAACGAGAGATAGGAACAAAATAGAAAGTGTCTGTGAAGCTGAGAGGAATGTGCTGATTAATGGGCGATCGAAGGCAGCGTCCCTAAGCAGCCCGCCTCATTACCGCTCAGTCCGACCCAACACAGCCTTCATTAGGCCTTAAAACAGCCTGTTAAAATACTGCCTGTGTGAGGTATCCTCATTAAAGCCACAGATGATAACTTAACAAAGGCCACATCCCCTTTTGTCGGTTCCGACCATTGTGCTTCAGCCAAAAACTGCTTTGTGTTAGGGCTGTGGAAATGGGGTTATCTTTCCCCACTGTTATTTTTATATTTCGTAATTGTTTGGTTGGAAAATTAGACAGCCGGATCAAAAACATTCAACTAAAAATCAGTTTACTGGGTGCAGATTTCCAACACTTTTCTTTAGATGTATGCACCTTAAAAGAAAACCAATCAATAGTTGTACGTTACCAAATAATCATGCAAACATGAAAGATGTTTTTGCCCCCCAGCAAGCAGCTTGCAAACAGCAGACAGAAACAGTTCGCAGTCAGCAGAGGCAAGCTGGTGAACATATTGGAGCATTTAGTAGCTTAAGAGACAGACATTTCCCTCAGAAGTTAGTAGAGGACTATCTCCTTGGCTGACAAAATGCAGCCAAGGTGGAAGTGCTAAAGAATTCAGTTCCTCGATTGGCCAGTTATATCCAAGAGCAAGTCCGCAACTACACACTCCCTTGGTAAAATGGTTCATCTTTCCACCAGAAGATGTTTACAGCTCAGTAGAACAGACAGTTTGGTCTCTTTAGTTAATTTGCCCCGTTCATAACAGCTGTACCGGGATGAATATGTATATAACTTCAATGATAAGGCTTACCGTTATGAACCAATCTCAATAGATTTATAGACAAACTCTTAGAGTGATTACACAAGTTCAATAAGGTGATAAAAGAGCAGAGATCAAAATGACTTCTCTATTGGTGTCTCAGTATTATCATTAATAATGATTTCAGATCAGCATTGCAGCAGCTACGTGCTCTGCTCAGTCATGACTTCCACACAGTCACTTACTGGATTTCTGAAAGCAATAATAGTGATTAATGATTGGGGTTCAAGTGTCATTATGGCTGAAGATAATTCAAATTAATCTGTCGTAAATCTCTCCTGGGTTCATCTATATATCTTAATGGATCATATTTGTAGTGATGTGGAAAATGACAACGAAGGGGAGACTCATATGAGTGGAAAGTTGGACTTGACTGCAGGTCAGTGTGGGCTTTCCTAATCAAAGTGGGATTGTTTCTAATGCAGTTTTGAATAAAAGAGGGCAGGTCTATACTCGGTAGTTTAGCTTTTTGCATTTGCTTTAGTTGAAACTAGGAAAAGGGTCATGCCCTCTTTAGTTCCTTTAGTGATGATACAGCTACTGCTTTGTCACAGAGCCTCTACTTCTTACTCTCTGTTTGGGATCATCGTTTGAGTTCCTAAAATGTAACATTTACAAATCTGGGACTGGGCTGCCGTTCGTGCTGCCGTCAGGTCATATCAACCGTTTGATCAATCGTGCTGCGGGTGCTGTCTGGAGGATATATTACCGTGGTAACAGAGGCGGCCATGCTGGACAGTAGAAAGGAAAGACTGACTCATCACGCTCAATAAAACAAAGAGCAAACAACAAGTGCGTCAGGGATGGATGTGCAGCGGCTATAAATGTCAAAAGCATCATTTCCAAGGGACCAAGGATCTGGGATCACAACAGAGCTCTCCAGGTGGGATGTCATGACAGACAATATGTTACAGGCGTCTGACCTTCTGATCATTTTCCACACCTGAAAAAAGTATGTTGATGGTGACTACAGGTAGATTCAAATTGCTTTGCTCAAGGATTTATGTGCTGAAACAACTTCAAAACTAAATGTTCTGATTGATATTTGTTAGCCTATTAAAGAGGAACTCCATCAATTTGACAAACAGGTCTTTAAGGGTACTCTATGCTCAAACATGTACATAAAGTCTATTGACTCTGACTAACTGCGTACCTTGAGTCGGTGTCAGTCGAGGCTGACATTTGAACATGAGAGTAAGACCTGGCAGAGGGAGTAAAAGGGAAGCTAACCAGACCCCCAGACCAGGCTGCATTACCTGCCACTAAACATGCCCGACTACCATCTAATCAAATGATGGCAACAACATGGACGGTCAGTGGAGCTGGGGAGCCCGGATGACGTAACAGAGCAGACAGCTGTCGGCTGGTGACCTGAGCCTGCACTCATATGTCCCTTAAAGCAGCGATGCACCTAATTTAGCTTATTTTAAATCCTTAATGTAGCATATTAAAACAGTTAAGCTTCTAAAAAAGTGCAGTTATCATGAACACAGGATTTAGCAGAGAAATAAACCGTTCATTTAAATCAGGCTTTTGATTTCCACTGTGACATTGGGCATTTTGGAGTCTTATGTCATCACCGTATATAAAAGTTTACTACAGGATTTGCAGTAAAGTTTCATATACAGTTTGCATGTACTTGTATTTAATAGAATAATTGTTATCTTCACTCTTGTTTATGTTTGTTGTGTTATTTTATTTCTATTGCAATTTCTGTGTAACGCACATTAAATCATTATCATTGGTATTATTGTTAAGCATGCAGCACTTCCTGATCTTGTCTGGTCAGGAAGTGCTGCATAAATTAACTTTCTCTTTTATGTCTGTGTTTCCTTGGTATTTGACATGTTAAAGCATGACTCAAATGTGCTTTTTTTTTTATATATCTTACTTTCAAATAACAATTTGAAGTGGCATTAGAGTTTGGGGGAAATTAAATGTTGACATGTGTGTTTTTTAACATTATAAGGTCGCTACATTTCCCCGCAGTAGCCCACAGTCAACCTCAACTATAGTTTTCTGTATCAGAGAAATTTCCAGAATTATAATTAGGTCTCGAAAACAGTGAAAGCCTCTCTCGGTGGGAGGTTGTTGCCAGTGGGTGTAAAAAAAGTTCCCCTGTTTGTTTTGAAATAGAAGATGTTTTAACCCATTGGTTCAAAGGTGATATATGAAGGTGCCGCTTGTTTGATTGTCTTTTTTCTGTTACTGCATGAAGAATAGAAAGTAAGTGACTGCACTTCCTCTTAAAAAAAGACTTGGTTTTACAGCCAAGACTGTGACTCAGGGAAAATAACTGTTAACCAACTTTGTAGGGGTTATTGTTTGCTGAATTAAATTGCTTTTAAAGTGCCCCTATTATATTTAAGTCTTAAATATATGTTCTTTTATATACCGAATGTTAACTGCTGTTTATAAAAGTTTGAGTCACATATGTGTGTTTATGGGTGAGGGGATTATTCTGTTAGATCTTCAGTAGAAAGTTCATGTTAGCAACAACGATGTTCACTGCCTGTGATTAAAAGTGTGTTCCAGATTAGAATTATAAAAAACACAAGCATCCCTCACAGATGTTGTGTTTCTCTTTTGGTTACAGTAGATAGAGGGAGCTGCTCTCCTGTAGTTACTGACTCTAAATGTGACGTTGATGTCATAAAACGGCTGTTCTTTTAGAGGGTCAGTGTGTTCCAGTCACACAGTTTCCCCCACCTTCACAGTTATATCATCGCTAAACTCTCTTTTTAGGAGTACAGCACCAATTTTACACTGTGTTTGTTTAAGAGCATTACTTTGACCCCGGCTCTAACGTTAACCTTCCTCCTGTTCAATTTTTAATGACAGGAGATTGGAGGGGTCAGACGCAGCTCATGTACGCCCTTTCCTGTTTCTACAAGTAGTCGTATAGGCTTTATTTGATTTGAGAATGGTTCAAATGAATGCGCCGTGCTCCAAATGGCCATCTGCTCTAACCTTGTTTCATCGACCATAAACAGGCCGGCTCCATCAGTGAAAAAAAAAGGTCTTGGCCAAATATTTGCTGCTCTTCGACCCCATTGGGTTTAGTGTGTTCTCTGTTTGCATTTCAATGACCCACGGTCAGTGTCAGAACGATGGCACGTGTGTCCCTGACGGGCTGTCCCCTGATAAGACGCCAGCAAAAGAGAAAGGGACCGAGGGCCTTGTGGGATAAGAGCAGGGTGAAGGATGGAGCAAATACAGACCGGCTGCTGGTTCACACACATATACACATACAAACACACTCCAGCTCTGGTATCAATCTCCTTACACACATCACACACCCTGCTGCACCGCTTACCAGCTCTCTGATAGCTGCTGAAGACTTGTGTTTCCTCTTTTCAAATAGTATCCTCACTGAATTGTCAAGAAAAATGCATCGTGGAGCAATTGTTATTCATTGCTTTATTATCTGAACGGCACTTGTCAATTAAGTAACACCTCCCACTGCGCGTCTCCTCCGACAAGCATGCCTTTAATCCCCAAGCTTCCTAATTATTGCTCATGCAAATCACAGATCAGGGCTCAGCCAAATATTTTTGAGAAAGAAAGAGAGGGTGTGAGAGGATACAGGAATGCAGGAGTGTGTCTGTGTATAAACTGTAAATGTGTAGCACTTTGAAAATCGCAGCAGATTTGGAATTAGCTGAGGAGGACGGGATTGTGCGGATTAGGCGGAGAGATTTTACCAAACGCAGACTCCCTATGTGTAATTCATTTTGGCGTCCTTGAAATTGCTACTGTGAGAAACTCAGCAGCTGCAACAGCAGCACAGAGAGTCCTCAAAAAGGCAAAATCTAGCCCCCCTACAACACCCACACCACCACTCCCACGTTTCTCTGAAGCAGTATTGCATGAAAGCCGTTGGGGGTGTGAAGGCAATGGTTTGGGTTTTTGTGAATTTTGCAGCTTCTAAAAATATTTGAGCCTTTGTGGGGAATAGAGGACATATCGTACAGTTTAATGCCTCTAAATGTGCACCCCCTAATCCTGTGAGTGTGTTGAAGGGTTGGTCCACCCAAATCACAGAAAGACATACGTTCCTACACTGAGTTGTATCCAGCCACACAGATATTTTCTGCTGCCGCCTCATTTTGTTGAAGGTAAAGAAAACTACACCCGAGGAGCAGACTTGTGGCCATTATTGATTTTTGCATCAATCACTCCTCTCTCTCATTTCCTGTTATCTATCCACTGTTGCTGTCAAATAAAGGACATTTTTTATTTTCCAGGAATAATATCTTTGTAACCCTCGATAATCCACAAACCTCACTGGGGACGGTATTCATCTGAAACTATTACCGAAGGGCCTGTAGGTTATCCACAGTAACCAGTACACTGTTTCTGGAGAAGCCGCTGTTGAGTTCTTTTGTTGTCATTACCCAGGGCGGGAAGCACCACAAACCTAATTGAATTCACTTTTATTGCATTTGGGTTTCAGAAGAATTCTGAGAAGGCTAAACACATCAGAAAATAAAGTAAGTAAAACTGAGCAATATGAAGCCATCGGAGACGGTTAGCTTAGCTTAGCCAATGAATATTCCAGCACAATATTATCTATTAAACCACAACATATCGCTTTTACACCTTTTGATTGAGAAGTTGTAAAGGTTTATTAGTGAGCTTTTGAGTTGCTGGTATGGAATTGTATTAAACTTTAATACCAGTTTCTCCTGTTTCCTGTATTTATGCTAAGCTAACTGGCTACTTGCTGAAACTACATATGCAACATCATTATATTTAAGCTCAACCAACTCTCAGCAAGAAAGCGATTGAGAGGTATTTCCAAAAGTGTCAAACTATTCCTTTAGGTAAAAGTCCAGATCAACTGACCTTTTAAAGGGCTGATGGACCCCATGCCCTCTGTGTCATTAAAGCGCAAAATGTGGACTTTCTCTATACAAGAGAGCCAGAGCGTCTGAATTATAGAAGACTACGTCAGTGTCGAACATAAAGGTTAGCAGCACAGGCAGCACTTATACACAGCTCAGGGAGTCAGGTCCTCATGAAACTGTAACATGCACTCATAAAACATCATTGCACAGTTACAAGATAAACACTGTTATGCTCCTCGCCAATGCCACTTAGTGAAAAATTACAGGCTTTTTTTCCCCACCCGCGCCTGGAAAAGCAACTGAGAACGATTCTGCTACAAGTTACATCTTTAAAAACACATATGGATAATGAAGTGCAGCATTTTAGGTGTCATCAACAAGGCCTCCACGGCTGCATCTGTGAAGGAGATCATTACGTTTCAATCTGCTGCCATCAATTCAATAAAAAATACAGCTGTGAACTGATCTGTTACTTTTAAATTCAGAGCTACCTGTCCACTCTACACACTGCAGCTGTGCAGGGCCGTCAAGCCCCGAGACTTCTACTCGAATTGACCCAACCCATTACAGCATACAGCACAGCGTACGCTAAGAGGATTATATCTCCAATCCCCTGATGTCACTGTCAAGCCACAGAGGCCTCAGCTCAGGGTGAAACCCGCGTAAAACCCCTCCTCACCTTCTCCTGTCAGTCTAAATGGTGACGCCCATCAGGACCTGGCAATCAGTTCACAAATTCAAACCATCCCCCCCCCCCAGGCCTACGATGACAGGAGCTTCTGCACATGCTCAGGCACTTCCTTGATTCTTTGGCTGTTTGAGTGGTAGGACAAATGACACACAGGAAACAAAGGGCCATATGTTGTGAGCCTAGGTGCCATATGAAGCCATTAGGCCATTTGTTCCTTGATGCAGATGGCTCGTTTGGGCTCGGAAGAAGTAAAAGTAGAAGGCACTTACTCTGGGAAGGGCCATTTTGTCATTGCAATCAGTCATTTCCTGCACTTCTTGGTATTGACATTTTAGCTAAACTTAGCTTTCTATAATTGGTTTCAGACGTCAGCCTATTTTTTGTAGGAAAGTAGAAGAAGCTGTTGCATTATTTGGCAATTGTGATCCTTTCTTAAAACTGTTAAATCATTTTTCCTTGTTATCCCTCCAGATATAAACGAAATGAAGCTCTACGAGAAGAAAAATCACTGTTGATATATACAATATATGACGATTTGGTTTGCCTTAATTGATATTTACCTTGACCTATCTACATTAATTAATGTTCCGATGTCATTGTAAAAATGCAGATGTTGTGCAGTTCCTGGTGCATTCATCAATACAAAGCAGCTATATTTGCAAAGCACTTTAAAACCTCCAGACCAAACTGCTGTGAGAAATAAATAAATGCAATACAAAAATCACAGAGCTCAGCGCACAAACCATGAGATAAGTAATTAAAGGATGGCCAACTAGTCAGTTAGGACCAAATAAATCTTATGAGATAGTTTTATTTCAGCACCAAAACAAACAACCCATTGTGTTTGCTAAGCAGCTCTCTGTCGTTGTCATTTTCAAAGACAAGGATCATCAAAGTCATTGTATTTGGATAACCAAGGTCCTATATCTTCCTGTATTGCAGACCAGCTATTTTCACCATACCCAAACACAGATGGCCCTTGAGAACGACGTCTGCCAGGTGATGGAGGTTTGCAACTCAGCGTTTTGGTTGAGGTTAAGTGAAGGCTGTTCATTGTGCTTTGGGTCCCAGCGTCTGACTCTTAGCTTGGATTAGGTCCCTCCATTAGTTAATCGCCCTCTCACTAAACCTCCTAAGCCTGGCGCTCGAACAATAGCAAACATCTCACACAATCAATCAGCATTTTACAATGCGATTGTTTAGACAGATCACCGTGCCGGGTGTCGTATTATTCATATGGGCCATAAAATGTGTCATCTCTGCTGTGGCATATGCTGAGTTTTATCTATTCCGTCTTGCATCCACATGGCAGACATTTTAAGCAAATTACTAAACACATTTCCCCTGCTGGCATGATGTCTTTATTGTCATTAAAAAGGCTTTAATGCTTTGATGTCTGACACTGTAATGCTCAGCAGGCAGTAAATGTCAAACCTGGCGGGAACACGGTTGCGTAGGCCTAGATAAGAGTTTCTGTTCTTGCTACAGTCCTGCATCACTCAACCATGGTTGACCCATTGGGAAATTTCAGTTCAAGAGGTGGGTCACTCTGACCAGATCTGGTGGGGGAGGACGATTATAAAAAAAACATCACAACAGCATGAGGTCATCGTATTTGGCGAATGATCGAGCGATTTTTCTTTGAAGCCAAGTGAAATCCGACTTGGTGGTTTAATTGATCCTGGTCTAACCTCTGTCCCACACAGTCAATACCTTTGCAGTAAATAGTGAAGATAAAGCAACTTCTGAAGAAAGTACAACAATAAAAGTAAGTGCTAATTAGCTGAAGTAATTCCTGACAGTAAGCTCCACGGTTAAATACAAACGAGCTCTGCTTCTGCTGTGCAAAGGTGAGAGGGGAAAAAAAGGCATGGGATAGTGTTAACTGTCTTCTGTAGACCCATTCATAGTCGTGCTACCGCTGGAAATGTTGCAGAGGAATTCAGGGAATGCGACTTCTCAGCAAAGATCAAAAGGGTTGAACATTAACTGCACTGAACTTTTCAGCCCTTCAGTGCTGCTCTCAGGGACTGCCTCTTAAGTTCAAGGGTCCCGCAGGAGCGCTGTTGAATGCTCAGTGTCAATAACAGGTACGTCACATGGAGCGGTTACACGTGAAGCATCTCCTTTCTCTGGCCCCGACATACAGAATAGAGTATACTGGGAAAACCATTAGGTGCTGATACACACCTGCCGCTGCCACTATGAGGCAGGATTGGGGGTGACTTTCAGAGTGAGAAACACAAACACCCAAGAGAGCACATGTGCGTTACTTCCGAGGAAAGTCATATGCCCAGAAATGTTTCTGTGAAGGATTTACTCAAGCAGAGCACTAAATATGACACAATAATTAGAAATTCCCAGGAAGCACATCTCCCACTTATCTAAACTTTTGCAATAACTGAACATGTCTTTTGCAAGAGCGACTCCCTCCTAACCCGAGGTGACAACTGTTCTCCAGATGAACACCGGTCTGACACCTGCAGAAGTTGAAGCCTGCAGGGGGTTGTCTTTGTGGGAAACTCTGCATAAACCTGACTAGGTGCCCCATTAACTAGGAACTGTCATTGCAGCCTTCAAATGAGTGGGCTTAAAGATAAATCACCAAGATAAGGAACCATATATAAGTGATCTTTGTACTAAAATGCCCTCAGTCCTTTCAGTGCACTTTCTAAAGACTGTTATATAGCAATCTGATTAGTTGATGAGCAAATCAGAAATTTGATTCAGTCCAGTTACATTCACTTAACTGCAGGCCATATTAGAAGGAAATAAAGAAAAGGGAAAGTCAGCAGCGGTGGATTGATCAGAGAAAAAGATGAACACATCCAGCATGCAGGCATAATACAGCTGAGGAGGGATTAGTGTCAAACGCTACAACGATTGTACATACAGTATCTCTTTGCAGCTTGGCTGCATTCCCAGGTAGTAAGCAGCTACTACTGAACAGGGCTTTGGGTAGGTGCCATGTTTTGACAGTGAGGAATGGGGACGACCATGCAGCAGCTGTGGGTCTCTGTCACAGGGCAGGAATAGGAGGTAAGCGGGTTCACTGGGTGACGCCGCGGTAGAGGCGCCCTCTCTTATAAGAGGCTCAACCCGCTTCCTGCGGGAGGCCCGGACAGATTTATGATCCGGCAAATGAAATGTTAAAGCAGGATGTTCTGAGAACCCAGGAACTTGGGCGTGGACATATCTGCATGTGTCTGCTACTTTGTCATCACCTCTGTACACAGATTTAACGCAGAAATCTCTGTGTCTTTTCCATTTAGCAAGAAATCACATGTTTTGCATGAATTTCTCTGTCATTTTCTATTGTGTCCCCAGCACTGACCAACACGACCCCTGAATAGATTCAGTGTAGTGATACTTTAAATCTCTGTGTATGATAATGCTAATGCTAACGGTTCCCATCCTACAAGAACTTTTGAGGCAATTTCTAAACCATTCTATTTTACCCTGTTGGATTTACTGTTTGCTTTAGACAGAGTTTCCTTTTATGTAGTTTGTTTTAACAATATTGTATTATTGTTGATTATTTAAACTAACTAAAACAAGATTTTAAATGCTTTGGTCTGATGCTATGTATTAGCTTTAAATATATTAAGACACTTCAAACCAAAGCAATTTATGGGTTAGGATTAGGGCTAATAACGAATGTAATAAAATGTAAAATATCTAAAGTGAAAGTCAATGTTTTGACCAGGTGAGAAGTTTGTAATCATGGTTTTGCTTACAGGTTTGAAATAAAATTGCATTATTTTCTTTGAACAGGTGCAAATTTCTAGTTGGTATTGAAAGCGGGTGTAATTGAACAAGACATAATATGTTGGAAGATCCATTTAAACACAACATTGGATGGATAGACAATCAGTCCAATCAGTGCTGCTTTACACTGCACACAGTCTGATCAAAAGCGCCGACAACACCTTCAGTGGCCCATGCGGGACCGCACTCTCACATGAATATTTGACAAGCCATCAAAGACATGCGATGCTACTCATAATTATCAGGGGCGCTTTTTGCACCCTCATTTTACAGGCTTTTTATGAACCTTCAAGGGCCCTTTTGCCCTGAGCTCTTGTTAATTACTGATCCTGGTTAATGCATGTGTGTGTGTGTGTGTGTGTGTGTGTGTGTGTGTGTGTGTGTGTGTGTGTGTGTGTGTGTGTGTGTGTGTAAATGTTTTTTTTTCTAATTATTTTACCAGCAGTCTTGTTATCAGTTAACTGCCGAGGGTCTCAGAGCGGCTGGTTACATTATGCTGATATGTGGAGGATTTCACTCTGCTGTGTACTTTGAACGGCCTCTGTGACTCTGGGGAGGGTAGGGGCCGGTTTTGAAACTTCTGAATGGATAGGGAATTTGTGGTATTGCGGGTGGTTTTGCTGCTTTCTAACACTTGTATGTCTCTTTCTGCTTGTTTTGCATCTGTTTGTTGACATTGTGGGTCTATAAGTGCTTTATTGTGTCTTTTTGTGGTACCTTTTTGTCATTTGTAACCATTTGTAATTTTTTTCCTGTGTTTTTGTTTAGTTGACTTTCTCTTTTTGGTCGTTTTGCAAATAAATCTCTTTATGGTGTTTGTTTGTTTGTTTGGTGTCATCTTTTTGTTGTCATTTTGCGTGTCTTTGGGTATTTTTGTTGTTTGGATCTCTTGTTCATTTCGAGTTTCATTCTAATCGTTCTGAGTCTCTTTTTCATTTTGATTGTCTTTGTTGTCATTTTGTATCTCTTGTTGGTTGTTTTGAGTCTCTTTGTAATCGTTTAGAGTCTGTTGCAGTCGTTTGATGGAATTTGCAACAAGAAATGTTACTGAAACGTCACTTAAAAACAACAAAAAAACCCTCTGTAACGGTGGCTCTAAACCTGTGCCCATTAGGGCAACATTACACTATTCAAGCCAAGACTTCTAATATGCTAACATCCAGTCACTTTCTGACTAGTACTTAGAGAAAAGGTAACACGAATGACGTTGGAGGGTCAACTTTGAGGACAGTGCAGGTCAGGGCTCAGCTGAGGTAGCCCTTAGGCCCAAACCATGAGTTGTTGAGTTATTTCAGTCCACACTTTGTAATGAGATGCATACTTGTGTGCACGGCAGGGACACAGAGGGCCCTTCATGTACACAGCATCCTAGAATCCCATCCTCTGTGGACTAACACAGCCAGCCATTCACTTTCTGTCACACTGCAGCACATGATCCTCACACCCACAGCCGTCCCAATCAGCCTATTTCTGAACGTGCTGGCACATAAAAAAGACATTTCGTCTCGCGGCTTTGACTACGCACAAAGACCATAATTGATTTATTCAGTTTAAATAATAAAAGCTTCTTCATGAGGTCAAGGGCGTTATTCCCCCAGAGTCATCACTGTGGACGCAGTTATTTACTGAGTGTTGAATCATCAAATGTTCTCTCTGAATTGACCTTTCCCTGCTTCTGCATTCAATCAGTTGATAGTAAACGAAGTGAATTAATTTCAGACACCGTGGGACTGCACTCTGTGACCCCTTAACTTTTTCTTAGGGATGAGCTGTCATTTGTGGATGCACATGATTCTATGCTGCTTCTCGAGGACTATATTCATCCTCAACAACAGGCGCTATATTAGATGGGAGATGCCTAAACGCCACTGGGCTGAAAATTACAAGCTTTGATCCAATTGTGGTTTCTGTGTGTGAGAGTTTGAGTTGTTTTCCAGCTCTAACGTCACATGATATCTGCCCATCACACTAACCAACACAGTGGGTGGATGGAGCAGCTGGTTTGCTGTATATCAGTTGTCTCCACAATGTCTGAGACTCCACAAGTCAATGCCTTATTAAATAAAATGGATAGATTCATGTGGCTCTACATACTATTAAATCAGGAAGTCCTGTTTTGTAATGCTTGTAGAGATTTTGTTATCAACATCTATAGATTACATGCTGTCTGGATCAGAACATCCTACTGAGACAAGAAGCATCACAGACATTTCTTGAGACGAATCTGCATGTGTGACCTGGAAACCCCACATGCCCTAGAAAAACATTTTTGCACTAAGGCTTTCCAAATGTCAGAGCAAAACATGGTTGATGGTGAATTTTAGCCAAGAAATACCAAACTTCAGATGTACTGTCCCCTATATTCATCTAAATAACCTGCAAATGAACAAGGCATTTAATAAGGCAGGTTCAAACATTCAAAACAGATGTTATTCAAGGCCCACTTTCTTCTTTCAGGGACGTTCAGCTGTCTGACATGTCCTTCATCAGCAGATGGATAATAAGGAAACCATTTATAGATCAGTTAATGTAATCATTAACAATGAATAAATACAAAGATAAGTATTTTTTTTCCAGCTGCATTACTTGTCAATCCAATTCATTTGGTGCCCACAATTACCACTAGGTTTGAAGGTTTCTAAGCAACAATATACAGCAGGTTCTGTGTGCGCCCTTACTTTCGGTGTGTGCATTCATACCAAAATACTGATTTTCCCCGTACAATTTTAATTTGATGCCAGAAAACAATACTTCTGTTTGTCAAAAACTGTATAAGTACTCCAGGAATATAAATTTTGTGTCAAATAGGCCATCAGACGCCATAGACAGCTTTGTTTTGTACGGAGCTCTGACGTTGTGTTATTGTTAACGTCCGCAGCGCCATCTTGCATACGGGCGTCATATATTATATTATACAAGATCTATAAAAACCCCAGTAACGTAGTTTATAAATACACCATTAGTTTAAAAAAAGTGCTACATAATATTGTAATAGATGCTTTACACGAAAAAAGTGTGTAGATTCAATTTGAAAACAACTACATTGTCATTTTGCAGTTTAAATACCAATGCCAATACTGCCCTAACGAGGTCCGCAGAATACTGGTCGACTGTGAACTGAATCCTCCCCGAGTTAGCTTCAAAAGGCTCAGTCATTAATAATTCTGATTTAGGAGCAGGTCTGCTTAATATTTGCAATTCTGATAACCAATGCTTGAAGTGCAGGGGAGGACAGAAGGTGGAAACGGGCAGACTGGTCTGGGGGAAGTGGGACGTGTCTGCTTCTGCTGCTTTTCCCAAATTATGTTTCAAAATGCTGACACCCTCTGGGGCACTGAGGCCACATGGGAGTTAATGAAATACCCCTACAAATAAATTATTCTTGAACAAATTGGTCTGTGTGTTTTGATGATATTTCATGTCCCGCTCTTCATTCATTAGGCTAATCCTGTATATTAATCCCTGGCTCATTATATTAGCCTTACATAGAAAAAAATAAAAGCTTTGTTGAATCTATAAGAAGTAAACATGCATATCATGCAAGGAGGAAACTGCAGTTTTAATTTAGGTCCAGGCTGCAAAGAACTTGCTCTACATTCTGTGAATACGTGACACCTATCGTTCCTAGAAGTGTCAGTCAGGTGATAAACGTGCAAGGACTGCGGCAAAGTCTTAACACACACACATCATGGCTGCCATTCAATATCATTTTTTAAGTTGCAGCGTAGTGGTTTACCACATTATATTTATATTTTGCATGCTGACTTCCTTGAGAAATGTACATGATGCAATTTCCTATGCTGTTGAGCAATTTAAATGTAAGCGTGAGTCTGTAGTATCTTATATAGATAAAGATAAGGGGAAGTTAGTGTGTTTAAGACCCCTGAATGCTGCTTTTCTGGTTTCAAATTCCAATCAGCTGTAAAAGTGGTGTCAAAAAGCACCTCTGAGTGATGTTAGTTTGCTCAACCAACATTCACACACCCTTACCGGCTGATACATTCCCAGGGAGAGACAACAATGACACCTACTACCACAAACCCAGCAGGTAAACACACAAGCAGGTGTCCCATCCTCTCACAGGCCGTTATGTTAGCCCTTAACAACACACTCTACTATAAACATTCAGGCGAACAAAATGATTCAGTACCTGCAACTTGATCACTCTGTCTTTCCACGTTCTCATGGCCCTGTCTAAATGTCAGCATCTGTGTAAACGCTAAGGCATTTCACTTGTCTGCTCCCTGCTGTGAGCATGGATAGAGCAGAGGATGAGCGAATCACACTCAGCGCATCCTTTTGGATCATCTGCTACTGCCGCCTCTGATCTAAATGAGTGTTAAAAGAAAATAATGTGTGTCATATTCAAAGGGTTCTGAAGAGATCTCTGAATGTACATTTCTGGTATGTGCACTGCTGCATAATTAAAAAGAACTCTTCCACCCACAGCGCAATATACAGGTTCTTGAGGTGAATGGTGTAGAGTGAGGATACACACTTTGCTAAGCAGAAGTGAGAGCCTGGCTAACCCGGGGGGGCCCCATCGCAGTCGGTATAATTTCTAAACAGCACCTTTACAAAAGCAACACTTTTCACTACCAGTAAATATGCATAAAGAGATTGCCAACTTCCCCTAACAATGACTCAGAGTGAAGATGTTGAACAAAATAGAATTAGCCAAACTGAATTTTTCAATACCTATATGGCTGTACACTTTCCACAGACATTAACATCTTCGTTTTTTCTCTGGAATCCAAAAATACGTCGTTGAATATGATGTGGCATCTTTTGTGTGACAGTGTGAAGTGGTTTTCTTTATGTGCTGGATGTGAAATGAGTTTAATGTACAAAGACATCTTGTCAAAATGCAACCAGTTTGATTCATTTTAGAAAAACAATGACATACATGCTAATGTGTCAGAATCAGGAAGGAAGAGGGATTTTTCAGAAAGTCAATGCAGTTGCTTTAAGTTATTTTATTGACTTCAACAGGAGACAAAACAATCAAAACACATCTTAAGGGCATGATAATATTACATATGCAACACAAAAACAGTCATCACAACCAGGTTAACACTGCATTGGCTTTAAAGTCAATTCAAACAAGCACATTTAAAAAAAGAAATGGATACATTTGGCAAATTTATATAGGAAGCACAGAGACGAGTAAAAGTGAAACAGGTCTGGGAACAAATTCTAGACACATCTGGAACTCTTGCTAACATAAGTCTGAGAAGTCACAGCGCAAGCGAACTAGCTAACATTGATGGCTATATTGCCTGTACAGTCAGTAAATACACAAATAACTAACACCCGGCCCTGTTTTCATGTCATAAAACTTTAAAGTTGTGGTCCAATGAGTGCAGACTTCAAAGATGTATATGGCCTGAGCATGGGTATCCAAAGTAAGGGGGGAGGAGGTAATTAATGGGCTACTGACCCCCTCATTTTACTCCGCTGGAACAAAGTGGCATCACAGCCAGTGTGATCCCATCGCAAAATATCTAAATACTTCCACCACTGAGGGTTTGTTTTCAGCAGATTAACAGTTATTTTAGGGCTTTAGATTAGTTACTTTGTTAGCAATGATATTATCACATAGAACGAAGCCAAATCTGAATACTATTTGGGAGCCTGCCATGTGTTTCCCTTTAAAGCACAGGCTGATGGAAAAACAGACATTGCAAACGTCAGGACTCTGGTGGAAAATCTTTATTTAAACATTTGGCAACAGAGGCACACTGAACATATAGCACTGACTGACAGTGTGCTGGGATAAATCCAATCAATACTTAATCATACATCCACATTAAGATTCAACACAGGCTAACAGCTCAGCAGTCATGTCTGTGACAGAGGCTGTATGTCAACGGCAGGAATGAGCAGGCCTCACAAACGGAGCCTTTTGATAAATTGCGTTGGAAATGCAGAGCGCTTTAAGTCTATACAATGTGTGACAGCTCTGTATACTGTGGCTTGTTCAGCAGTATAGGGTGCGCTCACTGCATTAAATTCACTTTCAGTTGTATCGGCGTTATTTGTGCCTGTGAGCCAAGCCTTTGATTAAAGACCGCTGTTTGAATCTACGCTGGAACTTTATAGCCTTTTACTGTGCCTTACAGTACAGAGTGTTATTTTAAGAAATCTTTTCAACCCAAACAAAGTGATGGGTTGAAATGAAATAAAAGTGCCTGGCTGGGTATGGAGATCGGTGGAGCGTAATTCCTGGAGAGTGCTTTCCCATGTGTGGGCGGGCAGATCAGTTGGACAGGAGCAAGTAGCAGCCTGTGCTGGTGTTTGACTTAGGAGAGGGCATACTTTTGAACACACTCATGCCAAGTTACAGGCACTCAGAGACCTCCCACTGCTGGCTCACTCATTTTTCTTTTTTTCATCAAGCCTGGGAACTCAGGGTTCGCCGCTCACCTGCGGCATGTCGGAACACTTTTGAATCTACACACTCTCTGCTCCAGGGCGCTATGGGAAGTAGGGAGATCAGAGCAATATGGAAAAAAGAACATCAATGAGATGATCTATAGTGAGGGCGGCTGTATAATATTACTTGAAGGGGAGATAAGAAAATGCAGGCACATACAAACATATACGTGTACATGCACATTAGTGTAGCCGACATGGATCAGATCGTTCAGATAAAGGGATTAAATGACTGACTGTCTGAGCGGTTACCTAATTGAAGATTTGCTGATGAAGACTTAGAAATGCTTAGAGGGCCTTTTCTATTTTTATCTCACCACACCCTCACTGACCTATAGTAGTAAAAATACCGTAACAGCAACTGTATGATCTATGGAGCCTCATGTATCACTGATGCAAACTGAATATGTTTAGACACAGAGCAATTGCTTTTTTGCAAGAGAAACATAGACATTTTAAGTTTATGAATGAACTGTAATCGCAGTTTTACATACATTCAGCACAGAAAAGCTGAAATAGTTTTGCCTCTGTTCATGCATGTTCATTTTACGAGCGTCAAGCTATCCGCCGGGCTGTGTCGCAGGTGGCACCCGGTGCTGTCAGGAATTCATAGAGTTCAAATTTGTGAATGAAGCTCCTTCCATTTATGGTGGGGCTGTCGAGACAAGTGCAACTTAGCGATTTACTTCTATAGTTTCCTCTCTTCAGCTTCAGCTGTTATCTTTGCTTGTCAATGAATGATAAAACCGAGTTCACTACAGCAAGTTGGAATGGTGTAATCATGATTCAGCCGCTCTTTGTGATAAAGCAAACAGGTATTTCATTACTGTAAATATTGAGTTATACAGTATGGGCTTCAATTTAGTTGTTGCCCTGCAGTCTGGGATATGAATGAGTGAGTGTTTGCCATTGTTTCATTTAACTCTCCTAATCTTTAACAGTTCATGTTCGTGGTGATTCATAGAGCTTTTGTCTCCCGGCTTAAGTGGACAGTTGCGAAACTTTCCTGTTAAATAAAACTTTTACTTTTATGACTCTACAGGCTGTTGAAGGGTGCCGCCCTCAAAGCTGTGATCCTGGCCGTTTATCACCATTTACTGATTCATTGTAAAACTTTTAAGATCAGCGAATGAGTCATGGTTTCAGGTGGCTTGTGTTTCTCATGTTCTCATTGTTTTTCAGTTGAGTCGGACTGTGGCTTTTCTTTGGTTAAATACATTCTAAACCCACTTCGAAAAACTCTGCGGCTTGTTTGGCAACACTTAAAGACAATTCCAGATTCCTCACAGACACTTCTATCCAACAATAAACACTCTAGTATCAACAATAAAGAATTTCATTCATCAGATTTTCCTTTAGCCGAAAAAAGTCCAAAACTTGCTCCTTATATTGTAACTGTTAATCCATACTATTAATGTTATTTAAATATACACATCATTTAATCTTACATGCAGATTTAAGAGCTAAAGAATGTACTCAGTGTGCAGTCATTTTTATTGAGATGCCGGATCCATACATCCCTTTTGTTTGGTGTTTTTTCTACCCATGGATAGCTACTTAAACCTACATTGGTGCTACTCTAGGTCACTTTTAGTTCATTGATTTAAAGAAATGTTCAATTGTTTAAAACAAGTGAAAATGGAAAATGTTTTTCATTCAAAAGTCCAACTGCTGCACACAAGATGTGTCATACTTCACTTGGAAGTCCATTCTCAGTGTGCTGTGTGTGACCTGGAAGTTTCAAGTTGCATGTTGGAACATGATTTGCCATTTGAGACGTCACAAATCCTGCTCACACATACTTGTGTAATAGTCAGATTAAAGGTGAGCACAGAGAAAATGTCCTCTTCAGCAGATACGCGTACTGAAGTGTAGCATTCAAAATATGGTTTGTAGAAATGATAACTAATCATTTTAACATGAAAACTACAAACTTGGTTTTTTGGAGGTCTCAGTGTGGACGACACTAGAGCCAACGCTGGATTTGAATGCAGGTGAGAAGTCACACCTGATTTCTGCAGAATGCTCTCTGCAGCCAGGATTGAGGCTGAAGAGGTGTGAATGAGGCCGCGTGTTTCTCACCTCTTGGTGTAAAAGGCAAACAATGCGGCCGCTGCCCAGTGAGAGCGAGGGATTTAGAAAGTGGCAGATTGTTGAATGGGAGCGAGCAGACCGCTGGCGCTGGTGAACAAACAGAGCAGCCACATCAAAAGGCAGAGGGCGTGAACCGAGCCTGGACCACTGACGATGAGGTCAGGCGGTCGGGACATTTTCCTACATTGAAAAGCAAGTACTTGATTTGAATGGAATATTTATCACTGGCCTGAATTTACACTGATTCAAACAGAGGCTTTTCTCCTCATCTCTGTTAGATTTGATTGAGTCGACCATGCTTCACTTCAAAGGGTCACAAGTTTAAAAAGGGGTGAAACTTAATCAAAAGAATATGTTTTCTTTGAATGATAAAATGTCCTACCTTTGTACCTTAAACGTTTCTATTTTGTGAGCAAGTTAAAACAAACAATGACTGTGTCAAGCAAGGTCAAACTGACATTTAAACAGCTTTACTGGGCTGTAAAGAATCACAGCACACTGAAGCGACTCCCCAGCCCAATTAAAATCAGCGAAAAAAGACAGGAAAAATAGACAAATTTGGACATTTCTTAAATAAAAAATGTAAACTTTGGCAGAAAATTGTGCATGAAGGACTTACCGCTCAAGATGCTGATTCAACAACAGTGTTGGTAGATTTCCGTTTTATTATCACATTTCACCTATTGTGTGTGACAGATAATAAACATTATGTGATAAAAAGTTTCATTTTCTTGTGTGAGTCATAACAAATCCCTGAGATGAATGATAACTGCATTGGTTGCGTGTGTTCAATTGTCCTGTATAGGATTAGGTGGCATAATGGTGGGAAACTCAGTCAACCTTAACTGATCGGGGAGTGATTTTTTTTCTCTGTTTCCTGGTTGCTGGGTGGGCATCACTGGTTCATTTATTACCTGAAGTCATGTAGTAATTCTGCGTGGGATGTGAAGCATGACACCGTGTTCCTGTACCTTTAGAAGTAAAGGGAGTGGGAGTTGACAGAGGTTTATTTTAATGAGGTTTGGGTTTGTTTAACCTTCTCACTCTCTTCAGGTACAACCCTGGCGTCACATGAAAGCGAGCACAATCAGACAGCTTGACCTGGCACAGTCAAAAGAGTGATATTATGAGTTTGTGAATGTAAATGGGGGGGGGGGGGTTAAAGAGTTTAAAATAGTGACGGTGGCAGAAGGGTATCCAGTCCAATGAGCATGACTAACGACTTAGCTGACCATATCCGAATATTTCTGTGCGCTAACAGAAGGGAGAGGGAAGTATGTAAAGTCATAAACCTACAACCGCTCCATGGACAAACCTGGAGACTGGAGGTGGCCCACAGTCGCAAGAATAGCTACCCTTGAGCAAGGCACTTCAACACCTACTTAAGTTTCAGCCACAACAATGTAGTGTGTGTCTAAAGGAACAGTTTTTGAGAAAGTACTTGCATACTTTCTGGAAAAGACTTGAAAAAAAAAGAGCAACACCATTGAAGCTAGCTGGTAGATGGTTAGCTTAGCTTAGCATAGAGACTAGAAACAGGTGGAAACAGCTGGCTTGGAGCTTCCCAAAGTTAAAAAAAAGTGTGTTTATGAGCAATTATAAACCTCATTTATCAACTTGAAGTGTCTTGTTTAAAATATGAAGAAAATAATTGCAATTTTGTATTTTATGGAGAGTTTTTCTTGGTCTCACTCGTTAAATTCCTTGAGTCTTCGCTGGTTAACTTGCGACGGCTCCAGGACAAAAGAAAGTCCCACATGTAACACATCATACAAGTTTCTTCAAGTTTTCATCTCTATAAGGCTATGATAACATTTCAATTGCTTAGATTTGGTAACAGTGACATTTCTGAAAGAATCCCGTGCTTTTTATTGCATCGGACATATTTTAAATAATGTTGCTGCCTTCCTTTAAGCCAGTATTTACTCTGTGAATAAAATGTCAATATTACTAATAAAACACATCACAAGACAGATGTAAAACATACAGAAACCCGTCAAAAACTGGAAATTCTGCACTCTATTTATAAGGCGATACATCTGCTCGGTGTTGGGGTTAGGTTTGAGTAATAAGGAAGATTTAGTGTCTTTGTGTGCTTAATTGACCCTTGAGAGGTGTGAGAAGCTCATTTTCAGATTAAACGCTTTCACTCTCTGCAGCTGTAAGCAGTCATGCAGAACACCCAGAACCGGCTTTGGTATAATAGTGCACTTGTTGTTTTCTAACAAAAACACACACATGTAGTAAACATCTGCTAGCGTAACATTTTATTCAGACAAGTGTGATATTTTTCAAAAAGAAAAGACTTATGTAAGCAACACATTATGCCGTTTTATACAGTATTGCATAACAAGACATATTCCTCTTTTACCTGGTTGTGTTTCTACGTTATTTAATATGGCACAAAATTCCCATGACCCCAGCAATTCAGCTCAAGTTGGAAACATTTGAGATATCGTCTCTATAAAGATGGATAACTTTCAACCTTTATTAAACAAATAATTGGATGTTTCATGCGTTTCAAGTTAGCCAATATCCTTTTCATTAACAGCAGTGAAAAGCTCATTTGACCCCTAAAGTTGAAAGTGATCAGCACTGTCATTTTAAGGAGACCAACGTGACAGTTGTAACACTGGGTACTTCCCGACCACAATGCAGATCACATAGGGGCCCATTCAGGGTGTATCTGTGTTGTCTCAAAAAAAGGGGGAAGTAGATATTATATGCAGTAGGTGCGAGTTTGTGCGTACCATTAAAAGGGTGAAACCAAGTCCAACACTGACTGCTTCCACCTTTGCATCCTTCCCATTCAGATCAGTATCTTCAGAGTGCAACAGCTGCAGTAAATCCTGGAACCGCTGAAGGGTCTGCAACACCACCCACCCTGCAAAACAGAGAAAAGAGATGTTTAGGTACAGATATGATACCAACTTACGTTTCGTTATGCAAGTAAGACTTTCAACTCTGCAAATGAGCGGCTCCTTTCTTTATGAGTACTGGGGATAGTTGTCCATTTGCTGGGAAATTAAGAAGAAGAAAAAAGTACAAGCACTAAAACTGTGGTAATATCACAGACATACATTTAGTTTATACAGCCTTTTGTAAGGTTTGTAGGTAAAGGAGTGGGGGAAAAAAAACCTTAATGGTGGTTGTAAAGTTCAGTTGTTGCTGAAGCTGTTAGAGAAGTGTGAGTCACAGTGGTCAGGTCAGAGGATGTAGAATGCGTTATGTTATAATGAGAAGTGCTTCTAGTATTTAATGATCTCATTGATATGGTAGTAGCAAAATAAATGTGTAACTAAACAACAGTTTGCGGCTTGCTCCAGCTCATCAGTGAAGTTGTATTTATACACTCTAACCCAGACTGTGATAAATATCACGTTGTCTTTCCCCGAAACACTGCCTGACATCTTTGGCTTTGAACCTGGTTGAATCTGTTCATTTTAGCGGCTCCCAGATAGTAAAACCACATGACTGTTCACAGCAGCGCCTGGTTGTAAAGCCAAGGGCACCATTTCAAAGAAGTGGCACTCATGTCGTAATAGACAGCACTGCTGTCAACTGGAGTTTCTCGGTCGACGCCTGAAATGCTCCTCCACTTCCTGTGGCTGCGCCTAAGCTCGCCTTAGCTCGCATCTGTTGGAGATCGTCACTTTGCAATGCTAGAATGCAAAACATACAAAGCCTTATGCTCAGGTAACAACACCACAGGGTTGGTTGTTAGCGGCAATTTATTACATGTCCTGAGGGGGATGTCTGAGCAAAACAAGCTTTACTTTTTAGAGCAATCCGAGAAATAAGTGATACACAAGGATGCTCTTTTTCCTGGAAACTGTTCATCCTATGATCCAGTATTGTAGTGCTAACATGTTTGGAGACTTGTGAGTTACAGATCAATAAAACTATACAAATTCAGGCAAAAGAGGACAAGATATCCTGACTGAGAACTCTACAAAACCACTGGATCCTACATTTCTCTGAATGAAATGTGTGCCACTTTCTAGGTATGTTCCAGTGAAAGCCAATACAATCTGAAAACAATCAGCCTTTTACAGTAGATTTAAAAAGGTCATGCTTTTCTGATGCGAACAGATGTGCTTGAATCACTCCCATTGTAAGAATATTATATGGTTCACACAGAGATTGACTTATTGGGCAACTGGGCCACTGAAATAAAAAACAGCAGGGACGCCACGTGTCAAAGAAAATGTATTTTCAGGAAGGTGCAAAAAAATGAATGAGAAATGTGGGCGAGGTCTGTAACTGACACCACCACACTGGCATCATGCCCCTCTGCCAGCTCACGTGTTCTCAATGTATTTGTGGACGTTTGGTATCTGAGTGCGTCCCGGCTAAAACCGGCACTGAGCTCAAATCCGCTCAGTCACATGAACCTTTACAGTGTGCAGCGGCTCTTATGGACAGACAGCCGCCACACACTCTTATCTGTTCTGAACTTTCATTTATGTACCACTGCTATTTATACATGATAAGCAGCACCTAACTTTCACTGCTGCCAAAACAATGAGGCCCACAGAGGAGGATTGTGACTTTTCCCAGTGTGACTTTGCTGCGCTGTGGGAAATCCTATTTCATCTGATTTAACCAGGTCACTTGATAACAACGGCGCTCGGAGGGATAGTCTCGACTACAAAAGGTCACAGAAGGGAACTGGCTGTCTGGCTGCTGTCCATAAAAAAAAGATAATGCCATGACACCAGTAGTAGAAGCAACACTGGAATCACCAACCAACATCAAATCTAATTTTACTTTATCATCTGAAAGAGGAATACGGTCCCAGGGGCAAAGAATGTGCAGAAAACACAGAAAGTAGAAGAAAACTGCAGTCGTCATTGTCTCAGGATGCCGTGTCAACAAGCGATCCTTAAATAAAGCAATACATTCAAATGTCTTATGCTTCGGCCCACCAGACCTTTCATACAAGCACACACACAACACACACAGTCTGTTCAGCCTCCTCCTTCCCATCTCTGTGGTCACCGCTTCTATGTTAAATATTGCCAAATTCATCACAGTTTTTCTTACTGATATAGTTTTCTTTTGGTCAGACAACTTAATTGCTGCCAATTAACACTGCATTTAAACCAGCAGTCATTCCCAAAATGCTTGACTGCGATTATTAAATCCTCATGTTTTTACTTAAGTGGTAAAGACGTTGGTCGCTGTTGTGAGGAAACTTAGTTTACCCCTTCAAACTGAAAAATATATACGCTCTGGAGGAAGATTTGGACACACTAAAGTCTGGACAGAGAGCCAAAATAGAGAGAAAAATAGGCAATGGGAAATTCAACTGACTACGTGTGGATGCTAAGTCTCATAAGCCATTTAGTAAAAGTGATCCCTCACTCCAATAAATGACTGGTTAATAGGTCATGGAGGATCGTACAGGACGTAAGATCTGCAATGAGCTGCTTCAAACTAGTTGAATAAAAGCAACGTCAGCCCCTTCGAGTCACCAGTTACTAAACTTGTCGTCCTCCAGCTGCTTCGTATCTCCGCTGTAACGCGAGCCATCAGGAATGTGTGGCAGTGCCAACGCTAGCAGCCGCCGCTACGACGGTGATCTGCAACCCGTCTTTTATCGACAACAAGCTCATTACTTGAGAACCTCTTGACCGGACTGACAAACAAGAGGGCAACAGATGACAGACACAACCCTGGAGGGAGGTCAAAGGTCTGACCTTGACTGTTCTGGGTTTGAAAGACCACCCGGAACTAACAGATTTTGACCATGGGATTTTAACACCAGAGTACACTTAGAAAAAACCACGGTTAGTAAATAGCAAGGCTAGACATTACAGTGCACATCTTAATACAATTGATGTGACGTTTGTAATATTCAGGCGCCTGGGACCTTGTCACATTGCGCTGTTGATGCTGAGTTCAGGGCCTTCCTCAAAAGCTCAAGCCTTATTAGCACCCTGTATTTCAGAGATTTACCCACTGACACACTAACAGACAGGCAGCTGCTCCAGAGGAAAGCCAGCAGGCAAAAGAGGAGCTGCTCAGTAATGGGGCACTTCCTCAAATCCTCCTTGAACAAAGCGGAGATTTCTCCACAAACTGAGGCGCTGTTCTCCAGTGGAAGTGTGCTACATCTTTCTCTGCCAGAACCAGAAATAAATTGGCACAGATTTCTCAGCTACCCTTTGTAATGAGTCAGCATTGCTAATGTTTCTCTTCACACAGCTGCTAGCCTCCTAAAAAAAAAACATTTTCTTTTGCCAAAGACCACACATATGAAAAACTAGGGGGGGATTTCTGCCATATTTCCTGTCTCTCTTTCAGTAACATAAAGAGACACAAATGAGTCCACAAGGAGAAATGAATACACATTTTTATTCCTTTGAAATGTGTTAAATCAGATAGAAACTAACAGCTGATGGAGCGGCGTGACGAATCAGGCTGCTATCAGGTTCTAGGTACTGGGAGAGCACCCCCCCGACACACTCCATCCTCAATGTCTTTTTACTCTAGGAGGCAGTGAAGTCACCACAGCTGCCGTGGCTCTCCCATAGAGGCCGAGTGAAAGGTCGTCCCTCCAGCTGAGGGCTGTAAATTCAAGACGTAAAACGGGGAAGACGTACGCTCCATTCAACAGGTGCAAATCCAGAATGAATGCTCACACATTTTTTTTCCTCTAAAGGAGGGAGGACAAAGAGGAGCGAGACAGGAGCATTGAGCCAGGAGAACTTACGACGCTTAAACGACCGTAATAACAACAATGACAGTCTTTAATGAAACTGCTGCAAATTATAGAAGGCCGGCAGAAACTTGGCTCGCTCTGTCATTTTGCAGCTATAATTTCTGCGTGAATGCAACACGTGACCAATGTAAACAATCAGACACCTATATCTGATGCACAACATCAACGGGGTGTGGAGTGAAACCAGAAGAGAGATGTAAACCCTGTCCACTTCCGTTTGCAGAGCTCTGCGCTTCCTCCACTGCCTCTTAATAAAATATCTGTAACATGACCTGTGACTAATGAAAGTGAAATAGTTAGACAACAGGAGATGAGTAATGAATGAATGTTTATTTGCATTCTGTTTTCCCTGATACACATTTCATTTCCTTACAATTTCAACCATTATTCCAAATAAGTATCCACATCCTAAGGTATTAGTTTGTATTGTCCCTGCAAACCTGCTCAAAGGGATGTGCTATGAAGTATGTGCTTTTCCCCATCGGAGGCATTTACTTGAAGTTTCAAAGTAGAAATGCGGCACAAATGGCCTATTCAACATTTTTACTAAAAGTAAATTAGATACACTCAAAAAGGCAACGAGTTCTTCTTTGGATCAAGCTACACGTTTCCATTAACTATCATTAAAATGCACCAGCACTTAATTCTGCTGACGAACAGACAAACAAAAAATCTTCCTTCTCGGAGGAAATAGTGTTTTGATTTGTCCGCTGATTAAGCAAAGCATAGATCAATTATCAACACTTCCATTAACATTTCTCAAACAATAACATTCCCTAATATTTGTGTGAAAAACATTTGTATCATCTGCTCTCTCCGTTCTCAATGGGTCCTCTGACAAACTCACTTCCTATTTGAGTTTTGTTATTAGGTTCCCACACATGACTTTTCTTAAATTAGGTGACTTCCTCAATTAACTTCTGTTCACATGGGATCGAGAGATAAAAAGATGGGGAGATTCGTGATGTCTGCGTCATGGGAGAACTGGAGAGGGTTGTGTTGTTGCAGAGTTGGTCATGTGAGGGTAATCAATACTGTACATTGACAGTATAGAAGGGTCGACTAATTGATTCGTCAGATTAATTGTTTAAGATATTTCTTCAATTAGATATTTGTTGGTTCCTGCTACAGGAATGCAGGAACGTTCTGCCTTTCTTTGTGGTACATTCATTTAAATATCTTTGGATTGTGGACCGTAAGTCAGACGAACAAAAGAACATGAAGATGTTCCTTTAGGTGATTTTAGTATCTCACTGTTTACTGACCCTATACTGACTAAAAGAATCATGCTATGTTTAGAAATGTGGGGTTTATTACATTAAACAAGGGACTGGAAGAGGCATTTGTATTTGTTTTTCAGCCACAATTTAGCTTAAGTTTCTAGAGTGGCAACTTCGATCTTTAGATGAACCAAATTGTAAACTGGTAATAACGGATATTCCCATATGATATGAATCCAATGTGAACCAATAATAAATAAAACAGGAAATAAATATTTAAAGAACATTGAATGTTAAGCGTCGGAACAATTCCCCAAAGGAAACCATTATAGCACATAAAAGGTCTTACCATTTTTTAGCCAACAGATACATTTTCGGAGACACTACAGGTCACACTGGGTCACCATCTAACTGGATAAAGCACATTGTCCTCAGTGTGTACTGCTGTCCTGACTTCTTCTCAAAATAAGTACATTTGTGTGAAATAGTAAACTTCACAGAAGTAATTGAGGCATATGACTCCTATAGACAGAATGTCCTGTTCGTCACACTGATATAAGCCCTACTGTTGCCCCAGAATTCATGGAATTCACCCTGTTTATTCTCTCCTTTCATCTTCACTTCCAGTCATTGAAAAACATCCCACACAAATCCAATAACTGAACAACCAGGCCTCACATTAGCATTCTGATGGGTGAGTGTTTATTTCCTGCTGTAAGAATGACACTATTATCATCTCAGAAAATCAGGAAATACATTTAATCTGGGTCTTTCCACTTTCTTGGCCCCTAATTTGCTGTACGGATAAAGTGAAAGTCATAATTAAGTTGTGGTTTAAGGTCAAATGGCAGAGTGAGTAGTGAAATGTCACAAAGTACATGTACTCACATACTGCACTACACCTAAACTTTACCAACTGCAACAAAACACACATGAATGAATCAATACTTATATTCCAGTTATGTAATAAATATTATGGACATTGCATTTGTGTGCTACATGGGGTAGCATTAGATGCTAATAGTTCACAGAGTTTGCAGTACTTGTAGTAATTGTTATACTGCAGTAGTGCTTCTTTATTTAACGTCTTCAACCAGTCCTTCATCCAAACATAAACCGAAATATTTGTTTTAATAAAAATGATTTTGCTCCTGGAAGTCTTTGACCTTTTCGATTAGATCAGTTGACCTAACCGTGAAGCATTGGATGCTGTAGATTATAAAGCTATATCTGATTTATCTAAATGTCACAAGGGATTTGTTGTAGTTTTTGTGCCCAAAGGACAGCAGCTGATGCTCTCCGAACGAACGTAAAACAAAAAGAGTCCAGGCGTACTTGAAAGATGCCAAAGTAACACCTAACAAAATAACTTACACAAGATCCTAAATCTACATACCAACAACTGAGGATAATTACAACTCAGAACACCTAGGGGGAAAATAGTTAAAAATCAAGAAATATGTTCTGAACATTTCAAAGTCGAAATAAGGAAGTGTAATTTCCTCACGTCAACCGTTCCTCTCCCACACTTTTAAACAGGGGGCGTGAACTTTCTGGCCAGTCTAGACACCAGTCTGTTTCCAACATCGACCGAGCTTGTGCCTCAAATGACCCCTCAGGCCATGACCTTTCACACTGCATCCAGACCCTTGTAACCCTTTCTGTTACACATCCCATGGCTGTCATTTTGAAGAATAACCAATAGCTAACCCGGCTTTACAGGATGGTGGAATTTAAATCCGAGGATCATTAATCAACTACTGCTGGTGGGAAACTCAAGGGACAGACTGGAAGCATTGGTGTCCTACATTAAAGACGGCTTTGTGATTAATAGCTGCCCTTCCACAATGAAACTGTAGATATAGCTGTGAAGTTTCTTTATGGACATTTAATTCTGCTTCTTTTATCTGGGTTGTAGAAGTTGGAGCATGTCCCCTCCATTCATTTCTTCCGCCGCCTTTGAACTCGCTCAAACATGGAAGGCTAAATATTTACACGTCGGCCTCTGCTTGTTTAATGTTAAAGGCACACTCACACAGCAGAGTAAATGAATGAAAAAGCTTTAGACAAAACACCTCCAGCGGCTGATGAGTACCAGGCCACTTTTGCGGCCCGGGTCCCATAGGTTCAACCTCCTTTTCAGGGCATGGGAGGCAGGGACCCAGGGGTCTGCACGGGGGCTCAGCGGAGAAGCAAAGCCCTGCTGACACTGCTGTCTCTGTAAAAAGAGGCGATCTGTGCATTTAGAGTTGGCTCAGGCCCAAAGAGATTAAACTGAGGTGAGCCGGAATACCATGTGAGGGTATTACAGACAATGAGCCATCTGATCAGCTGCGAGCGTACCATTCATCACAAAAGAAGGTGCACAAAGGCAGGCACTCGTTCTTTCTTTTTCCATACTTGAACGCAAACAGGGATTTTTTTGTTATACATAGCATAATAATCCGTACTCTGTGTTGCCAAGCTTTATATTGCTATCTTTTTTATAGCCTTTTAAAAAACCCAAAACACAAAGAGCCAAAATGTAAGGAAATAGTTAAACAGCTTTTTGGTCTGTTTCGTTAGCAGAGTCCGTTAGCAGAGTCCGTTAGCATGTTGGGCATATTTGCATACCATCCACAGTGCATGATTGTGAGTTCAAATTCATATTGATATAATGATAACATAAAAAGTGAAATCCACAGTTTTGGCTTACATTAGCAACTCTGCTGTGAAACTTTACACTTACTTAGTGAGTATTTTGAACATTATGTCTTAAACGTACCAGCGTGATTGATTGTTACTTTATGATTGCCAAATTTTGCATATTAAGAGCTGTTGCACCTACTTTAAAAAAACAAAAACTAGAAGTGAGCTGGAGATAAAGTGTTCTAACTACTCATGAAGGTAGCATTAGCTTAATAAGATAGCTACAGCTGATACACATCTGCTAGCAAGCCTAGTTGTTACGGAGCCCTAGGCATAGCAACAATTAACCCTGTGAGCTGTATTAGGTAAATGCCAATGATATCTTGGTGTGGCAATCTGATGGGCTTTAAGCTCTAAGCGCTAAGCCATTTCCTTCTGTAGTGCAACAGAAACTTTTCAGCCAATATTAAGCCTTACTGAGCCAAATAGGGTGGGAACACAGTTTTGCCAAATTTAATTTTGCTGCAGGAAAAACGAATGGCCAAGTGAGCATCTAATGAAAGAACTGTGGGAGGAGGTTTGACTCCCTCACTTATTCTTAATCCTTATACAGTTTACATTGAGATCTAGCTAATTCTCACAAATAGAGCATCTGTTTTACTCCCTGCAAAGTACAAGAACTGACAGGGTTCAACTTCAAGAGAAAGCAACCAGAGGAAGGAAACTATTACTAAAATCTGTCACGGATGCTTTGGAGCCTTGAATCAAGGACATAAAAGAGTCATTTCTATATATTCGGTCAAAACACCCATGAAGGATGCATTGTAATCCACAATATAAGTTCATGTCAATTCATGTAATGTTACGGAGCAAAACCAAGCAATCTCATGGCTGGTGACGGAAATGTTATCTGTGGTGAATCAGCAGCAACTGAAAAAGTCGCCATCCTGCTTCTCCCCGACAATGAAAAGAAACAACAGCCATAAGCAGGAAGTGGTTTCAAAATTGTCTTCCAAGATCCAAGATGTAGAATTCATCATGATTCTGAGACAAACAAAGACAATCTGCTGTGTGAATGAAAGGCTCAGGAGACATGGCGGAGCACAGGCGCTTCTGGGACGAAGCATTTCTTCAGTCTGGTGCTGCATTTGTCTAATTTGGCAGAAGCTGATGATCAGATTTACAAGTACAAGTACATAATGTTATCCAGACAAGAAGAAAAAACATCCTGGCACAGAAACAATGAAACCAGAAAATGTTTAATTGGCTGTTTTACTTCGACTTTTGACAGCGTTTGGATTAAGCACATGCTACTTATTTCACACTCGGAATGTATCTACCCTCAGATGTTACTATCTGAAACATAATCCCCTCAGTCAATAGATTAGATATGTGGTATATGCATATGGTGGGGAGGGCTGGAAAGATATTATAGAAGTAGAACTGGAGCCGTTTTCTAAACGATTTATCGTCTTAGTCATTTATTTCAAATAAAAATGGGATAAACATTATAACTTGAGCTATTTAGATACACTGTAGGTCTTGAATATGTCTTAGACTTCTGTCTTGGTTTCTGTGATATTCAGGATTTGGACAATACAAGATATTTGAATACATCAACTTCAGCTTTGTTACATTTCAATGGACATTTCAGTTTGCATTTTGACGTTTCATAAACCAAACAATCGATCCATTGAGAAAATGTAATGAAATAATTCTTAGTTGGATCGCTATTTTCTTCATCAGTTCATATAAGAAAAACTAGGCTAAAGCAGTATAAATAGAACTTCTGAACCAACATACATCATCAGCTGAAGGCCTGAGCAACAATGTCCTGGTGTCTTGCAGAGCGGGGACCAAAAGGGAAAGGAGAAAATATACCCGACAACGCCGGTAAAGGGCCGCTGTTTTTTTAGAGTAACTTTGTGAAGGTGGACAAGTCACAGAGGTCACCTGTAGGTCAGGTGGCTCCTGCTCAGGAACATGTTCACTGATTAAGATGAAGGATGCTGAGCGCATAAGGGGCAAACGAGCGGAGGGCCACAGGGGGCCCATCTGTTGTGGGCAAATAAACGGGGGCTCTGTGAATGGGAAAGCAGCCCCGATCTTCCCCTGCGAGGCCCTGCAGACAGCTCCATTAATCAGGAGCAGGATGAGCCTGCTGGGCTCGCAGTGACAAGTCAGCAGCAGCGGCACAAACTCTCCTCCTCTTCCTCCTCCCCCTCACACTGCATCTCCATCAGAGTTTGGAGGTGTCAGCGGGCTGCAGCTTCAGCTCCTCTGTGTCAATATCTATGTTTTCACAACTGTCCTCCAAGACAAACTTAAAGTGCCCCAGGCTGGGCCATCACTTACCATTAATCGCCTCAACAAAAAGCATTTGTTTGAGTGGCTGTTTTACAGAGTGGCCAAAGGACTTAACAAATATTGGTTTGAGATTTACTGTAAGAATTATTCAGTGGAGGCGGTGTGTTCTTTTTTTTAACATTTTTTGCAATTTTTCTTTTGAATGAAAATTGAATTTGTTCTAATAACAAAATGTGATGCTTGAACTGGTTGCAACAACACAGACTGTTCACTAGAATACATAGCTTTATTTTAATATTATTAAATGTCACAAGCCTGGAAAGGTTGTTCAACCAAACAAAAATAATATACTAATATAAATCAGAAAATATTTGGCATTTCTGTAAAAAACCTAATGATTATTGGGTTACCAAAACAGTTGTGATACTTTTTTTATATATGAGGGTACTAATTGTTCCAGCCCTACAGGATAGGTACATTACAAATACCTATGGTCCTTCAGAAATATGGGGACATGTATGTACCAATTAGATGGAGGAGAGAAGTACAGTTCTGTTTAATAGAGCTCTAAACCTTAGTGAGGTATGGCCTTTTATAAGCATAAAAAAGCATGGCTGTATGAGTAAAAATAGACTATGACGTTTGTAATTCATCTTCTCAACACTGCCTTTTTCTAATTCAGTGGTCTATTTTCGATCTGAATGTGGCCTTAGCTCCGATTGGCAGACACTTCTCCTGCATCTCTAGCAGTAAGATAAGACGTGTGTGGCGGGGGGTGTTAGATGGGAAGGAGGGGTGACAAAGAGCGGGCAGAGACATTGGAAAGGAAGATGGAGGAGCACTTTAATAGTATGATTCAGCAGAGGTATCAATTCCCACAGATGGCAAGCTGGCTCCTATTGACTTACATAGGAGGGGAGTAAAGAGGCAATCAAAACCACCCCGGGGACAGACAGTCAGCACATCAAAAGGGAGTGGGATCAGTGTGTTCAAGGCTCCCCATCAGAGAGGGAACGTAGGCTGAGCTCTGTGAAGTGTGAATGTACTTTAAAATGCTTCGCCATCGAATAAATCTTCATTTGAAGGCAATGCTCAAAACCTTTAAATGTCACTGTTAACACACACCTTGCCTTGTCATGAGGCAATGCATAGCTCTGACTGGTATATTGTGAGTTATCTCACAGGCTCCCGCAACTCTTTACCGCCTGCTCCCATTCACCCAGACAACTGGAGATCCTGAGTGGCAACCCGAGGCTGTCTGAGGGAGCACCGGGCTCTGTGTGCACCAGGTGTCCGAGGACGTCCTGTGACAACCGAACACGCTGTACGACAGCGGCAGACGTGCCTGCTGCTGGTTCCTTCCCATTTTCAGCAGCTTTCACACTTGTTTACCAGCCCGCTTTGAATAACACAACAAAAGGAGACAGGGTGAGAAAGTCGTTTTCCAAGAGGGGGCGACCTGCAGCCTGAGGATCTCACCCCCACACATTCCTCATTTGGCCAAAATGACCACGGCTGCAGGAGTGAAACTACATTAACCTTTAGCGAGGACTTTTAATCAGCCTGATGAATTCTGCCAGACAGCCAGCAGCCTGACCTCCAACCCCTGACGAGTGATGGAGAGAGTCGGCACCGACAAGACACTATTAATATTTCATTAACGGTGCTTTAATTATCAATAAACTGCATTGTGTGCTTCGCTGGTAACATGTGATCCTGTGTTGCACTGTCTGCTTCTCTTTAAAATCAATCAATAAATAAACAAGGGGGAAGGGGAACGCTGCTCTGACAACACCCATCTTCAAACACAGCCTACATGTTGATATTTACCTTGTTGGAAATGACTCCTGTATCGGATCTCTTAATCAAAATGCATGTGGAAAAAAAAGTAAACGACTAATTCTATTCCATATACCAACTGTTTACGGTATACATGCAGCAAAATACCAAAATGTATTGCCCTAAAAAAACAGTAACATTTCTGTTTCAATGTCTTAAATCACAAAAGCTACAAAAGTATTCCAAACGTTTCCTCTGGATACATTTTTTTTGCAAATTTAAGAGATCTCTCCAAGTTGACAACTGTACAAATCTCTTCATTTGTTGCCATTTTCTGCGGCTATAAATCAACGCCATGTTTTTGGCTCTGGCACAGGAAGAAGAACGTTCCAATTTCTCAATTCAGCGATTATACGAATACACAACACTGTGATAGGCTTGGATTTTGGGCAATAACACTGCATCAAAACACACTACTCCCACATAAATGACAAGGGTGCAAAGGTCTCAGGCACCAGATCATGAGCAAACACCTTGAACCTGGCAAAGCTGACAAATCAAGCACTCACGTGGAAGAGTACAATATTTGGATTTCCTTGAACCATTCATTGAGGTTATAAAGATTACATTCAGGCAAACCACCTCCAATAACAACAAGACAGGATCTATTTGATCAAAAATGCTAAATGTTGGCTGCATCTCAGAGGTGAGATTTTGACTAATAAATGATGATAGTGGGGAAATGTATCAGACGATATCTGTGCGTTGGGTAGACTACTGAGAAGCAGGGCTAAAGATTTCCTCATGTCTTTGATGGTTATGCATTAAACCACAACCTTCAACTGAAAGGCATGTGTCTAAAATAAATCAACGCTGAGGCTTCTGTAGAGGATATTGCTCTTCCGTTACATCAGTGTTTTCCAACTCACTGCCGTTTCCACCAATGCCAATTTTTAGTCATCAAGTTGAGCAGTTCAATTAAGGTCTCAGACTTCATTTACATGTTCTATAGAGTACGGAAGACTATTCTTTTGCGTACTTATAGGCCTGTCGTTTATTTCTTATATATCCCGCCATTCCCTCCTCTCACGCATACTCACTCATAATTTCCTTGCTGTCATTGTCTTGGCCTGTCAATCATGTTATCAGCTGTTATCATCAACTGGTCACATCTATCCAACTGCCCCTCAAGACATCCTGTCAAAACTTTATGATCACATAAAATATATATGTAAGAAGAATGAAAGTTGATTTTGTGTAGCAAAATTAGGTTTTTTTTAATGATTTTCTTCCCTGGTAACCACGAGCCTTCAGATTTACCAAGGTTTGAAACCACTAAAGAGCCACTGAATGCAAAAAAAAAAGGCTTTATATGGTAAAACATGTCAGATTACGCATCATCTTCTCATAGAGCTGGCAGGCAACAGCATCAACACATGTGGGCTTTACCTTTCACTCTCTGTGCCGATCCTTTTTGTGCCGCTCCTCTGCCCTGTCACCTCAACAATGGTTATTAAATGTGTGGGCATGTTTCCTTTCAAACTCAAAGTCCTTCCACCGGCACAGCGGCAGGACACATAAACACAGAATCTAGGTCAGTCAAACAGTTGTGTCTGTTCTCCCCTCTCTTTCCACGTCTGAGGTAAACTGACAGGGAAATCAAACACATTGGTTGCAGCGGTGACTCATCTCAACCAGAGAACCCGGGAGGTGGAGCAGGGGTCGCACCGTGCTACCGTTTGGGTGTGAATGTTTGGGGCAGGCAACCAAACATCAGTCTGTCTGGCAGCAGCTGAGAATCACGTTTCCTTTCTGAAGATTGATGGTTATCTCCGACCTCCTGTGTGTTTATAGCGGTGTGTCAATTGGGGGCATAGACTGTGACTTCCGGTGAGCAAAGAGAGCACAAGAAGAGGGATGTCATGCGCTGAATTCTATTACATCCACTCAGACAATTACCCAGATAAAATACAGAGCATATCAAATGTTCCATATAATGGTACAGCCATAAAAAGTACATTTAGTCGGAGTGTGACAAATGGAACAAGCAGGAACAGAATATATAATAATAATAATAATAAATTATATTTACAAAATAAAGAAACAGAAAAGGCAATCAACAGGAAGTTGTATGAGGACATACAGATGTATCCATCAGAATGGTGAATTAAAAAAGAAACTGGGTTTAATCAAGCGGACTAAAGAAGTTAGAGTTGAAGACTTGGACTATAACTCTCCCCCTACCTATCAAGTTTGGACAGCATAAAGTGCTAAAGCTTGAACAAAATAAAAAATGTCAAAGAAAATCATAAAATAGAGCAATTGTCGGAAGCTAGCTAGTTCTTCCCCAGCGGGGTAGCGCATTTTTATTTTGAAAGATATACAGTGGATGGAAACATACGGCACTGCTCTTTTAAACTGACCTGCATCTTTTTGGTTTTCCATTAGCAAAGGTCAGGGATAGAAACTCAATCGAGGTTCCAAGTTAGCTAATCTTTAAGGTCATGCTAAAACAATGCAGACTGCTGATTGGTCTGAGTGAACTGTCAAACTGGACATTGTGCACCAACCCAGCATTTTGGCCAAGCTACCTACCATCTGCAATACCATACAGTGGAAACAAGGCATTAGGTACAGTGTGCTTTCAGCTTAATGCTAAAAATGGCTAAAGGGCAGAAGTAAGAAGTTATATTCTACTAATTGCTTTATAGACTTAGTATGAATATTTATGATTAGAGAAGCCGCTGTGACAGTATCACACTTGGATCATTTTCTATTCATTTATTCAGTTTTCAACATTAGTTATGGCCTGGTTCATAAAGAAGGTCACATGACATCAGTTCCATACACACATATGGTGCCACTCGCATATAGAAACACACCACTGTGATTTCCTTTTCTCAGGGAAAATGTTAATGTGCACGGACTGTGATTAGAGTACTTTTCATATTGAGGATTAGTCTTCTTTAACATGTGCCCTCTACTCTTCCTGACTTTTTAAACTAACAGTTGTACTTATTTTACACATGTTTAGTCCTAAAATGCAAAGTTGGTCACGTGTCTTTAGCCAAAGCTAATGAAAACTATGATGCCATGCCAGTCCTTTTTTAAAGGAATTCTTTAACACAGGAGTTAAAGAGATGTTTGTCTAGTGTGTAGTGCTGCAACTAACTATTACAAATGCAACAGTGGTCTACACCCAAAGGTTTTTCTTCATACAGCTACAAAGTCAGTCAGAGCTAAATACCAAAGATGAACATCTGAACTCCCTTCAATATACAAGTGTATCTGCTTCTAAGGGAAGCATTCCTCTCCTCCACCAGGACTTTGCATTAGAAACCAGCCCTCCCCTTGGCCCCCTGCTTGGAGTTCTGCAGAAACCACTCAGACGGGGGAACTCCAGTGGGAGAATTATCTGTAATCCAGCTGGAGCGTCCTGCTTTGATGAGGATTGGCGGTACAATATTGCACATGACACGGCACTCTGCTATGCACTGACGTCTTCTGCATGCAAATAGAAAAAAGGGCTGACCGGCTAGAGTATTGAGGAACTCTTTTACCTCATCAGTGCCCCATCTGGAAGTTGATATGTGACAAAAAAAAGGCTTGTCAGAGAGACTTTCTAGGAGTTAATGATGGAGGAGAGTGAAAGCTACACCTTTGAGAAGTAATATGAGTTGGTGTTACAGTGGGCTGGTAATCTGGAGGAACACATCACAAGTTTGGAATTACAGTTTTCAGATTGGAGCTTGCTAAGTATGTTTACAAATACCGCTTTCTCTCCTTTTCTTTATCAAATTCTTCATGTTAAAGAGGTGAGCCAATGACATCATTTACCATAGGGACCAATAGTATTACATAACAGCCAGGCATAGCTGTGAGCGCCCCACATCCAGCTCCAAATCATGAGCTTCCTGACGGGCAGATCCCAGGCAGTGCGGATGGGGAACATCACATCCTCCACCTTGACCCTCAACACCGGAGCCCCTCAGGGTTGTGTGCTCAGCCCTCTCCTCTACTCCCTGTTCACGCACGACTGCGTGGCCACACACAGCTCCAACACCATCATCAAGTTTGCTGACGACACGACCGTCATCGGCCTGATCACAGACGGCGACGAGACGGCGTACAGAGAGGAGGTCAGAGCCCTGACATCTTGGTGCCAGGACAACAACCTCCATCTCAACGTCAGCAAAACAAAGGAGCTGATTGTGGACTACAGGAAGAGGCAGAGAGAGGCACACACACCCATCACCATCGACGGGACTCCTGTGGAGAGAGTCAGCAGCTTCAGGTTCCTCGGGGTAAACATCAGTGAGGACCTGACATGGACACATCACACCAGGGTCATATCCAAGACGGCTCGACAGCGGCTCTTCTTCCTCCGCAGGCTGCGGAAGTTCAACATGGACTCCAGGATACTCTGCAACTTTTACAGGTGCACCATCGAGAGTATCCTGACTGGCAGCATCACCGCCTGGTATGGCAGTTGCACCGCCCTCAACCGTAAGACTCTACAGAGGGTGGTGAAAACTGCTCAGCACATCACCAGGACGGAGCTGCCATCCATGGAGGACCTCTACACCCAGCGGTGTAGGAAGAAGGCCGGTAGGATATTAAAGGACCCCCATCACCCCAGCAACAATCTGTTCTGTCTGCTGCCGTCTGGCAGACGGTACCGCAGCATCAGGACCAAGACCACCAGACTCAGAGACAGTTTTATACCACAGGCTATAAGACTACTGAACTCCTGAGCTCTGTGAATGTCTACTCACATCTGTTTATAGTACACACATACATATATATTATACACATCTGCCATACATATCTGTTTATAGTACACATATCTATATATTGTACATATCTGCCATATACATCTGCTATACATAATATATGCATCTGTCCATACCTCCTCATTCAACAGTGTAAAGTATTTAAATACTTTCAATGTATTCCACATATGTATATATTTCACATCCTCAAATCTTTATTGTTAATATTGTAAATATTCTTCTCTCTTTTTGCACTACTTTATTTATCTTTTGCACCATGTATGTTGAGTTGTTGGAGGAGCACGCGACATAAGATTTTCATTGCCAACATATACGCTGTATCTGCTGTGCATATGACCAATAAAACCTTGAAAACTTGAAAAACAAATGGTCTATTTCGGAGGCTCCATACAGTTTTAAGGCTACTTTACTATTTGACTCTAAGAAATGAAGTCGGTTTAACTGATCTCAACTTCCTTTTTATACAACAGCAAAGTTATGAAATAGATGACGACTAATCCCTACAAGGTCAGTTTTATTTATGTTTAACCTGCATTTAGCAAAACTAGGAACGTTTGGAACAAGATCCTTTTTTCAAGTCAAGCATCTTGTGTTAGGAACACACTAGCAGCAATGCCAAAATCGGGCCAGGGGCGTAGAGTCTGGCAGGGGCCCAGCCCACTTCCTACCCTCCTAATTATGGCCCCCTTGCTCGGACCAAACCAAATGTTGCCTCGACTTTGATCTTAAATATGCTCATGTGTCCAAAAGATTGTAAAAAGGACATACAGCTTAAAATGCCGGTCAACTGCTGCCATGGGTAACGCCCACCCTGAGGTTTAAAGCTCCCAAAAAGGTTTGAACAACGGAAAGAATATGCACAACTGCTCCAGTATCATCATAGTTCATATTTCTTTACACAGAAAACCAAGACCCTTAAAACTTCAGTTCCACTTAAAGTATGTGTTTAAAGAGCACACGTGTCACATTCCTCAGCAACATACTCCTGTACTCTCACGTGGCGAAATGAAAACACTGCGCAGGCAACGCGCTGGAAGCCAAACACAGGTCGTCGCCGCCAATGAAAACACACTGACAGCTCAGAGACAGACACAGAGCATGTAAATGAGGCAGCATATTAAGAGGAAAGTGATGTCATGTGATAATAATGATGCTGTAAAATGAGACGCAGCCAGAGAGAAAAGTCTAGCTGGAGAGTGGATACAGTCCTGACTTCAGGAGTATGAACTGCTTTAATCTATTCCAGCTCTGGAAAACACAGATTACATAAGAGCAGACCTCCATGTATTCCTGGGGCCTCTAAAGTATCTGAAAAGTATGTGTGCCGTCGTTGTGGCTCGGCAGGACAGTTTGGCTCAGTGTAAGCAGGACTGGAAAACACACAGATTTTAGGATAGACTGTAACACAACACTTACTGCATAACCACTCCAGCAAGAGGATTATCACACAAGTATGCTGATGTCACCCTTACAATGCAGAACATATAAACAAACGTCCTTACTGGAAGAATGGTGAGTATCTTTGGATGCAAGTCCACTATATTCATCAGTATTTCTCTCAAGAGTCGAGAAGGTTACTTTTATTTAACATAATACAAAATGTGTTTGTTATTGTATTACCTGCATCAGTAGCTAAAGTGCAAGGTATTCTGGTGCAGGTCAGCACTGCTGGCATGGATACAAGACCAGGCTTCCTCTGTCGATATAGCACACACTGAACAATACGCTGCTTTATTGATTAAAATGTACCATCAGATCTGGAAAAAAGGGTAGCAAATGTTACTGAAGTTAAAACGACTGTACAAATACTCTGTTATATGTAAAATTCCTGCATTCAAAATGTTAGTATAATGAGGCAAAATGTGGATAAATACATATCATTCATTTGTTTTTCCAGTTTATCGTCTCAACTGTACTTGTACAAACTCATTTATAGTTGATTTTTTTCAAAATGTTTAGGCTTTTTGTTTGTTTTGCTTGTAAAATCCTGATTTGTATATTACTTTAAGATGTCAAGTGACTTCAGTGAAGTAAAAAGGACACTTTTCCCCTCTGGAATGTAATGAGGTGAAAGTTAATTGTGGAATATAAACAAAATAATTTAGTCAAGTACAAGTATGTACATTTTTCTACTCTATGTTATTAGTAAAGTTCAATCACTGTGCACAAACTGGGACTGGTTTCACACCAGCAAATGTCTAAACCAGGTTCATTAGACTGTATTTCTACCTGATGCCCAGCCAGTTTGGACATGAATAGTTAAACTTGATGCATGTATAAAATATTTATAGGAACAGTAGGCGATAGATCACCTATGAAAGATGGAATACCGGTCTTTTAGGGAAAAAAGCTTTTCAGATGCTCTTGATGACACAGGAAGCAGGGTTTCTGTAGGTGTTTGGCAGGTAAAAAGATATTGTGTCGGGGTACAAACTGCGGTGAACTTCAGTGTGTAAGAGTGAAAAGCAGCCAGAGAAATGCGGTTTGAATTAGGGGCAATTTCTAACCAAGACAGTACAAAACTTTCACTTTTTCACCCTTTCAACTCTTTTTTAGCCAAAGTTACATCACCACCACACAGGGATTCAGTGTTTCCCTGGACAAAAACTTGAGGAGGTTGGATGCATGTAATCATGGAGGTTTTAACTGGGTCAGACAGCTACAGCACACTTTCCCTGCTCACAATACACCACCCTGCCCACCCAGAAAGTCCAAACAATGAATGTATGTAACAAAGTATGGCTGCACCTCATTTCTACACCATCTCTGCTCTTTAAGGAATTCACAAAATATATAGTTTATATGTCTTCTTTAGGTGCAAACAAACTAAATTGACATACAATGACTTAGATAAGCATTGAGTCCTTCCTGATGTTACCACAGATGTCTTTTCTCATCTTTTGTTATGATCTATCACTGACATCAATGATAAAACAATGCTTGCAGACAGCTATACTTAGTCCTCCATGGAGAATAAAGCAGAACAAGGACAGGGAAAGTATACAGTAAAAAACCTAAAGCAGACATCAACAATTAGCGTTACAGAACAGGCATACAAGCAACTCCAGCAGCATTAGCAGGAGTGAGACAGACAATAGAGAAGCCAGACGAAAACAATACTTCTCCTGAGAACAATAGTTTCAGACAGGTTTTATATTCACATCGCATTAAACCTCTGCAAAGCCGTTCACAGCCCCATAGCGACTATTGCTCCTCTAAATTAAACATCAGACACATTGAAAGATAACGAGCTTTTACTTGCTAATATCATCAGGTCTTCTCAGTGCTAACTTAACAATGACTTTACATTAAGAATGCAATCGATAGAGGACACTCAGAAAAGCTCTTACCGCTTTAACTTCGGTATTTGTTGCCGTTTTATCGCTTTAATATTCCTTTTTTCTGATGATCAGTCTCGCGTCTCACTGACACAAATCTCGACCTCACTTCCATGTGCTCGCGACCAGGACCACGCGCTCAGGGGAGCGCTCTGGATATGTCGGGTGACGTCACAGTGAGGATGGAAAGCTGGTCGAAAAATCCGTGCAACATCAACAATAACACAAGTAGTCTGTGTTATAACCAGGACTATATACAACATATTATATCGTTTAGAGACTTTACTATATGTGGTACTTCACTTGGAGGTTATAAGGAGTATTTTTGTTGCTATTATTGATACATTTAATGTAAGATTCCCTCCAACACAGTTAGCCTATATTTGTCTAATATCTAATAGCAAAGATGGTGTATTGTCGAAAACACACATCAAGACCGTTTAGTCTGAACAGTCTAACATTTTTGTTTGCAGCTGTAAACCAACATGTTCTGAGAACACTTGGAATAAAATATGATCTGAAGATGAACTCATTTTAAGATTACTTGATCACTCACATTCAGTTTCATTGCAAGAGTAGGCCTATACAAGGATTTTGAATAGGCTTTCAATGTACTTACACTTTGTTGCAAGAATGTTCAGGAAAACAATCATATAGGACATCTGTTTGCCCCAATCTAGTGTATATTGAAAGCAAAACAGGCCTAATAGATTGAACTAAATCCCCTCTTTTAACTACAAAATATGTGTAATGGTACTAATTAGTCAAATGTCTATATATATATATATATATATATATATATATATATATATATATATATATATATATATATATAGACATTTATTAATGGATTGCCTTTAAAAAGCTTTTTCTTAAATGTACTTTTGCCATAGTAACAGATTAAATGTTTTCATGCAATGGACAATGGTGTTAGCTTACCTTGTCTGTATTCTTTATGACCATGCACAAGGTCATCAAAACTTGTATCAAGTGAAGATATTTGTAATTTTAGCCCCCAAGGTACTAGATTTTTTTATTTAAGTAGGAAGAGTGACTGTCTATGCATCACTACACCAAAACATGAGCGTCTGGTCCACGTCAGACAATTTAAATCGTGCCTTTGTTTATTTGGCTTTTCTCCTTCTGAATAACCCACAGCAACATGTACCCATAGCCCTAGTACATATTAATGTGACGAAATGTGAGATGTGTGTTTGCATTGCAAGAACAAGGACACAAATTCAAGAAGAAACATCTTTTTATATTTCAAAAAGAATCTAGGAACATAATGAAAAAACCAAACACTGTGTCTGAACATCCAGACAGTTGAGATCCAAAAATACATTTTCTTAGGAAATATTAATTATATACAAAACATAAAAATTTATATTTTAGTTTGGGCACTCGGGGTAACCCAATTTTTTTTATATTTTATTAATAAAAATAAACTTTTAAATATTTAATCCACCCATAACTTCAATTGAGGCAGTTTTAACATTGAAATCAAACAAGATTTCAAACAACTTAATCCGCTTTGCATTTGCATGCAACAACAACTGTACAACCTAAGTCTTGAACTTGCATAAAAAACAAAAAGGCAAAAAAGTCTATGATGATTTCAACTTTAAGTGCGAGAGCTCTGCAGCTGTGAAAGTCTCTGCTTTAAAAGTTCACTTTTCCTCCTCAGCTGTTCCTTTACTGAGAGGAGTCTCTGTTCGTCTGACTGCATGCTGTAGATGCACTCTGTAGCTTTCTTAAGGATCACAACTTTGGCAGCCTTTTCGTTGTTTGCCACCTCGGGGATCTCATCCCTCAGGGCAAAGAAGCTCAACTTGAGCTCGTTCCTCCTCTGACGCTCCAAAACGTTATGAGTCCTTCTCTTGTCATAGTCCTCCGTGTCAGACGTCCGCGGGCTTGAACACTTGCGGTTGCTGCTGATCTGTTTGAGTACCCTGCTCTGGCCGACCCCTCCACCACCACCACTGTTACTGCTGCTGCTGCTGCTGCTCTCCAGCTTCACCCTCTTGACAGCCGGCTGCTCGTGCCTCATGGATGGATGGGCGGCGTAATTATGCTGGTGGGTGGAGACGTGGCACCTCTTCAGAACGAGCGGACTGGGATGCCTGGACTCTGTTGGGCTGGGGTCACACCTCTTCACAGCGTGCCTCTTCTCCACTGTAACCACATCGATCTCCTCCTCTTCCTCCTGGTCCTCCTCTTCCTCCCCCTCATCATCATCATCGTCATCATCATCATCTCCATCATCATCTTCTGCAACAACAAAAAAACAAAAAAAACAATCACAATCTGAATCATTCATTCACACTGCATGCCAGAGTGGAGAGGGAGGGAGTGACCCTTCTCTAATCTCACAACAGTGAACAACATGGCAAGTGTGGAACAGGCAGCATGCAAATCTGACTGCCAATCACATTAATCAACACAAGCATCCTTTATATCAAACTAGAATCTTTGCACACTCAGAGGGCAATTATAATTACACAGAGGTGTGACTGCATCATGTATTGAAATCTTACCTGAGTCACTACAACTGCTGCTGCTGCTGCCACTGTTAGGCGGCGTGTCCAGTCCCAGATCCTTACTAGGCAGCGTCCCTGCGATCTGCTTGGGCGTCTCTGCTACCGGGTACGGGAAAACCACAGACGGATCAATGCACTCCGACGCGGATGTGTTGAGGTCTTGCAGGTAGTTGCTGTTCAGCCTCCATACCCCGGTGGGCTCCGGGCAGTCCCCGGACGCAGACTCCTTCCTGGCGGCGTGCAGGCAGGCTAGTCGCTCAGAGACCACCTTCTCCAGTTTAGCGGCGGCAGAGAAGCCGCTCCACATGCAGTCCTGGATGATGATGGATTTGAGGAAGGTCTGGGAGTAGTCCGCGTCGCAGATGATGCTCTGGTTGACCACATCGTCGCCCAGAAACTCGGTCACCATCTCCAGCTGATCCGCCGTGGAAGGGAAGAGGCTTGACAGGGACGGCCGGCGGCTCGGGGAGAGGGGAGGGGTCGGCAGCAGTTCAAATTTCTTCCAGATGTCTTCGCTCGGTGCTGGAGGCTGGAGCTGCTGAGGGTAGAAGTCCTCCTCCTCGTTGTCGTAGTAGAAATACGGTTGAAGAGAGTCGTAGTCGTAGTCATAGTTTTTACTCGCCAAACTTGAATTCAGCGGCATTTTGAATGTGTTGTCCTTTTCCTTATCGTGAAGCTGATTGAAAGAAATAAAAATAAAGGTTGATTAGATGTTGATTCTAATAAGGTCTGCAGGTTCAATGCATCTGCTTGGCACCGATCCTGTTCTGCAACATTAAGTGTAACAACATCACATGGTCACTCAAAAACATGGACCCTTTTCCATACGCCTCTGCTGCAGCAACAGCAGCAGGTGTTCAACTAGGAAACTGATCGTAAATCAAGTGCAAGAGGGAAAGCCCCACCTTCAGTCAACTGCTACTGACAATTAAGTAGTACATGTTTGACTAAACTGGTGTGGGAAGTTTACGTGCAATCTCCACAAACCCTACCTTTTAAATTGTAAACTGTCGACAGAAGAGGCGAAGTCGACCCAAAGGGCGCAAAAAAGAGCAGTAAAGTTATTCCAATACGAAAGTAACATTAAGTCCTTCCACGTAGGTGTTGCTGGTAGTTTCGGCGAGGCTTTCTGAAGCATGCATGGGAATTGTAAGGCTGCACCAGCGACCCGGTGAGGACGACGCACTGTCTGTCATCAGCAGCGTGAGAATCACAGCTGAGACCTTCACCGGCTTCAATAAAAGCGACCCTATCACTCACCCTACTCATCCGCAGTATCCCTCCGCTGGTTTTCCCGCGAAACACTCGCCGGCATTGAAAATGCATCAAAATAATGTCATGCTTTTACCCCGTCTATTATTCACACAGCAAATTAAGATTTATTTAAACTCGAAACACGTGATTTCATCGGTATAGTTAGTTACTACATAACATATTTTCCTTCACAACGGGTCTATTTCGATGAAGATGAAGTGGGAGGGGTCATAGTAGGGTAGAGCTTCCATTGACGGGAGACATGCAAAAAATACTAATGCAAGTAGTAGTAGTAGTAGTAGTAGTAGTAGTAGTAGTAGGCGATAATTAGGATGGATTGTTGCACTACTATACCACCGAAAATATGCACACACGTCTTAAATTGTCTCATAAAATCTGTTGCAAATGTTGCTCTCATTGTGTATGTATATAAACTGATTCACAGTAAATTAATTTGCATGCTTTTGCACAAAGCATAACTTTGTTTTTTCAATCCCAATTGTAAGTGACTACCTGCAAAAATGCAATACATTGCAAATGTTGACAGCTGTTTGTACAATTTGTGCCGCAAGATTGCAAAGTTCACAGGTGCAGGGGCTTATCTCGATCTGTCTGCAGGCTTTCCACTGACAGCTCTGAATTGGCTGAAACAGGTGAATTCAACAAGCAGACACACTTAATAATTGCAGTTTGTGGGGCAATTTATAAATGAACGAATTAGTAATAGTGTGTGCGGGATTCTGACAATGTTCTGTAGCTCGATGTTTGAGGCTGGAAAGATTGGCACCAATTAACTACAGGAAGGAAGCAATTAAAGGGATCAGATCGGTACCGCAGTTGGATGGTAGTGCCCTCCTTTGCTGTTATGGGGATGGAGGGTAGGACGGGCTTCGAGCGCCCTCTGCTGGTCAAATTAAAATTGGACTGCAGCCAGGTAGGCGCAGGGTCAAACCTTGGAGGTGAACATAAATTCCACAAACCATCCATAAAGTGGGAGATTATTCACTAAAAGCAGATTAAAGGGAGATTGTTACGTGTAACAATACATGTGGCTTATTAACAAATAGTGCTGTGCAGTGGGTTAGTAGAGATTTAAATTGGGGTTACTAGGTCACTTCATTAAAAAGCTAATTGAGTTCTGGAAACGACAAATGCGGAGATCCTTTTGATAAAGTAGCCTGTGCTATAAATAAATACACTTTAAAAAATCAACATATGAGTGTTTTATGATGAGAAATTATAGGCCTACTCTAAATATCTTCACTTGACGTGTCGTTGACCAATAATATTAAGTTTGAATGAAAAGTATTAGTTTCAACTTAATATTATTGCTTTCAACTAACCAAATACAGTTATGTGAAGTGTTTTGACATAACACATTTAATTAACATTTAAAGTCAAGGTTTCAGTTTTTCAGTGTAAATGACACTTATAATTATTTGTAAAGGTTTGTTTTTTATTTAGACCTTTTTTGAATAACTTAACATTGTTAGAGATAAAAACAAGGAGTGTATAAGTGTCTATAAGTTTAAACATTCATATTTTGCATGTTTTTGCTTATTGAACAATACTGTCTGACCTCACTTGATGAGAACTCTTTTTTTTTTTTTTTAAGTCTTAACCTAAACCACACAGCCTGTTTAAATAAGGGATTAACTAACACAAATGTTTCTTAGCTTTCAAAGAAAATTGTATATCCTTACAGGAGAGAAGAGAGATTTCTCTTGTGATCAAATCCAGAGGACGTGGAAAAGAACACCCAAACTATAATTACACCCTTCTCATCTCCTCTGTACTCATTCCTTCATCCTTTCCCTCCCTTCTCTCCTTTCCTCACTCTGGGATGCTGTGTGGAGGATAGTGATCATAACCACAGAGTCATGTGTTGTGGTCATTATGTTTATCGGCTCCGGATGTTTCTTGTGTTACTGTGTTTTCAGAGCGTCTGGAGACACAGAGGGAGGCTTTGAGACTGGCTGGCATCATTTCCTCTGATAAGTGGAGGCTGAAGGTGCTTGGGAGAAATTTGATTGTGGGTTTTTTCTTTCAGTAAAACTGGTTCTGCCACTTCTGAATGACACAATCTCTAGACAAAGAAACATTAAATGTTGAGGGAAAGGATCATTTGGTATTGATTCTCACCATACTGTAGAGGAAAAGTGATACTTGTATAACATCATTGTACATTAATTTAATATAAGTATATATAACAACAAAAAAAAACAGACTGTTAAAACTATCAAAAGTTTAGATTTGAGATGTATGTTAATTGATGCCAGACAGGGTAAGATGTAGGATCATCAGACCACTGCAAGCTGCTGTATGCTAACTAACACTTGTTTAGTGATTTGTTGAGTCTACATTTAAAAACTAATAAAAAAAGAGTTTGTTTTGTCCAGCCAACAGTTCAATCACACTTCATATTTGGTTGAAAGAACATTTATTGAAATGTGCGTCAATTGATAGAAATGTTAATAGTCTTTGGGGATAAGACCCTGATCCTGATATCGTATATATCTTAAGGGAGAAAATGCAGCCGTGAGTATAATAGGAACCCCCCCCCCCTGCCTGGGGTCTAGACACAATTGTGATTGTGAAGTGGGAAGAAGAGGATGCTGAAGATCTGCTCTTTGGATTAGCTCTCGTCGGCACTGGAGGTGATGACTGGAGGTATATGGGGTGGAGGCAGGCCGCAGCATAAACACCTGAAATCACAGCGGACTGCAGGAGAGAGGAACACTATTTCAAAGTTTGACTGCAGCGCAATGATTGGCTGCTGGTGATGGTGGGGAAATATAATTGGTTAAAAGAGAATGACCATGAGGTACTGAATATATGCAGCTGAAGACAATACCACAGGCTTTGTCAGAACTCTATCAAGTGCAATATTTTAACCAATTTACTTAATACTGAAACTGATGTGGTGCCCTGGAGAAGTCCGGCAATGAAACAAAAAATTTGATATCCACAGCATCTACACTATTAGCCAGAAAAGCAATGCTCTAACTTTGATATATCTTATTTGGGACTGAAATCTATAGAGTAAACTATAGAGTGTTACAGTAAATGTGAAAATTACATCAAAGTCAAATTCAAATGCAGAAAGCAAAACTCATTATCTGCAAAAAGAAAACTAACTGCTGTATTCTTACAGAACATAATATTCCCCTCTCTTTTTATATCAGAAACTTTGCAGAAGACTTTTAATAATCTCAATGTGCATTGGATATAATCCTGCATAAAACAAAACTGATTTGCTGATATCTTTTCTATTGAACACAAAAATAGATAAATAACTGTTGAATGATTCATGAGAGCTCTTCCCTATGCCCTTCCTGTCGCCTCCTTCCTGAACTTCCTTCATTTCTGACCACAAATCCAACGTCCTGTGTTCTGCGGCTTTATAAAGCATATTCAGCAAACAACATACTTCCTCTTCTGATCCTCGTGTGAGGTGATGCTAACACGCATACGATCATGTGTGCACCCTAAATGAATGTAAAGCCTTAGCAGACATATATAGATGAATAGAGCGTGTGCAGTTTCTCAGGATACAGTTCAGCAGGAGATCGATATCTGCTCAGTTTAGCGAGAGGAAGATGCCGTCTAAGCAATGAGAGCATGGCAAATCTGTCAGACTACTCAAGAGCTAATTGTGTCATTAATTATGAACAGTGACAACAGGCAGTTATTGACATAGCCTTTACAGCAGCTACACACAACATAAAGTGCAGTTTATCACACAACATTAAAACGAAATACAAATCTAGAGACGAGATATAAAATAATAAAGAAGTGCCATAAGACTTGGATGTAAATAAATATATGGCATGTATTAGTATAACAAAAATCTGAAATGCTATCAATACCTCTTAAATGGAACCCTAAATAATGTGGTTTCATTTAAACATATCTGATCCTTTATGATTATATTGTAATATCTTGTTGTATGAAAGAAGTCTTCTGTAATGTGACATGTAGAATACTGATAGAATAAAAGTCTGAGTACATTTTATGTACTTACATCTAAAGAAGATTTTAGTTTCCTTATACCAAACCATAGATGCAATAGCTTGTGGATATAGATAATATTGTATCTGCCTGCGTCTCTACCACAAAGCGAATGGGCTTTACTGCCTTACTGTATCTATAATTGATGATTGTTAATGGGGGTGATAAATAAAGGTGCGCTTTAGCTTTGTAAAGGTTCAGTACAGGATATGTTTGTGGTGAGGTAGGCAGAGCTTGTAAATTGGTGGGACAAAGATGTAAGCTGTTTTGTGATTATTCTAAGTCCCATCATAAAAAAATCCATTTGTATCATTTGGAAATGTGTTCTCCAGCAGCAGGTAATGCTCCATATTCTGTAAACAACATAAACCCCTGTGAGGAGAAACACCTGGAAAGTGAAGAAATTAGCTACAGGGGAGACAACCTGACCATGTCTCAGCATTGTTCCCTCTCTCTCCCTCTGCATTTTACCCAACTAACATCCACAGACATGGTGACAACTCAGAATGGCCTGCTGAATTTGATGCTGAATTATAATATTTTGCTGAAGTATATCACAGGATAGAGGACAAGTGGAAATGTCAACTCCCTGAAATATAGCTCATCTGTGTGTTGAATTGCTCTTTGGTTATATGACACAGAAAGAAAGGTGATTTTATGTTATTATACTTTGCAATATAATTTAAGAAACAACAGATCCTATTTAAATAGGTAGCTCTTAATTGACTTTTGGAGACGTTGTCAAGCATGAAGGCAATAGAAGCATGCATGCACAAGAGCAAAGGGATGTAATCTATCAGGACTGAATCAAATGATAGTTATGAGGATGAGTTTTCTGTCCACTTTGTGAATGGAGAATACTTTCCACAGTTGTTGTCCTAACCAACTCATTATGACTTATCAGGTATTCCAGGTAGCTGTTGGTCCCCAATATGACCACAAGAGGGAGTCTTGTATCACCTTAAAAGAACCCTCTTCTTCTCGTGCCTTTGATTTACTGGTTTGTAGCATTTTAAGGTTATTTTGTTTAATTGGTTTATTTATTATTACGGTTATTATCACTGTATTGCTTAACCATAACGTCAAGTTAATAGTATGTTACTTCTTTACATCCATCCCTGTTTTTAAGATGTGATTTGTTCCATCTTAGATCAATAGTTTTGATTGATTAAATGTCATTCTGATCCTTTTTTAACTTGTGATGAGCACCTTGAATTGTATTTGTACAACAAAGATGACAACAGTATACTCCGGGTACTGTTTCTAGGTTATTTGAAAATCCAACTCATGTTTACACATTTCTTTCTGAAATATTTCAGTATTTTTCATTGAATAATGTTCTTAAAACCAATCATTTCAAAACATTTTAAAACTCCCTGAAAATAGATTTCAAGATCTCTGCTGAATACCTAACTAATCATGATAATTCCACTAGTTAACTTACCCAAAGTTGCAACCTCCTACACAGCGAGTCCATGAAGATTCTGCTGAAGCACATGACATGATGCTCATTATTAATAAGCAACATACAGACATACGTTACTCATGTTGGATACTGGGTGCTCAAACACATTGATACAAGAATAACTGGACACCACTCCATACTTTGATATCTATAATCACACTTACAAAATAACGAGTACACACAGCTGGATTTACCCTGAGCTAAACACACTTACAGAAATAACAACCTGGTTAATGATTGGCATTCGAAAGAAAACTGCAAAGATTTCTATGATCTAAATCTGTTAGCAGTATTTGTAATGCTGAAAGTCATATTTTTACAAGAAATTATAGTATATCTTTAGGATTCAACACAATTTACTTGCAGGATTGCAGGCATGCACTCTTAAGTAAACATCTGACTTGAGTTACAGCTGCAGAGGAAAGGCATGTCTGCTATTAAGGCTGTGTTAAAAGTCAAAATCACTACAGAAGCTCCCCCAGGCACTTAGCAGAGACAAAAACAGCTCTGTGTTTCGACTGAACACAACTCTGGTTGTAGACTCTTACATTTTACAACATTAGGATGTTTACTCATGACATGGACACAGAGCAGAGTAAGCTACTTTTAAAAAAAAGGACTTTGCGTGAATGTGTTTTTAGCTAGATTACTGTTTACAAGATCTAAATTAAACTTCTTGCTCAAACAAAGGTTGGGTAACACATTTGAAATGTATAAAGTTCAATGTTTGACGGGTCAGATCAGTGACAGCAGATCAAGTTTAATGCCAGGTTTTCACATACAAGAAATGTCTCTTGGTATTTTGGAACACAAAATTAAAAACTCTACTATTGTACAGAACATCAAGTCCATAAAAACATTTGGCTACTTTGTGTTCACAAATTCCCTACTAGTATGAGTTTGTCTTTGACAACCACTAATCTATTGTTCACCCACATTTTGTATAAACCTTGTATAGACGAAAGTAGCTACAGTATATTATTTAGTTTTTTTTGTTTGTCTAGTTAGATTCACACACAAATACTCTCAACCTGTGATGCAGATGTACATAATGTATTTTTTATTAATCAAAACAATAAATGATTTCATATTGTTTGTTTATTACTCTAAAACGTTATTTTATTAGGGATTAGCATTCATTATGATTTAAATAAACAAAAGAATACATGGCTTGGAAATTGGAAGAATGTTCCTACTTTGTCAACTAGGGGTCAGTATCTTCCTATAAATGGTTATATCAGGGGTTGTTTGTGTATTCTATTTCATTTCTGTTCCCATGTAAACACGTTAAGTATTTCTCAAAACTATCTTCATGCTTGAACAAGTTTAACATTTATGTGAATGTGGGTTTGACACCATGTAAATCACATTCTATCTTTGTACCAGAGTCCAGTTACATTTTTCAAAAATGTTTGACGGTGGCACTTCATGAATTAATATCCCCTAGAAATAATGTTTAGCCTGGGACACCAGCTAAAGCAATACCTCCTCAGAGAAATACCGTTCCTTTGTGCATGCTTTACTCTAAACACCTATTATGTCTTGTGTGTACAGGCAGTAAAAACAAAAACCAGGTTGAGACTTGCTGATGATGTCACGGCCGGGATGCCTGGCCCACGTGCGGGCAGCAGTCAGTGTGTTCCAGCCTCGGGGAGGGTCGACAACAACCGGGACTGCGTAGCACAGGCGCAGTCAGATGCGGAGTGAGTCAAATAATCCAACCAGTGTCGGATTATCGCCTGTATCTAAATCTCGACCTGCCGATAGCGTGGGACGCTTCCTCTCTCAAATTCGGCCCTGTTTTCGTCTCCTTTTGCGTCTCAACCCACCCCCTTGATGATGATTTGCGAGGAAGATGCGCTTGTCTGAAATTTTCGTTGACCTTCGCCTCCGCTCAGCAGCATCGAAGCATTGTGAAGCGCTGCCGCTACAGGAGCGCCCCGGCTCCTGCCGCTGCCCCTAACCTCCCTGTTCTCGCTACATATACTGGTTCCGTGACTCTTCAAGACGCTCATCTTTAATTTTTAATCAATCAAGACCGAGGCAGATGCCCCTCGCTCTGTCATCCCGGCTTTTACTATGGTGGAGTTTCCATCTCTCAGTCCTTACTGGCCTCTCATCCGCTTTCTGGTGCCTTTGGCTATCACCAATGTTGCCATCGACCTCGGGGAGCAGGTAACGTTTCTCATTTGCTAACGTTGTTTTTCCACTCATTAAAAAAAGGCAACCTTTGCCGTTTGCTAGCAGTGGCTAACGGTTTAAACGCGTTTCATTCACCCGCTGTGAGAATTGTGTTTCTGTGTGTCAACCGCTGCTGTTGCCGAGCAGCATTTATTAAGCTCCAGATAGCACCGTGAATATGTCGACCCTAGTGCTGTCAGTTAAAGACGCTTGTGTTGTAGCTACAGTTAGCTTAGCTGACAGGCACCGTGAAGACACCCATTAGGATGTATACATTATTTAGGAAGAGGAGGAGAGGGAGGCCCTGTGTTTATTCTGAGAAGATGTTTTGTCACTGCTGTCACCAAATGCTTTGAGCTACTGCGGATTTTTGTTTATTAACCAGCCTGACCTATACACGCAGTGCACTACCTGCCTGTGATTTGTTTGTCGAATGATTTATCAGGAAATCTCGGTCATGGCGGATCATGTGCACAGATAAAACGCATCAGGCGTTTGAATTTTCTTTGATTGGCATTTCCTGCTTGGACAATTCCTGTCTTTCCTCAGACAGATCTGGTGGCTGACCTCTCCCAAGAGACCCTGAGCAGATAGTGTGAGAGCACAACACACATTGGGACTTGCTCATGTTAGGATTAAGCTTATGTAATGTCTCTGTTAGCTGGTATAAATAGCACACACAGTCATGCAAAGGAAAAGGGCAGCTGTAGTAGTTGTTCTAAATGGAAACAATTCTGGAATATAATGTGGGTGTTTCGTGTCATGAAATTATTTTGGCACTCACTGCTTTGCACAAGTCCAAGGTCTCACTTTTTATTGTGCCAGTAAAGCAGGTATTCATTTTCCATGCAGGGCTGTGATGGAGGGCCATCAGGTCAGAGATAAAGTTCGGCAAGTCATGGTCATGTGGGCTGGTCACGCTGCCATACTGAACTTCTCTTCCCCCCTCCCTCATGTGTTGTCTCCTTGCCCTGAAACCTCACCCTCTCCACCCCATAATATCTTTTCCAGGCCCTCAACAGGGGCATAGCCACCGTCAAAGAGGATGCCATTGAAATGCTGGCCAGCTACGGCCTGGCCTATTCCCTGATGAAGTTCTTCACTGGACCCATGAGCGACTTCAAGAATGTGGGTTTGGTGTTTGTCAACAGCAAGAGGGACCGGAGGAAGGCTGTCTTCTGCATGGTGACGGCCGGGGTCATCGCGTTTGTCCTGCACATCTTGATAGGTGTGTGTTTAAGGGTTTGTTTGTGCGAATCAGATGATATGCTGTGCTTGAACCGCATCCTGTCTAAGCGACGTTTTTGGTATCTGTGGAGTTGTAAAGTTTCAGTACTGCAGCACCCTCGGACAGCTTTTCTTCCTCTTCACTGCTCAAAACAATGACCTGTGGTTTCCTCTTTTGTGTCTACAGCTTACACAGATTTAGGATACTATATCATTAATAAGCTCCACCATGTGGATGACTCTGTGGGCAACAAGACAAGAAAGGCTTTCCTCTACCTGGCTGCGTTCCCTTTGCTGGATGCAATGGTGAGTGTACAGTATTGCAGAATTATTTTATATAACGCCATCATGGATTTAAACACCTGACCCACAGAAAGCTGTTTTTTTAATCTCCTCTCCAGGCTGGTTTCAAGTGATAGGTGCATTCCCTGTGTTAAAGTTGCTCCTTCATTATACTTTTAGTCATCCAGCTTCTGGTTGAGAAAATGCCCAAAATAGAGCCTTTGTTTTTAGTATGAAGCTTGGTGTCTTGGGATAACATCTCCGTCCATTGTTCTGTTTTGAAGGCGTGGATCCACGCAGGAATACTCCTCAAGCACAAGTACAGCGTCATAGTGGGCTCAGCCTCCATCTCTGATGTGGTGGCCCAGGTAATGAGATCCATCATTTTATTTCATTCAGAACATTAGAAAAGCTGAACATGTTGATGATTTGTGATGTTTATCGTCACTGTTCTTCCCTGCAGATTGTGTTCGTGGCCATTCTCCTCCACAGTAACCTGGAATGTGTGGAGCCTTTACTCATCCCCATCCTTTCCCTGTATATGGGTGCCTTGGTCCGTTTCACCATCGTCTGTCTGGGTTACTACTGTAACATTCACGACAACATCCCAGAATCCAGTGGACTGGATGTGGGCGTAAGTGTTATACTTTAGTTTGGTCAAAGTCTCCTTTAAGGAAAAAAAGAAAATGATATTTAAGGATGCAAGCTTGTCTTTTCTAAAACAGTGATTTATCTGCTCTGTTTGGATCCCTGCAGGGCGATGCCACTATCAAAAAGATGCTGAGTTTCTGGTGGCCCCTGGCCCTCATCCTGGCCACTCAGCGTATCAGCCGACCCATCGTCAACCTCTTTGTGTCACGCGACCTCAAGGGGACCTCTGAATCCACAGAGGTATCAGGAATTGAATTCGCCTCAAATATCTGAACTACTTTTCTAGAAAGCAGCACGTCTTATTGTGACATAAGGATAATCAAAGTTTAGTTTTTACATTAAATCTGGATGTTATTACTAAAGCTGCCACAAATGACTCAAGTTATTGCAGATGACAAGCCAGATGCTTACACACTCCCTCTGGAGCTTTCTGGCCTGTGGGAGACCCTAAACTAATAGAGACAACACAAAGCTGTTTACTAGAACGAACTGGAAGTCGTTGACAACACTGGCTGACAGTGGTTTGGGTGATTCACCACGTCCATGTGGAAGTCAGGGCATGATTTCACTGAGTGAAAACATTCCTTCATGGCCCAACTGTTCCTGCGTAAAGCCGGACACTGCCCATTGTTTGGGACACAATGACGAGCTCAAGGCTGCTTTACAATCATAAACTTGTTAACAACCATACGCTGCTATTGTAGAACACCTGTCATTAATTTAGCTGTGTGTGCCGCATGTGGTATTCTCAACATTACCGTAGTGGTGCGATGATGACCTACAGTGTCTTTGTCATTCCAGGCTGTGGCTGTCCTCACGGCCACATACCCTGTGGGTCACATGCCCTACGGTTGGTTAACCGAACTGAGAGCAGTGTACCCTGCCTTTGACAAGGTAATCCAGACTCCTATTACTAGTGTTTGCTGCAGTGGTAACAAGTTTACACCACTAATATCACTCTCTTATCAACAGAACAATCCCAGCAACAAGATGAACGCTGGCACCCCTGTCACCAAGTCTCATATTAAAAAGTTTACATCCTGCTGTCTGGCTATATCACTCACGGTAAGATGAGATTGAATCTTTTCCTGACACCTAATTAAACTCTCACAACATGTCTTGAATTAGCTCAGCATGGATGTGTGGTGAACAGTTTGTTTTTATGCCCTGGATAAAATCCCGAACATCTGGCTGGAGTTTTTAAAGGAAAAATGAATGCGGTTTGGGATTGAAACATTTTGTGACAGGAAATTACATCATCAGCAAATCGAGTGGGTTTGCATTTGTTATATATTCTGATGATTTATTAACTAAACAATTCAATAAGAGTTGGCAGCCCTCATAAAATAATAATATTACTTTGCAAGCATTGGTGTAATCCTGGTAATTGATACAGCTTCTATTAAGTTCAGTTTTCATTTTCATAAGTCAGTCCTGCACTGCTGGTTTATTTGTTTACATTCCTAGGTGTCCTTCAATCAGACTTGTCCCTGTCCTACAGTAGGTGTCAGGTGTCCTACGTCATATTCAAAGCAAGTCATTTCACTTTCAAAGGTGTATTCAGGATGCCTTTTCATTTCATATATTTTTCGACGGCAGATTTATTATCGATTTTTTATTTTGGAGTCGTAAATCTATTTCTGCACGTGTTGATGAAAAAAGAAAAACACGCACCAACAGGCAGAACGCTCTCCCTGACACACAACACCTCTGCTATGATCACTCTTGCTGTACGTATGTAGGTCAGGGTTCAGAGTAAAGACTGGCAAAACCAGTCCAGTGTTATGCACAAACATGTGAGACACATTTTTTGAAAGCATTCCCAGAGGCAGTGCTGTCAACGTTTTTTATGAGATACTGAACTTGACCTCTAATTCAAAAACAAAGGCACGTTTAGGAGTTCTTAGGAAAAAGTTTCCTACGTTCAAAGCAATTATCCCGTTTCAGCTGTACACTAACGTTCAAAGTGATGGGGGTTTCTAGCTCAGCTGCAGGCCTGCTAAATGTAATTTTCCTTGGCCATCCTTTCGTGGTTTCAGGTTGCAAAGAGAGGGAGACGCATTAGGATGGAATTTGTGAAGATGCTAAGGGGGCTTTTGTTCCCGCCGCTACACGCCCACCCAAGCTTTAAGAGCTTAATAAAAAGACATTCACTTAAAAAAATCTGTTAACACATTCAAAAAGCCCCTCACAGGTTAACGTTTTGCTGCAGTCACCACCGCATATGTACGCTGCTGCTCAGTGTTTTTTTAAGCAAAAGATTCAGAAAATAATGCCAGCAGATTGGCAAAAACACTGCCGTAGCTAGGCGTTTTCATCCTAAATACATTCTACTCAACGATAATCATCTCTGTGAAGGAAAAAGGAGACCTATTCCCAGTTGTCGCAACAACTCGAATAAGAAAAACAGGACGTTTGTGGCCAAGGTTGGGTCTTTATACAGGGGGAGGAGGAGGAGTGTGGCACACCAGATGTGGAATCCCAGCGCCGTAAACATGTATCTGAGGGTGTGTTTGCTTGACACAGCAGAACAGGCAGATAGATATCCTTGGATCGGTGTTGAATACACGAGCCAACAGCCGTCAAGCCAGAACTTGTTCTGATTATACATGAAGGAAAGAAACCCAATGAAAAACAGCAGAGGAGGCAGGCACAGTGTATTTAAGAAAGTAACTGACTAATGTTCTATACCAAAAACAGACTGTCTAGGTTGTCGAAGCAGTGAGTGTGGATGTCTCATCTTGTTTATAGAAACCACTGCTGAGTCAGGGGAGACGGTGGTTTCACTGGAGCCAAACTAATTAGTTATGTGCCTCCATCTTGCTAAAATAATGATAGACGGTAAGGTGATACCCAATGAAATCATCAGTTACAAGTTCCTTTAGGGATCAAAAACCACAGCTTTTGCTCAATTCATTACTTCCTGATTTTGGGCGTTTTTTTCTTTCTTTCTACCTTTTCTCTTTTTCACTTGTTTTTCTTTCTCCATAAAGTATCACTTAGCAGCACAAGGTATTTATTTAGCAGAAGCTTTATCTAAATAGAGTACAATCGTTGGGGTACAACTGAGGCATAAAACAATTGTATATGACAACGGAGAAATCATTGAGTTGGACTGAGATATGGCTTTCAAGGTGTATATTAAAAAACAAGGGGACCAATCACAGATCCCTGCTGTACCCCTGGGTAAAGGAACTGACGCACCGACTCGTTCCTTGCCATACTACTTTAAGCAATCGCTGTAAAAACTGAGCTCTGTGAGAAAGGACATTAACCAGAGCAGTGCTGTACTCGAGATTGGGTGGACAGGATGATTTTGTGGTTCTGTGTCAAAGGCTAACGGCAGTTCCACCAACATGAGGCCTCAGCGTTAATCACTAACAGCAGTGTAGAAGAAGTGGAAGCTATTTTGGTTTGAATCAAGTAGATTCTTTTGAGGGAGGAAATCTAAACCTGAGACATGCCGTAACACATTGCGTAGGTCAGGCAGCAGCGAGACCCTCCGGAAGATTTGAACTTGATTAACAAAAAAACAAGTGACACAAATATCTGGGAAAACACCTTAATCCTAATGTGGAGAGCAGAGGAAATATCTTTAGGCCATTTTAAACAAGAGGATGAGATCAGACAGGGTTATATTTCTGTTTAACACTCCCTAAAATGTTCACAATACACTCAAAGCTCTGAGATGCTTTGGTTATTCTGCATGTGCATCCGCTACTGCTTCTGGAAACAATAGCATTGTCTGTCATGTGTTTCCTCTCTCGCTTGTTCTATGTGGGCTTCAAAGGCCCACATTCAATCTGAAACCTCTTGAGTTAATAAACTAATGAAACCTAATGAGGCATGCCGGGCGATTCTATTATCGAGCAGTGAACGCAAAAATAAATGTGCTTTTGTTCATTTTGTGTCCAGCTTTGCTTTGTGGTGTTTTGGACTCCTGGTTTATCAGAGAAGATCCTGATTGATGTCATTGGAGTGGAGAAATCTTTTGCTGATCTGTGTGTGGTCCCGCTCCGAATTTTCTCCTTTTTTCCCGTGCCAGGTAAGACACCCGATTAGTTTGTTATTCATCATCAGTATCCAGCTGCATTTTCCTTCCTGCTGAGGGTTTATCCCGGGAGAAGCTCGGACCAGTGGGGTGATCTTTTCACTATTTTTCTGTTTGCAGTGACTGTTCGGGCTCATTTGACTGGATGGCTCATGACCCTGAAAAAGACCTTTGTGCTGGCCCCCAGCTCAGTTCTCCGCATCATTGTCCTCATCACCAGTCTAGTTGTGCTGCCTTATATGGGGTAAGTCAACACTTCAGAGAACAGTGTCAGGGTCACAAAGGTCAGCACCGTGACTCGGGCTTTCTGCGTTACCTCATATTGTGGCCTATTCTGGTGAAGTTTTATATTCATATTTTAATTCCTGGAAAGATGGGCGGATGATTCACTTCCACACTTCTAATATAATCCTTCATTATAATCCTTTGTGCTTCAGGGTCCATGGGGCCACACTCGGGGTTGGATCCCTCCTGGCTGGCTTCATAGGAGAGTCGACAATGGTTGCCATAGCAGCGTGCTATGTTTATCGACAACAGGTGAGGACATCTGGGTTTAGGTCATATCAAGCGTGAGAGTACACACCTTTTCCTGTGCTTTTGCAAATCCAATCAGCAACCTTTTTTAACCAGGCGTGTCGTTCACTTGTTATGATCATGGTGTTTAGAGTGAGCTAGACTCTCCACTTCTCCTTTCTCTCAGCAACATAAATAAGGACTTTTCATTTCTGCCTTCTCTACAGAAAAACAACGAGATGTCCAATGAGCTGGTGGTGGAGGGCGAGGACTCCGCCCCTATGAGCGAGGTCTGCTCCAGGACTCAGATGGACGCCATTGAGGAGCTCCAGGAGGAAGAGGAGGAGGAACAGGAGTGAACTGCGACTGCAGGGGAAAGTAAAGCAGACCTCCATGTGGAACTTTGCTGAAGAGGACACTTCCAATTGTTACTATATGGTTTGGTTTCCGAGGTTCTCCTGACAGACTTTGAAGAAGGGTGACAAGGTCTTCTTCGCGTCGACCAGCACACCATTAAACGCACACTGTAAAGAAAGCCATGCACCTCAAAGTGTTCATTCATCAACGTAAATACCATTACGTATTCCCCCCCCCCCTTTCCTCCGTTCTCATAGTTCTGCATCAACGCATCAGGTGGTGTATGAACCACTTTCATGTGTTTACTGGTACACAAGGGAAAACGACACAGGAGAACTGTTCCTCCTCAGCAACAAGAATGAAACGTCGTGAGCATGAGTGGTAGTGGAGTTGCCAAAATAGAGAGTTCATTATTTTATGTTATTTTATCAAGACTAAGCAGCAAAGCGTTGCTTGAAATCAAATAGACATATTGTGGGACTTGTTGGGTTGTGCAATCGTATTTTACATACACCGGTGTACAGATTATTGTTGTTTTATATAGGTAATGCAATGTGTATATTTAAATGCCCAGAGGGGTCAGGAATCCCTCCATATATCATTGCGTGTTACTGAAAACAGTTATGATTGTTCACTTTCCATGCAGTCTGGGAGTCCATCTACTTTTGTTCTGCCAAGCATTTTCCCTGGTAGTTTTCAGGCTGTCGTACGTACTGTATATAATGTATAGGCATTCTTATTTGGCAAATAAATTGCTTTATTATTAACCTTTGCTTTGTTGACATCTGCTTTTAAATCCTTGTTTTTTGTGGTCCTTCAGACCTCACTTCTGGCTGTGTAATAGTAATTAGAAAGTGGTAAGCCTTTCCTTTGACACACTAGTCGACAAAATACCAAAATGTGCCATAAATCATGTTATTATACCAAATTAGGAAATGTTATATGGGCTATGTTTAAAAAAGAAAAGCACAGTAATTGGCATTTGTCACGTGCCATACCTCTAAGACGTAGCGTTTTGGGAGGGGTATTGCTGCTGAAAAAAGTAAAGCACAGTCCACACAAACCAGTTTTAGAGCTTAGGAAAATTCATTGTATTCAACCATGATATACAGAAGGAGTCTGAGACCCCAAACAAACTGAATGTCATTTTCTGTACGGTTCAAATTCCAATCAAAATTCTCACAAAATTAGGCAAGGCTTTAACAAGCTGATTAAATCATAAGGAGGAAGAAAGACTTTTACAAAAATTGTACTTTAGTTGAATCTAAAAGCCATCCATAAACAGAGAAAACATTCCTGCAAAATGGCATATTCAATGTTTACTGCAAACAGATCCCCTTCACCTGCTCTGGAATAAGGGCAAGAAAATGGCCTCTTATCACTGATACCAACATTCATTCTTATTGTGCATTATTCCTAAGGCAACATGGAGGACCAAGCAAGCTTCACTACTGAATCCAGTGGCTGGTGGTTGGGACTGTGGCCAGTATTTGCAGCAACTTTGGCACGTTTTCCCCTACAGAACAGCTTGGTTAAAAGGCAACATGTTACACATTTAGTTTGACACACACACACACACACACACACACGCACACACACACACACACACACACACACACACACACACACACACGCACACACACACACACACACGCGCACACACACACAGACCATCACAAATCACTTCCTGACGCAGAGGTCGTGATAAATATTCCTATAAATCCTCCAATCGGGCGTGAGCTGTTGTTAAACCTGATAAGTCATCAAACGCTCTTTGACTAATTCACTCAGTTCAAAATGGAAAAATAATAAATTAATATGCAACTAAAGTGCCCAAATTCCAGTGTAAACCCCATCCATCTAATCATGTTGCCGCTTTTAGCAGCTCTGTTGTGTCAAAATTCAACAGAGAAAAAAATGGGTTGCTCCCAAAATCGTTTTGTTTTTTTAAACCCCCCCACCTGAAAGTCAAAATGACACCCTGCAAACTAATTTGGACCTAACGGAGATGATCCCGCAAAATTAGATGCACAGATATGTACACAAATAGAAAACTCTGTATACAGTACAGTGTGTACAAAACGTGTGTAAACCACATCTTGCACAGGGTCTCAAATCAGCATATTTTTTTAAAGGAATAGAGCGACACATTGGGAGAAAAAAACACGTACATGCTTTCCGGCTGAGAGTTAAGTATAAAGATTGATACCAGTCTTTTTGTCTAATTTGAAACTCTAGCAAGCAGCTAGTTAGCTTAGCACTAAGACTCTTCAGACAGAACCAGGATATCTGTTTCCAACTGTTTGCAGTCTTTATGCTAAGCTAGGCTAATCTGCTGCTTGCTGTAGCTTCATAATTAACAGACATGACGAGTGGTATTGATCTGTCGTCTCTCAGCAAAGAAAAAAACACGTCCCAATATGTCAAACTATTTCTTTGATTGGCGCAAATGTAATAATGTGGATCGACCTGAGGAGTGCTTTGTTTGTATGGCAGGAGATTTCTCTGCAGCGGCGATCAGCTCGAGTTGAGCGGCTTGTCTAGTTCTTCCGCAGTTTCCTTAACTGGCACGTTGTAGTGGCGGTCGTCCTCTGTGACGAGGCACACGCACGGCCAGTCGTCCTTGTGGTCGTCTGGGTAGTAGGTGACAAACTCCTCCGTGTCGGCCTTGTACAGCCTGTAAACGTGAATGGTGCAGTGCAAGGCGTAGCCCAGCAGGAACATCTCCACCTGTCGGGGAGATAATAGCACGGTTAGAGTAAACAGCACGGATTTTCTAAATGCACAATGTGTTTAATCAGCTGCTCGAGCACATGCTATTTATGGGTGGGGTTCCTTTATGCAAAGAGTCCCTTTAAAAGCTTCAATCAAAAGAGTGAAAATAACAATTACATAATTCAGCAGCCTGTCATTCCTGAAGCCTCCTCACCCCTGGGGTTGTTGGAAAACAGAAAGCAGTACAAGTGCCGTCATGTTTTACTGTTCAGGTTTATGAAGTACACACCCGTTCTCGTGACATTCAACATGAGTTGTTTTGTAAATCCAAGTCGGTTAGCCTCTTGTAAACCATAAAAAGGATAACATAAATGCTCCATAACTGACAGGAAACTACTGTGCAGTCAGTAAAACAGGTCTTTAAATGCCTCGTTTAAGCTGGTCTGCGGTTGGCTGGGTTCTTCCTACCTGCTCCAGCCCGGCGCTGAGGCCCACGTGCCTGAGGTGGTTGCAGAGGAAGGAGCGTGGGCAGTCGGATGAGTCCCGGGCGAACAGCAGCCAGCAGAAGAGCGGGACGTCTCCTCCGCCCTGCATGCAGCCGTGCAGCTCCACCGCTCGGCCCAGCATCAGCAGCTTCAGCGCCTCCATCAGCCCCAGTTCCTCTTCTCCGCCCTGAAACACCCGCTCGCAAAGCTGCTGCCGGTCCACAGCAGAGGGGCAGTCCGCGGCTGCCTGCCACTGGAGACACATTGATGACATTCAATCAATAAGCATTAATATTTGGAGGGATTTCTCAAGTACAAAGCCAATATTTGCTAGTTAAAACTTTGGAAATGTAAAACTAGATGTCCTTTTTGATGTTTGGATATTGTTAGGGTTGTCTTTTCCTAGTTTTAAAAGCTCCATTACAGTAAAGTGATGTTATTTGATTTTGTCAGACAAAGAAGGACAAACACAACTAAAAATAAAAAACTGGTATTCACTGAAAGGCTATTAAAGTTCCATTCTCCCGGTCCCTACATGTACATTAGTGCACATAAATATTTGTGGAAGCAGCCCAGACCAGAATTACACAACACACAGTCTATTCCCAGCGACTGTATGGAGCCCGTAATGCCAGGCACAGACCATCACACGGTTACCTCTCATGAAGCAAAACAGGTCTGACTTTTTCAACATGTGTGTACAGTAATGGCCAGAATTCCTCACTCGCTAACAGTGGCAGCGCCTGACTATCACTTAGAAGGGAGGCACTGTGGTTTGCGGTTAAAGTTGAAACGGTTTCTTTGAGGCGGAGGGTCCAGCTAGCCTCCAAATTGTCAGTCAAGCAGAGACTGAGCAGAGGAGCATTTAGAAAACGAGCTCTCTGTGCCATATGGTAGCAATCACATCTAAAAGCCCTGCAGGCGAATATCAATACCCTCAGTGTTCAAGTGTGGCATAAAAATAGTGCAGTGATTTGCCCGCTCAGCGTGCCTCAGTACCTTATCCCGCAGAAGCTCCATGTAGCCTTTTAGCTGAAGGATGGCATCCCCCGCCCCGACTCCCTGCAGGCAGTCTCCAGGAAATCTCCACTGGCTTATCAGACCTTCCTGGGCCTCAAGGCGCTCCGGCAGCTGTAATTAAAATGCCGGGATGAGATTTCCGCTGTGTTCTCAAAACATGAGCCTGGCAGCCACACAAGGTTAGCCTGGTCCCACATATTGGGAAAATGTGTTTTACCTGTGGCCTTGTAGCCTTATTGTCAGTCTACTAACATAATAAGCTGTAAAGCATTGAGACATCCCGGGCTTAGGCGATATTTACAAAATATTGTTAGGAGCTAAAACCGCTGGCAATTCAGAGCCACAAGCCGGTACTGTGCAAACACCAATAAGTCCTGCTAGCTGTAGCCGAGTCACACAGCTCACAGTTGAAGCTAAGCTCGTGGAACTAACTGATAAGAACAATGTTGTGTCTGAGCCAGCTCTGTTTGTTGAGTGAGTAAATGCTGCTTCAACTGTTTTTTACAATCTCCATCTACTCACAGAATCCAAACATTTTGGCACTCTAGTAGTGCTACGCTCTTATGAGTTCTCTGATGAACAAATATATGGTCAACTATGAAACTGTAGACTTATACTAAAGGCTGATATTTGGAGTTTCTGAACATGACAATATATAATAGCACAACATGCATATGAGACCTTTAGGGAACATCGGTAAATTGTAGCACCTGCCAGTAATCTCTGTATATGGTGCACAATAGTATAGTGACCAATTATATAGAGGCGGCTTAGCCTTATCTAGCTTTAATTACCTGCCGCCCCTGATAAGATGTATAGTTAGTCACATAACTATTACATTCAAGTCTATCACAGACAGTGTATTCATTTCACAGTTAATAGCTACAACTAATGAAACCTGTCAACTATTCGGCCAAGAAAGGACTACAAACTGTTATTTTGGATACACCAAACAGGGAAAATATAAATAACTGTCGAGTATTCATTTTACTTGTAACAAATAAAAGGTTTAGAACTGTAAACAGTCTAACCTGTTGTGCCGGTTATGGGCTGTCCCGGGACATATCTCTTGGCATGCATTGCAACGCTAACGAAGCGGCTTCACCAGCTGCTACCATGTTGATAAGTGAGTATTTACCATATGAACGTCCTCGTCCTGCAGCCACTCGGGCAGCTGGGTGCTGTGGGACAGCACCTGGAACAGGGTGGCTCTGAGGGCGCAGTAGTTGTCTCCCCTTACTCTCCTCACGCTGACGAACTTCTGGGACATTTCCTTGTAACCCTGCAGCCGCACCCCGGGGGACCCCACAGGAAGTCTCTTAGACACTCATGTGAATAAACAACAACAAACACTGGCTTTAATGTGAAACACTCGGGCACCAACCTTTTTGATGAGAGCGCTTTTGGCAGTGTTTCCTTTCCACTCTCTCTCGCTGTACGACAGAATATCCACCGCCGGGGCCAAACTGCACCTGTCCTCCACCTTCAAAACTGAGGAATAAAGAGAGGGAGAGAAAATGATGGGTAAACCAACAAGACGAGACAAAACACATTTCAGAAAATACAGTAGAAGTGTGATTTGGATGTACTGACGTGTACTTTCCGGTTCATTTTCCTGTGATTCTGACAGCTCCTCGGCTCCTCTGTACAGGTCTTCTTCACTAAAAAGGAAAAACATACATTTAGGAGAAGGAGCTCTCTATCCCACGTGTAAGAGCGGTTGTGATTTATATGAAAATACATAAACAACGTTTAAAAAAACTCTGATATCTTAATCTTTTGTGCCAATGACCCTCACTGGAACACTGGGTGACATGCTCCTTGATCCTTGAACTGCACCAAATTGGTATTAGTCCACAGCTGAAAATGAACCGAACTAATGCACCCTTTGCTCCTGGGTAACGATTTCTTAGCACTATAGTGTTAACATATAAGAACCATTACCACACCAGCATGCTCACACAGAAAACCCAACATCCACTTCTTTGGAGAGGATGTGTCAGACATTTTTAAAGCTGAGAATGAAACATGCGGTACCGAGTCTACATTTTCACACAGTTTCCAACAGTCCCTTCCTGTTTTGTATCCTACTTCAACATCTCGTTTTAGAATTACGGAATTAGTTTCACTCTGACTCAATCGTTTTCCACTTAAAACCGCCAGACACGACTTGACGCTCACTCTTTGATGCACGCAAACTACAGATCATTACAAACCTGGTCCCCAGGCCGTCTTCAGCAGAGTCCTCCTTCTGTGGGACAAGTGTCTCATCCTCGGCCTTCACATCAGCTGAGGAGCTTTCTGCCAGCTGCGTCTCTTCTCCTGTTACCTCCTGGTTCTCAGCATCTTCCCTGGCCTCAGTCTCAGCCTCTGTCTGAGCGTCTTCCACCTTCATCCCATCCTCCTCCTCCTTCACTTTGAAAACATCTTCATTTTCGTCCTGTCCTTTCAGCAACGTGTCCTCCTCAACATCCTTTTCGAAGTTCTCCAAGGAAGGGACCTCCTTTGAGCATTCAAGGTCTGCCTGTGCATCCTGATCGGCATTTAAACTGGGAAAAGAATACAAATTGAATCCCTTAATGTACTATTTCCAACCTAAAGTCAAATTATGAAATCATTAAATGCACCACTGACATTCTATATCATAAAATATATATTTAGTTACATACAAAGCCCCTCATAAGAAAGAACAAGGTGTGCTGAAGACAATAGCTTTGCTAACACAGCATGCTGTGGTGTTCAAATGCCCCCTAGTGGTGACAGCTCTAAAAGTAAACAGTGTAAACAAGAGTCTTGTTTTGTTTAGGCTGACTGTGGACTGACTGACCTGCCGCTGGCGTCTGCCGGTGCTGAGGTCTCTGGCTCCCTGACACAGCTGGCGGCCTCTGGCTCCTCATCGCTGTGGTTCCGTCCGTCGGACTCTGATCCAGGAGAGGACTCACAGGCAGCATGGCTGTTTATGTCTTCAGGTCCCGCCTCCTCGCACACTGAAGAGCTCCTGGTCTCTGGGTCTTCCAGCAGAGCACTACACACAGGAAGGCAGGAGACAGATATGAGATACTGAAGCAGGGGTTCATTCTGATAATGCACACTGACCAACACAGCTGGACTTATTTCAGCATCTGCAGCTAAAACCCTCTTAACTGTTCAATTCATCATTTATATATCACATACTAATACACAACTGCATATATTGGTGTTGTTTTTTTCCTTATATATATTTAGCAAATGTCATAAATCCCAATCCGCTCCCAGGATAAATAAAGCATTCTGATTCAGGTTTGCATGAAGTCTGGTATCACAGACCATGTTTGTAACATCTCTGTATCGACAGAAGCAGAATTGAGTATGTAGTGATTTGTGACTGTAAACTGTGTGGATTTCTTTAAGTTAGAACTACTACATCAGCAGGTGAAGTGAGTTAACTGGACATACTCAGACGCCCCAACATGCATTGCAGCTCTTCGGACTGTCCAATGGTGAGCCATGTGGTTTAAATAATTACATTTTGGATTAAATCATTCCAAATGATGGAACATGTGCAGCGACACCTTACAAATATATTGCACAGTAGAAAAAAACTGGTCTATTTTCAGCGTTTGCTTTACAGTATATGCTTTATTTTGACCATTAAGCCGTACATAACAAAGTCTCCCTCATTCCTTAAGGAAGAATTTTGGATTGAACCTCCTGATCTTTTTTTAACCCCATTCCTAACCGCAGCAGAAACCAAAACTTCAGTTCGCCTCTCCGTCTGACTCACCAGCTCGCCGACTCTTTGTCATCCTCCTGGCGGACCGCAGAGATGGACGGCATCTGACCAGCCGCTGCAGTGGGCTGAGGGTTTGGCACGGATAGAACTTCATTGTGTGGAGACGACTCCTCCGATGGCTCTGCTACAGCGCTGCTTTCAGTAGTGACGATGGAGCCTGCTTCTTCTCCATTATCTTGAGTAATGTCTAATGTGATGTGCCCTGTTGTGTGGTTCTCAGGGCAGAGCGCATCATTTATTAGTGAGCTGCTGTCAGGGAATTTGTCCTGCGCTGAGGCTGGATTTTCTTCTTCTGGTGCCGCATTTCTTGCTGTAAGAAAATCCCATTCCGCTGAGGCAGGGTCTCTCTGCGGAGGGACAAAAGTGCATTGCAGGGGTTCTGCAGGACTGTCCTTTATAACTTCATCTGTTACTGTGGCGGACTTTTCCTTTAGTTTAGAGCTTTTTCTTGGAGAGGGTGTTGCTTTTTGTATGACCTCTTTCTGCAAGGCTCCATTCTCCTGAGTGTTATTGGGCTCTTTCTCCACAACTTCAGCACTCTGCTTCGCCTTCAGAGCCGCTTTCGGCTTTAAACTTTGCTCATCAAGCATTTTCCTGTGTGACATAACACAGAGAGGAGAAGCAATGTCACATCACATGATGAAAACATACTGAACAGGAAAAACAGTCGAAATGTCAGACAGAGTCGAAATGTGAGCACAGATAAGATTGTGCAGCCAACGTTTAAGGATTCCACCTGTAATGTAGTTAGGTTGGAAATCTAGAATCAGAACAGTACTCTTTAGGGAACTTTGAGGGAGAAATGACAACACATTGTAAGACCTTTGGAAGTCCCCTAACCATCCTACACCATCATGTGTAATTCACTCTGTGATTTGGTTACCTAAAACACCCTAGGCTAACTTCACAGGGGAAAACCCTAAACGTTAAATGCCAAACCTTTAGAGGAAATTTCATGATCTCAAATTTGTCAAAACCGACATTTAAATATAGACAGAAAAAACGTCTGTCTTCAATACTTATTTTATGGAGGAAATCCTAAAATGTACTATGATATTAGTCTAAAAAGGTTACAAGTTCAGGTGCTCAGTAAAGAGTCTGGCAGGTGATTTTTGTAACTGTTCTTTGGATTTCCACCGTAGACACTTTGTCACCCAATGATATTGAGACACAAGTAGTGCTTGGGGTTAAAAAATGAAACTGAAAGACTCACTTGATGTTGTCATCTCCTTCAGGACCACAGGCACCCCCAATAGCTGTGTCTCCTGTGGGCACTGTGGCCTTGGAGTCATCATTCAGCAAACCGCTCGTTTCCTCCGCGCTGCCACAGGGACTCTCAGTGCGACAGCAACAGTTCCCCATCTGCTCGCTCCCTCTGCTTGGGAGGTCAGACAGGTTGTAGTCTGGACGGTGACCTCGGGTCCAAATCAACACCCAAGCGACCTGATGAGCCGCTGAAGCCTGGAGATCTCAGGAGGCCATGATGTGGAGAGTCAAGCTGCTACTAAACCCAGAAGCAACCATATGTAGACTTTTTAGTGTTGATACCTAGAAGCAAAATGTGCAACATCACTGAATAAATTAGCCAAGCACTCCTCCATGTGTGATATCTGTGTTACACTATATTATGTGACCTATTAGATTCTGTCACCTGAACTGAAGCTGTATTAGGATATATGTTACCAAAAATGGAGATAACAGTGGTTCCTCTTTGAATCATGTTGTCAACTTCGATTGGTTAACATCTATCAAAATGTCTGACCCTATCTTAATACTAAGAGGGCACCGTTTGCGGTAGTAGCACCAATCGCAATACAGTAATTGTTAATTTAAAAAAAAAAGACAATCTGTTTTTGAAGTGGCATTAAAGCTGGAACACCTGCTACTATGTTTCACAGGATATATTTCAGGGTAAAATGAGCTCTAAGCAAAGCTATATCGTGTTGTTAATGTCAATACAAGCAAGGAAGTAAGCGATACGTGACAGCACATTTCACACAGCACGTTCCACTATCACTCCCATCTTAATAACGACATTAAATCATACCTCAGTTGAGTTTATTTAGAGATCAACTCGGCAAGCGTGCAACCATGCAGCTCCGACTTCCCTTTCACTTTTGGTTAGCTGGAAAACAAGCTTAAGTTAGCTAACCTGCTAGCTAGGGTAAACTTAAATTATAAACATGCGCTACTAAATACCGAACGCCTCTCGCGAGTATCGCGGCAATGATGACAAAAGCATTGCAATGTAATACTTTACATTTAATAAATAACGGGTGTTTTACTCTACTGTTTGCCGAACATCTGTTGTACGGACCCCTAGCATAGACAGAGCAGCAGGTCACGGCTCGGTCCGAGCGATGACGTCATTCTCATGTGCGCCGAGTGTTTCGGTGCGTTCAAGTGCTCCTCGGAGACGCTCAAGCTTCACTGCAACCCTGGTGCACATCACAACAATCAGTGGATTGATTTAGTTTTCGAAATGTAAATTGAAAACAATTAAATTATGCAAAACAAACCAAGATGCACTGTTTCTAGTTTATGAATTGCTGCATTTTCTCTCTTTTATATGGCTTTTAACTGAATAGCTGTGTGTCTTGGATTGTTTTCATACAAACAGGTAATTTAATCTGGCATAATGTTTGTCAATCTCATTAATAATCGATTCATACATTTAACAGTTCATAAAACATTCATTGATAATAGAAATAGTTAGTGGGAGCTGTACAAAGTGTAAATTATGTGATTTAAATATATATTTATTTTGCACCCTGTGGCTTTGTACGACAATGCTTTGGTTTATAAGAGTTTTTTAAAAGGCCAAAACATTACCTAGATAATAAAACTAATTGGTGGCCATTAGTCATTACAAAACATATGAATAGTCAATATTAAAGAGAGAATATGAATGTTGTTTTTTCATTAAGATGGGCAACCCATTTGGTATTGAGAACAAAGCTGCAGAAAAATACAAAATACATATTTTTATTTTCATTCTAGCCATGTTGTACAAATGATGAATGCAATATTTAATTTGACATTATATACATCAAAAGCACTTCAAAAAAATCCAATTTACTTCAAAGTTCATGTGCTCATCCAAGTTTTGTACTAAACTGCTGTGTCTGATTTCTGAACCCTACACGTTGTTCAGCTCCTGTATGTGACTGACCAGCTCCTGTGGCAGTCCCAGCTCTGCCACCAGGTCCACGCAGCACTGCAGGAGGTAGTTCAGGGTTTCTCTAGAGCGGGACGAGCAGTCAGTAGAACCTGAACAGAGCTTTTGTGGCTGCTGAGGGACATCCTGGTCCATTTTTTCTCCTGTCCTACAGCAGTCTTTACATCCCTCTCCTCCACAGCGTCCTGAATCTGCCTGCTCCACCCCCAGATCCTCCATGCTCTCAGAGACTGCGCTCACACTGGGAGGAGGATTCTCCAAAGCGTTCCTAATTCCCTCCATAATTGTGTCTTCATGCTGGGAAACCTGCTGCAGGAGGTGGGTTACAGAGGCTGGCAGGGGGCTTTCCGGATGCTGGATCTGGCACCAGCACCATATAGCACTGTGACATGAAACACAAAGAGGCAACAGTGTTGGATACAATGGTACAGAGAAGAGACTGGGACAGGCAACTACTAGAAATAACAGTCTTCAATAACGACCAGACAAAAGAGGCTCATGATGTTTCTGTGTGCAAAACATGTTTGTATTTCCCAAAGCAGGGGGAGGAAAAAGTATAGAAAAACAAAACTCAGAAAAACGGAATCTCAGGTATAGTATCAGCAATGTATGGCCACATTTAAAATAACACTTAACCATTTGCCTGACAGAAAAAAAGACAGTCCAAGACCATCTTTAATATGCATTCATTCAGCATTTAGATGGACTCAAAAGCCATAAACTATTGTAGTTACTTTCCACCCAGTATAAACATTTACAGTCACCACTGGGTGGCAGCAACTTAAAGAGTGTAAAGTAAAGCATGTCAGGCATAATACAATTATAATATGGTTAGGAAGAACACTAAAACCAGTGGTTCTCATCATGTTTGCCTTGGGATTGAGAACCTTTCAAAATAAGTCAAAGTGTGTGTGTTGCTCTGTGAAATAACTGATATTGGCACTCCACATGTAACGTTTTTACTGTTCTAACCCAACCTTAATCTGATCAAATATCACAATGAGTATAAATGATGTGATGGTTTACCTTACAATTCCTTTCAGCCGGCCCACAGCCACAGTCTGAGCTGATCCTTCCCGAAACCCGAGGTCAAAGCCGGCCTGAAGCGAGGCCTCCTCCCCGGCATCCACTCCGTCCACATATCCGTCCTGTCCATCACATCAGCCGGAGGGAAAGCCTCACATTAACACGCTTAACTCCCTTTTACACCTCTGATAAAAACACCTTATAACCGGAATACAAACATGATATAGCAAGATCCCACTGCATAACACACAATGTTCAGCATTTAGCCTAAAATAGAGCAAATACACATTTTAAGCTATTTATCTGGGAAGACCAAGGCTACATTAGCTTTACCTTAACTCGCTTCTTCATGTTGGATGCCCACTCTTTACTTTGCAAACTAAGTTCGTCCGCATTCTCATCAAACACATCCCCGCTGTTCGAAACAGCTCTGACCCAAGACATCGTGAGATTAATAAAAACGTAGCCTGTATATTTTTTAAAAAACTTATTATTTCATTTGCATCCAGAAAACACTGCCATACAGAAGCCTATGTTGTCACTTTTTTCAGATGAACTGCCTGAGAAAGCACCAGCTATCGTCAAACACGTCATCAACCTGCGCCTGAAAAAATAAATCTACCCTAAAACGAAATTTTGATGGGTTGCTTTACAAGTTGCTGGTTGTCATCATAAAAATGAAACACATCTTTTTGTCTTTTGTTTTAAAAATGGAAACATTTTAATAGTTTTTTTGTTTGCTATTTGTTATTTTCTCTCTTTATTTGTTTCTATTCTGTTTCATTTTTTAAAAACGTTTGCAGTTCATGGTTTTAATCTTTTTTATTTTATCTTACTGTTTATTATTATTCTCCAAAAATGCCAAGGTATATTCCTTACATGTAAACATTTAGCAATACACGATTTCTGACGTTTTTATAAAAGCTGTTTTAGGGTGTACTTTTTCCTTTAACGCACACTTCTTCTGTGGTGTGTGCCTAAAGGGTGAGCCGTGGTGAACACTGCCATCTAGCGTCCTTATCAGATAATGTTACTGTTTCTATCCCGCAGGAGGCACTAGTGTATCGCTATAAAAGAGAGTGTGGGCTACAACTACAGTAGCTGAAATGACTGATAACCAGCAAACACCCTCCGGTATCAACCGTGTTCAGATAACGGGAGAACGATGTTAACCCTAAAGATATGTCCTAAATTTACGTTTTGCTTTTGTCACCTACATTATTGTATTTTCTCCTGTTTCATAGTTAAATTGATCATTGTTTCTTTCGTTTTCAACAAAAAAGACGGAAGCATTTGATACAATAGAACACATTCATTTAAAAAGAAATATATCAAGAGCCAAAAATAATATCTACAGTCAAAGTCATGATTCCAGGTGAAGTTAAAAGAAGGTGAAGTTAAAACATGTAAAATGTATCATTGCTGACAAATGAGAAGTGTCTGAATACATGGGGATTATTCCAGTGTTTTGGATAAATTAAAGGATCCAATTTGATCGCTGATAATTACTCTAAAATGTCTGCATTTCTTAATTTAACAAAGCATTATCTTATGATACATTATTTTTAAAAATGTCTTCAAAAGTGATATCATTCACATACATGTTTTTGGGAATAAAACCAAACATCATTGCATATAATTCATGAAGATATGTCTGAGTTTTTAGAAAATAAATCAAAAACCCTTTAAATATATTCCACATGAGAAAAATACTGCATAGGGACTTATGTTTTGCATTGCAGCATTTAAATAATCATAGTGATAAAAAGACAACCACATGCAATTCGATATTGCTTGAAAAATAAATGCATTTTTTATGTTTTGGTCAGAAACATGTCAAAAATCATGTCTGCCGTTGTTGTTTTTTTCTTCTTCCATGAAACACTTAGAGCAGCCTGAAATCTCTAGGTGCTCAAATCACTGTCCAGTGCATTTATACAGCATCCTGTTTAAGTTTTCAAACAAGAAGATGTCATCGGTCATGACAAACACATTATCCATCCATCAATAATGCATCTCACCCCCTCACTGTTGAGTACAGGGGTGTTTTTATTTTCAGATCATCTCATTTTTTATGCTTTATGGAAAACACAGCAGAGAGCGGACACATTCCTTTCAGCCTGGTGGAAGGCTTTTGCAGCCGCCGGTCAATAATGGCCTTGAGAATACTCCGAGGCCACGGTGGAGCTGTTCTGGAAATGGAGGCCTCATTCGCTGCCGCCACACCTTCAGTCCCCCTCGCTCAAAGAGTCAAAACAACAAACCGGGGCAATCACCTGACACATTTCCATCCAATTTCCACTGCAGAATGTGTTCATTTTCAAGCTAATGGCATGTCATTTTGCTGGAGCCTTTGGTCAAGAATTAATCCTGGAATCAAAACAGATTTTCCGGGGAGCAATCTTCCATCAAGTATTGATTTTTTTACACTCATGGAGCCTGTACTCCCTAATTTAACCTGACAGCCAGCAGCACAATGGACTGGGAGCACCTTGGCATCTCACAGAGGGAGCTCTCCTCCTCCTCCTCATCCTCCTCCTCTTTCTCCCTCCTCCTCCTCCTCTCCATGAAGTGAAAGAGAGATTGAGAAGGAGAAAAAAGGAGACTCCCTGATGTATCAAACAAAGAGCATTGCTTACACAGAGACAAAGCTTCCGTCTCTCTGTTTTACCTCTAATTATGTTTTGTGGTACAGTGCAACCTGGGCAGGTATACGGCTGAGAGGGAGAGAGTGTTGTGGGGCCATCAGCTATCATTATGTGCCTGTTGACATCTCCCTGTCTTTGAGTGATTCTCATCTGTGATTTCCCCTGGCCATTTTCCGCAGATGCACCAAGAGGGGTTTCATCATGGCCCCCGTAAAAAGGGCCCAAAGTGTCCGCACAGACCTTCACTAATAAGAAAGCAAAGATGTGTCCGACCATGTCACTCCCCTCCCATCCATATCTGCTCTCTCCATGCCTTCAGATATGCAATCATTCTCTTTTCTCTCCCCCCCCCCCACCCCCCTTCCTCTTCTCTCTGTAAGTATACTATAGCGTACGTAAAGAGGTCAGCAGGATGAGAGGATGATGGAGGGCAGGGCCGGTTCTTTTCCTCCAGCTCTTAAAGCAGCAATGACCCATGAGCAGGAGAGTTGCACTTTGCCACAGGGTTTTCAATTCACTGCTTACAAACTACCTGACAGCAGGGGAAACAAATTCACTTTAACTCATCTGTTTCAGGCAAAAATGCGTGTGTGATGCTTCCTTTTTGACATGTTTTGAATGAAGTACACACTATTACACATTGTCCGGGCCGTAACCATGGAGAGATTTGGGGAGGATGGACCCCTGAGTATAATTCATGGTCATTTAAAATCTATTTCTGTGGTGTTTGGCAGGAAACTTGAAATACTACCAATGTTTTTTGCCACGGCAGATTCACTTACGTGTGAATCACTTACAAACTGATCCCTAACCTTTGTATTTTGTGACCCTTTACAAGTAAATGTTGTTTGGCTGCGAAACAAAGGCAGAGCAACTACAAAAGTACAAAAAGTGAGGCCGATTTCTTTTTAAGCTGATTCAAAACCTAACAAATGCAGTTCTACTGTCGTTACTGTTGCTCTAATTCATTGTACCATGAATCTGTTTGGGAATAAGGATTAACAACTCCTATTATCAACTGAAATGAAAGGACTTTAATTTGAATTGATTTAGAGGCTGCGTCAAAACACATTTCTTAAAACAAAAAGGTTCAATATTTGCCCTGACATCCAACTTGCAAGTTAAACATTGTGGCGTTCGAACAGCCTCACAATGAATAGACCATAAAGCTCTGGATATTAAGGGATTGCACCAAAAAGATTTGGGTTGATGGTGTGGAACAAACCATGTTGTTGTTTTGTGTTTTGCCATTTGTACTATTTTATTTGTTCCTTACAACCCATTGCCCTGACCTCCTGCTCCCCTCATACCTCCAATCATCTCATTTCAAAGCAAATGTGCGGTTTATTTAACATTTCATACAATATATTATTTAAAATCATCCTCGTGAATAGAACATTTATATTGTATAACCTGTGTGCAAGTAGATAAATAGATCTTTAAATGAGGCGTAAGGAAATGAATATTATAGAACACACAAAGATCTTTAAGTAAGCTCAAGGTCAAAAGAGCTATACTCTTTTTTGCATAGAGCTATTGAAAGTTCTCCGGCCTTACGATATTAAATACACAAAGAAACCATTGAAACAATGTAAAGACAGAAATGAAGTGGTGTTTAGGTTGTTGCTGTGATGTCCTTGGGAATCTTACTATGTCCCTTATATTCTCGTATCAGCTAGAACTATTACAAATGAAAGTATAGACATGCTTTAAAGTTTGTAAAAAAACAATCTGTTTATTTTGTTCTACATGTGATCCAACATAAAGCCAAATGAAAGGTATTAAACGTATGGAGGCCCCATTTGGAGGAGAAGTGAAAGCATTTTAAACAGATTTACTCCACTTCAAATATCAAAGCGCTTAAGCCTGAATATACTATATGTTTGTCATTGCTAGAGCATACATGTGTAAGTAAGATTTCAACCTTCCTGTTGTCCTTGGGTCTCATTTGTTTCTGGATAAAGGTTTGTTCTACAGCATGTGAGAGCCAGACAAATAATATGTGTGCTTGTATACTACGGCTAAGGTAAGAATTCACCTTCACTGTCATTAGGTTTTGGGTTTTAGTCAAATTTATAGAGGTCTTCTGGGGTCAAGTTGGTAAAATCATTCCACATTTTCACCTTTTTTAAATCAGAAATCAGGTTAGATTTCGTGTAAATGAGGTCTGTTGACTACGCATTTTTAAAAACCAGGGTAAAACCTTGGTAATAAGTCAGAATGAAGTCGGCTTAAAAGGTGACACACAGATTTGGGTGATTATTTAAACTGTGTAGAGGACAAGTCGATAGGAACACAGCACAAGGGTTCAAGTTGTAATTGGGTGAGATTTAGCTATTTTTGTAACACTTTATCATACGGGTCCCATAGCGTCCTGAAAGTACTCTTTCCATAACGACTCTTTATAAAGTCTAATTAAATCCATGTAACTTAGTATAATATGTCACTTTACAACAACTCCCCCCCTGGCTGGCAGACAACTCACCGCTCCATAGCCTCTCTGTTAACTGGACATAACATTTTATACTTACACTTTACATTTATATAATATTTTCATTTCATATTCCATTGCATTGCACTATTTACTATCTGTATAGTTCTTCATTTGTATTTCAATTTTTTTTGCTATGCTTCATATTGCATTGTATTTTGCTGCGGTAACGAAAAAATGTCCCGATTTGGGATAAATAAGGTATTTCTGATTCTGATTCTGATTGACATTGTCCACACTTTCCCAATAATTTCACTAAAATACATAAAATATTGAAGTTCATTAAGTAATATTAAAAAAAACTGAATTTCCTTTTGAAAGATAACTGCAGCGGAGTAGAAGTGTTGACTTTAATAAAATGTATATATGAAATATGTTGACGTGATACTTTTAATTCAAGTCAACATTTCCCTTTTTACAGTGTCGTAGAACATGTATGCTTGGTAGGGTTGTTTGATGAGTGTATTCAGTATAAGGTGGTATAGGTGGAAAGCAGGTGTGTATCAACATCTGTAACTGCCTCCCTGTGTGTTTGTGAAACTTTTGGGAACAGGAACACTAAGCAGAGTGCTGGCTGCTGGTAAACAGAGACATCACAGTCTAAAGACATGCATTGAGAAACTGAGCTGCTAGAAAGTGAAATGGACTATGATCCGATGCAATCAGCCGGTGCAGTCAGACAGGTGTCTCTGTAAAAACCCGGGCTATTAACTCCTCTACCTGGAAATACCTCACAGCGTGTCGTTGCTAATAATGCTGAAAAAAACCCCAAAAAAACGGAACAAGAGTGAAAGCAAAAGGGATCATATGCATGGCCAACCCCGATTGCATGTGAGGGTTGGTAATTGTCCCCCCAGAGGCATCAGGGTGTGCAAAGTGGGAGACGCCTGAGCGGCTCGGGTGTACCAACATCTCAACCTTGAGGAGGAAGTGAAAACAAGAAGGCGGAGGAGCAGGAGGGTGAGGGATACACCGACAGTTCATTTACCCAGAACATCAGCCCACCGCGCATTGTCTGAAAGATAAGGGAAGTGAATGCTTCATGGCTGATGGAAAACAAAGGCAGCAATTTAAAAGCATCTGCATCCAACACACTCCTCCACCTCTCTGCCGCTGTGTCCTGACTGATATTGAAACATAATCCATTTGGAGCGCAGACATGTCATAATATTTCTACCCCGGCCTCCTTCTCCACAGTCAGGACAATTTCAGATTGAACAGGAATGTGTCATGGCAACAAGTCAGGATGGAGACTTCGCTTTGAGTGAAACATATGTAGAGAGAGATGGAGGGACACAGAGGAAGGGACTTTTCTTAAGGAGACCTTTAACTGCTACTGTAAGTCCAGAAAGTAACACTAAGACTCAGAGGTCAAAACTCCTCTTTACTCTCTTTACAAAAGACATCACACACAACAAAGGCTCGGTGTGAAACCTCAAACTACTGTACTGCTCTTAGATCTCTGCCGAGTTAAAGGACAAAGAAGAAGAAGCTTGTCAACGCCTCTCCGAACAAAGAGTATTCTATGTGTTTGATTCTGCATTTGGCCCCTAAGGGGTTATAAGTGGAACATATTCCCTGAAATGTTTCACACTTTAAATGTAATTCTTCATTTTCTATTTGCCTGGCTTTTTGCATATGCATCGTTCTCAAAGCGGGATGCTTCGTTTATGGCTCTTCCTGCTGGGATTTATTCCAGTTTAAGAATATTTTGGGGTTATTCCTGATCCAAAACAAGTGTATGAACATAACGAGCATTAGTTTATTTAACATTTCATTACGAGGACAGAGCATATTGAGGATGAGTTTAAGGAACTGCAGCATTTGTAGCTTTAATACTAGGAAAACTGGACCTGTTTGATCATTTTGCTGTGGTAAATTCAGACACATGCATTCTCAAGCATTTGGATGATCTACAGTATGTTGAAAATGTAATATCTCACGACATCTATTGCAAATCATAGAATCTTGAAGCCAAATGATGCTATTTAGTTCAAGTTTGAATGCCGTTATTTGCCTACTATACTGTATTTATGAACAAATGTATAATTTAATTAAATGACCCAGAACTTTTGGCACCCTATCAATCTGAAGTCTGGAGCATTCGTCCCCTGGTATGATTTTTCTTCTTCAAATGTATGCAGGTAAAAGTTTGAAGAGGTTTTAGAAAGGAAAGCTTTTTAGGAAAAGGATACTATGTTCATTTTTTATTTATCGAAGTTGTTAAATCTAGGATGCTATAAAACTTTAAAACAAGGAGGAACTTTTGGTGCATCTGATCAGATTCACATCCAACAATGATTGATGCGAGGCTCAAACTGTGACATTTCCTCCAATAATAATCCTGTTCCTCTTAACTGTTACTCTTCAGCAACGGCTGTGCTGCTGCAGACAGAAGCAAGAAAGTAAACTTTTATCAGCGGCAGAATACAAACAGTTTGAGAAAACAGATATGGGTCAGGCGCTGCATCTGCACAATTACATAGTTAATGGGAAACACAAGGAAAATGGCGCGCATGGAAAACAAAAGAACATCAAATAAGTGAGCGGAGCTGTGTGCACCTCAGCCATCACCACTCAAAAATACATCCACGGCTTGAAATGAAGGGGGGTGAGAGAGCTGAAAGGAAGACGAGAAAGCATCTCCAACATCAGTTTTCAGTCTAATGTTAATAATTTATGTTGTCTGTGCTTTTTATTATTATTATTTATTTATTTACAACTTTCTTTTCAGCAGCCTGCCCGTTTTTCAAAGGCATCACGGACAGGGAAGCCGTTTCAAACTTTTGAGTTTAGTTTCAAAAGGCTTTCTCCCCGTTTATTTATATATTTCTCCTTCTTTACACTTGTCTTGTTGTTATTTGGTGAGGCAAACACATGAAGCTTTGATGAGAAGCAAACCTGACAAGTATTCTTCTCTCCTGACCCCGAGGAAATCTAAATAAATAGCTAGGCTAAATATTGTATGGAGGGCTTCTTTTGTAGCCCCTTCTCTCATTAAACACATCAGATAGGTCAGACACCGACACGGGTTAAATGTCAAACAAAAAGCAAGGTGCGTACAGGAGGAGGTAAGATGGCCGTGACCTCTTGGAGAAAGTTTGTTTTTTATCTGACTTTTTTTTTGTTTATGTGTGAAGTTGAAAAAGATGAAGATGAAAAGAGAAGTCAGAGATGTTTATGGAATATTTGTATGTTACTGAAATCTTTGAACTCCATACAACAAGAAGTACCTGTGTTACATCTTTCTGTCTATCCATCTGCTTCAAAAAACTGTTGACTTTAATTGTATTATGGCAACAAATGTCAGTTAACTGTATAAGGTAAGATGAAAGCAATAATATTAGTTGAACCTACTATTTTCAATTTACACTTGATATGTTTGCCTTCAACTAACCTATTACAGTTACAAATACTTTTAATTAATCAGTCTCAGTTTAATCATCTGACTATCTACCTCCACTGAAAATCTGAGATATTGACTTTAATTAAATGTATTATGTCAAGAAGTGAACAAATTAGGTTAGTTGTAAGCAATAATATTAAGTTGAACCTACTATTTTCTATTTACACTTGATAATTTTGCTTTAAATGAACTTAATACAGTTATATGAATCCATCAATCGATATCTCTCCTTTTTTTTAACAATTAAACAAAACAGCAAGGGAAACAAATCTGTAAATAAATAGAAAATGGATTGAAACCTTTTTTTTTGATGAAATATATTGCAAGGGAATAATTATATTTACTACATTCTCTTGGCATATAGGGCAGATTCTATCTTTAAAACATAACCTGAAAAACAGGACACACAGTTCATGTCAAACAATTGTTTATTACTAATTATGGTACAAATCAATGTGACAGACTTGAAGCTTTTTTTTTGTCTTTTTTGGAAATACACAAAGTGCTGCGTAACTGACCAAACAGATATTGCTCTATAGATTAAGTACGGTTTTCAGTCTCTAAAAAAAATGAAAACCGACCTCTGCGGGCTCTTCAGCTTTGGTTTCGAGTTCTTCGACTATTAACAAAACGGCAAACCAGTTTGTTTGTGTTAGTAAAATTTCACAAAAACATTTAAAGGTGATCATCCTAATCGTGGAAGAAGAGCAACAACACTGTGATCTCCTTTTTTCCTCTACGCGGGGCTACAGGTCTGTGGGAACTGAGAGGGGACGGCACAACAAATGAGAAATAACTTAAGGAGGATAGAAAAATGACCGGAGAGTCACGTGTGGCTCAGGAAACCGCTTCACAGAAATAAAACAATCATGTGTCACATAATATAAATCAAACACGTTGGGAGGTGAACATCGACACACACAGTGCAGAGTAACCATCTGTCTTTTCTGACCTGCTGATGCTTTATGGCGTTTGTAGTACTGAGGTAAACCTTGGATGAACTTCTGTACACTTCAATGTTTTTATCTCAGTTTGTTAAAAGATTGTCAACATCATGAATCTATTTCTCTGTACAATGTGCATAACTATAGAGCTTTGGTCCAGCATTGAGGAATCGAGCAAAGGCGTAACTCCTCTTATGTGTCTTCTTTTTGTTATCTTTTTGGTTTTGGTTACAGCTTTATTGATAAGCCTCAGAAAAAGATCCATATTCTACCTGCAGGAGCCTGCTGCTTTCTCAGATTCCTTTCGAGTGGGTGGATGCAGATGTGTAGTTTCTTGGCCAGAGATTTGCCTGAATGAAATATGGATGCAACATAATGGTGGGAACACATCAAAAAAATGCTGTTGATGAAAATGTAGTTTAAATAGAGTCAATAGTTGCCTTAAAAACATGTCATGTGTTTTCTGACATGTAGCCAGCGTGTTTGCGTGCGTGTTTTCCAGGCAGTGAAGAAGAAGAAAGATAACCAATGTGACATGGAGGGACAGATATCGAGCAGACACATGATTCTGAATAAATTGCATCAAATTTCGCCTCGCTTCAAATTAAGTTCACTCGTTCTGACATGTGACACTTATTCTCAACATTCACCTCTTCTTTTTTTTGGGGGGGGGGGGGGCTTTTCCTATGAAGGCTTTTCATGAGAGCCAAATATTTAGTTTCCTGCCTGGAATATTGACTTACAGGATTATACCATGTTGAATTAAAATATTGGGGAAACAATCGGCTTAAAATGAAAGAAAAGAAACACAAATAAAGGAAAACTTGAGCATAATAGGTCAAAATCAACCATTTCAAAAACATTTTCCCATTCAAATAGATGATTGTAAACCTTCACTAAGCTGACAGGAATGCAGAATACAAAGGAAACATTTTGTTGTTGAGGTTATAAAAACATTTGAACTGGAATGAGCTCAGTAGTTTGGTCAGTGGCGACAAACAGGCTTCAACCACACATGTTCATTTCATTTCAGGGCATTATAAAGACTTTATAATGTCAATAAATAATGTTATTTTCAGTGAGGTAAGAAAAAAGCAGGACATCATGTTGAATCTGAGACAAATCCTACATGTGGTTTGAGTTAAAGCATGCAGAAGCAAAGAAAAGTCCTATTCTATATCACCATGGGAAGTCTAAAGCTGTTTGAGATGGTAGTGTTTTTTGTTGAACTAGAAAAAGGGGGATGTGAAACAGAAAATCTAAACGGTAGAATCTTCACCAGTCCTTGAGCTAACATGTATGTGTTCTTTGGCTATCAGGCTTTGGCAACAGAATGACACAGTAGCTCAAAACAAAGCTATCGACTTGACAGACACTGAAACCCTTCATCAGATCATCTGAAAGTCCTTATTTTACTCCCTCTGAAACAATCTGAGATTATTCATAAATACCTGTAAAAGTTGTACAAAGTTACACCGGGACTGAAAATATTTGCAGATGAAACACAAATCAGAGGCAAACAACATCATAAGTCGACTGTTCAACAGCAAAGGTTCATTCTTTTTTTGTCCAGTGTGGTTTCACTTGGATGACAGCATTTTTCTGGGTTTTTTTCCTTTTTTTTTCTCAGATATTTACATACAAACAATGAAGAAAAAAGTAAGCGAGACAAAGATAAAATGTATACTCAACCTCACACATATAGCTTAGATTTGCCAGTACAAATGTAAAAATTTAGAGCACATTTACATTACAAAATTATTCTTAGTACTCAGATGCAACAGACTTTGGTAAATAGTGTTTTGATTTGGTATGATCTCTTTACTAAATCCCTCCTGCTGGGAACCAAAATTTGGGCGATAGTCTGGTCTGTACGGCCAGAATCTAAAACTCTTTGAAACAGCACACCGTATGTTTTTACATAATTCTCAGATATTAATCTCTTTTTTCTTGTTTTTGGTTTCGCCAAGGTCATTTACATAGCTGTGGTAATCACACTGACAACACATAGTTTTTGTTTGCAGACTCATGACTGTCCGTCCAGGTGACTCTGGAACATTGTTCAGAGCAAGATGAGTTCATCCCCCTCTCGGTTTTAATGGCTGCCACTTTTCCACTCCACTGTTGTGCCGTTCATTTGGGCAGCTCCTCTAGAGAATCAGTGAGCGGGTCCATCCCTCCGGCCGGGCCCAGCTCGGGCGCTTTCAAACGCTTTATCGTGTTTTTCAAAGCTTGTCTCTTGTTGCAGAACCAGACCCGCACCACCTCCCGGTCATAGTTCAGCTTCTCGGCTATTTCCGTCATTTCCTGTCCGGAGGGGTGTGTGTTCTTCTCAAAGTGGCTGTTGAGGATCTCGAGCGCCTGCGGGGTGAAAGAGGTCCTCCGCTTGCGTTTTTTGGAAGGCTCACTGCCGATAAACTCAGTCAGGTTCTGCATGCCGGACCGGTGGCGGGCTTCAGCCTCTGCCATCCAGCGCTCCAGAACGGGCTTAATCTTCTGGGCGCTTTTAGGGGTGATGTCCAACTTCTCAAACCTGGCAGGATATAAAAGGCCAGGGTTCAGTTTGCCTGTCAGACTGCTACCTAACGTGTTCTCTTGGGCTTCCTGTGGTAGGAAAAAGTGGCTTCTCAGGATGGTGTGTCTGGGGAGAATTGAGAAAAAAGAATCTTACTTGCCAGAACAAGGGATAAGCTGCCTGCCTTTTAGACCAAGAGACTAACATCCAGGTACACATCCGAGCCAAACCCCTGTATTCTGCACCTGGAAACCCCTCAGCTGCAGCAGCTGCAGGTGACTGACGCCAGCAGTATGATCATTCTCTGGAGAGGGCTGAGCCTCTGTCCCAAATAGGCAAAAGTGGAACAAGGAAATATCCCCAATGACTAAAATAAGGTCCATTAGAACCAAAAGCATTATATTTAACTACTATGCTTCAAAATGCTGTTAAATAAACAAAAACAAAAAAAGTCTATCCCATTTCTTTCCCTCAGGTAATAAAAAAACTAAAATCCACTAATGCATGCAGTTAAATACGGCACCATGATTTATTTACCAAAAGAGCTTGAATTATTCATCAAAATGTACATTTAATACATTTTTCAAACTTTCTTTCATCCTCAACAACGGCTCATTTTATATTTCATAAGAATACATTTGCACACTCTAATCCTGAAAGTTCCTGCAACTCTGCGGCGAGTGTGACGCGTCATTCTGACACCACATTCACTCGCCGCACGTTAGAGAGTCACCGTAAGACTGCAGGATGAGTTATAGAAACACTGCCAGGTGCTTTGCCTGGGATAGGAAAACACATAAATGGCCTTACATCAGATTTTCCTCTTTTTTTAAGATCGCTTTTTATGTTGTTTACTGTTATTGAGCATAACAAGTGTTTCAGATGAATCCATGCATGAGAAGAGAGCCACACAGGCACACATTTCTGATATGGATCCTTTTGGTTATTCAAGGTAGAAGAAGCTCTCCATAGGGTTTTATTGTTTTAAAGATTTGGTATTTATGGTCACCTCATACATGAACACCACCCTGACAGCTGTTATTTGACTGTAATGTTTGGTAGGGGTCTTTTATTATTTACAGTGTGGAGCCAACAATGCTTTCAAGTTGAAGTGATGCTGACTGATCGGACTGGAGAGGTTTCAGTTAGTGTTTGACGTTTATTGTTTGTTTTTTGGACATTTTGTCTTTTGACAGAGCGACAGGAAACATGGGGAGAAGGATGTGAAGAGGACATGCTAAAAAGATCCCAAACTCCTCGAATCAATGATACATTTTTAACTGAAGCAATAAATCAGGACTCAGTTTTATGTTTTGAAATAGGTGTGTCAGAGATATTTGTGTTGTCGTTGTCGGGGATCTTGTATATTTGCACATTTTAAAACTGTATTTGATATCAGAAAATCTAAAGGGAGAAAGAGGAGGGATGAAATGTACTAAAGGTCCCCAGCTGGACTAAAACCAGGGACCTTGTCAACTGAGACATGATGCACCCTCAGGTCGTTCTTGCAAAAACAATCTAGATCTATGTGAGATTCCCAAAATAAAAACTACAATTACATTGAAGCAAAATCTAATATAAAGAGGAGGATTTAAATTCATATAAAAGCTGATTTCCGAGCATTTTTCAATAAACATGCACACACGAGTTAACGGAAAGTGTTTCTGGGACAAACAAGAGTGTGACGTGTGTGAATGCTTTTAGGAAAGCAGCTGCCGGACTGACAGCAGCTCTGAGGCAGAGGAGGGATCTACTCGGCTCTCTGAGGAACAAACAATGCACACAAGACGTTTTTAATGGTGAGGTGAGCTGCTGCAGACAACACCAGCGAGCGAGCGATGACCATGCGTGCATGAAGTTCCTCTGCTTCTACACCTCACCAGCGCATTCCTCCTTGTCGACAGGCGGTATTATTTATAACCTCGTCCTAAACAGTGGAAAGAGGAGGCTCCGTACTGCGGGGAATACATTAGTAAATATGAGGAGTCACCAGAGACAGGACATTTCATGGATCAACAGGAACCGCAGATACTAAAATGAGTTGAGAGCTGCTCGACTGGGGTATGTACTCCCCCCCTCTAGTGCATCAACATGAGGGAGAAGTGGCCCTGAATGCACCTCCAGCCTCTCTTCTTAAAAGTACCTGCATGCTGTAGGTTGAGGTAACACTCTGCCTCCGGGTTTAAAGTCTTTGAGAGGGATGCGCGTTACATGAGGGCTCACATCTGCAGAGAATTTACCTCGACAAACAACTCAAATAAATACTATTATCTCTTATCTTTTAATATACTGTATCAGCTTTTGGTGTCTGTTTTACAATCATACAGTTAATTGGCCTCTCTGTGTCTCTTCATAGACATTTATTGAAAACCTTCAGAGAGGAAAATATACGTTTTGTTCTTTCAGAGATGCCGCACTGCTTATACTTTGGTATTTACCCTTTTAGCATCTCTGGTTGTTAAAGACCATTGTTGGAAACGTTGAAAAAAAAATTAAAGAGCAGTGTCTGGTGTGATATGTATTTATATTTGCATGATATATAGATCAAATATACATCTATATATACACTGTAGCATTAGATATGTATCCCAGCCACTGATAGGAGGGTTGGCACAAAATGCTTTGTTAATGTTCTTGATAAAATTGTTATTTTTGGCAATATTAAATTGTATTTTGTTAGGCACACTAATTGGGAGGCCACCAAATTTAACACTGATCCTATTAAGTTTGGCGTCTTTGGTAATGTGTATGTTCTTTTAGGAATTTATCATGCAGTAGAAAAAAAAGGAAAGCTAATTTAAGTAGATTTAAATATAGTGTGATTACAATTCTTGGTTTATGATTCAGTGAATATTCTGCTTATGTTTATTTAAGCTGGGTCTTTTTTGTTTGGAAGATTTAATCACGAGGAAAACAATCAAAGAGTTTGAAACGCTGCATTGAAAGCCAGTTTGTTTTTCTCCATTTTAGCAAACCAAACTTTAACCAGAGGAGAAGGCTATCATTGGTCTGATGATGCCCTCTTGTAATGTCTGTGCCTGTTTAGATCGACTAATAAAGTGCTTGGAAAACACAGTGAGCAATGAAAGGAGACAAGATGGAAGCATCTGTCAGTGTCTGTTCTCTGTCTGGGTTCGGAGCCGGAGCCCCAGAGCTACCGTCCCGTTGCTCCTCAAACTCCATGTCTGCGTTGATGTTAACTAAACTAAAGCATGTGAAGTTCGGCCTCTACTTAAAACATCACCATGTCATGTCCAATGTCATACAAACAAAAAAATTTGTCTTAACGGCATGAATAACAGCCCACTGAGTGTTTAGTTTTGAAGCTAATGGCTTTTAATGTATGTTATAAATATTTGAATTATGCCTGGCTGTAAATATTTCATGTGTGATTTCAAGACTTTAAACATTAGTCAGAGATGGCTGGGCCTCATAAGAACCCCGGCCCCTCTACCGTTTCACATTTTATCGCCTGTTTGATGTTGATGTGATGACACTTTTAAGAGGGCATGGCAGTGCCTTGTCACGTAAACAGTACAGGTCATCAGGAAAGCACATTAAAATGAATACAGGCATGAGACCTGAAAACCTGAGGGGAGTTCTTATCAAAACAAGATGCAAGACAAGCCACACTGGTGTTATGGTATTATAAGAAAATATCTCCTATATACATATTTATACTTTATTTAGATCTTAGAAAAGACATTTGACATTAATGTGTGAACGTTTGAATTCATCTTGCACTTTAAACAGTTTTCTTTGGCATTTGAAGAGTAATATTTGAACATGATGTAGTTCAATTAACATGACTTGAAAGGGAAATGTGGCTCATTTGGTGTCTTCATGCTAAATGTAAGTCATGTGGAAAAACAGGAGGGATGAACACTGATTGTCTGATAGCCTCATGAATATATAATGCCGCATTTAGGAGTAAACTGTCCTGGTGGCAGCGGTAAAACATGGCAATCTTATTAACAGATCATCGCCGTCAAGCTCTCTCATGTTCAGATGAGCAGCCGGCGTTGGGCCTTAGTAATTATTAAATGCTTTAAGTGCTTCGTGTAATACTTGTGTATGTATTTTGCATAAGTAACGCGCTGCTGTCATGTCAACGGGGGGGAACGGGAATACGGCTAAGTACAGACATGAGAGCTTCGTTTGTCAGGGTGGTGATAGTCAATTATGTATTTTAATATCTTAATAATGTCTGCTGAAACACGGTTTGAAAAATAGATGGCGGTTATGAAACCAGGCGAGAATTTGATCTGCCTTCATTTGACAGAATTAGGACGTATTGATCCGAAATAATGAACCGCTCAGTGTGTTCCTCCCTGGTTGCTCTTACCTGCAGATGGCAGACTGGCTGTACGCCGGGCCCTCGGCCGCGCTGAGCGCCTGGCCCACCTGAGTCTGAGTCAGGCCCAGGGACAGGCGGCGGATCTTGAATGCTTTGGCGAATTCACGGATCTCCTCCAGGTTGACCCCGTCCACCTCGCTGGGGGCGGTCTGCGGGTCTGCAGCACAAAACACATCTCATTTATTAGCTCCTCATTTCCTCTGAGCGAATGAAGCAAACCTTCAGACACATATGATCATGACCGTCTCCAAACCACTTATTCACAAATAGTCCAGCTCTTGGTCAGATCTTTTTATTTCTCCCTGCCCTTATGCTTTAAGCAAATAACGTTGTACAAATAAATTCATTCAAGGCGTGAATGCAGGCGTTTCATAGCTTTGACTTGCAATTGTAAATCTTTATTCGCACATACAAAAGCATACGGACAAATCTAATTCAACAGATCGGTAGATATTGAGTGGATAGGTGTATTTTTCTACTATCTCGTCTGTATGAATACACATATATTCTAAAGGTAGCACTCTGAAATAAACATTCATGAGTGTATAAAGAGTATCTGACCCTGTGGGAACTCGTGCACAAATAAAAAGAAATGCTGTTTCTGAATCTCCACATTTGAGCACATCTAAAAAAAACTTCACTGGAGCATTTTGAAGAATTTCCCTGCTAATAGAAAGTGATTACATTGTACATCAATGTCAGGTGCCCCGGCATCCTGCTTACTAAAGCAAAGTTTGTGCCTCTGAATTATTCATCCTGGTCATTATCAATGAATTATTAAAGGATTCCTCCAAGCGTATTTAAGCAAAAATCTATGGGGCTGCCATCTCGTTGTGCCTCATAAGTGACGTGTAGCGTATGCGGCGTGCTCCAGACGTGTGAACACTTGGAAGATGAGGGACTGGAGGTTCGCAGACGACTAAAGGGGAGGGATGAGCACTCACAGCTTCGGCTCCCATCATCTCCACATTGATGAGCGTCTCTTCATCATTCCCAGCAGAGTCTATTCACTCAGGGCTCCGGGAGACTAATGGCGCTCCGGAGCAACTGGTCTAACCTCGGGGTATTTGTCTTTAGACATGAAGTCACCAACACAAACGTGATTTAAGATTTAAACCCTTCTAATCGGTTTTGTGATAATGAATAGAGAGGTGAAGCTTTGGCAAAACACAAATAACAAGGTTCAAAAGGACATATCAAAATCAATTTCTGGGCGTCTAAACGCTGCTTTTCTCCAGAGCTTTAACACACTAATAAGGTGTATGATTTAAGCAGGACAACAACAACTTAAACACTCAATTCATGTGTTGAAAACACGAGGACAACTTTTAAATTGCGAGCAGGACTCATGTCATTATATGCTTTGTCTCTGTCGGTGAAACACGGTTGCCTTTTATTTGTTTCAATGTTTATTGACAGCCTTAATTACACTAAATGATGTTATGAGCCCAGAAAAGCTGAATAAAAATCCTCTCCTATCCGGCAACACATGCTATTTAAGACATTTGGTATTTACACGTGAGTTTTGCAACTGGTATAAAAAAGGACTCTTGATATGACACACTGTGATCAGGTAGGAAACAAAGGGTCAATTGGTGTTGCTATAAAACAGCTTCTCTCAATATATAAATAAAAAGTTTAAATAAAAACAATGTCAAGGCAGGAAAAAAATGCTGACATTCTTCTTTCTGATTGACATTTCCCCATCTTATTATATGTAAATAACGGCAGCAGACATCCTCAGCTTTTAATCTGTTTCTGGCACTTTGTCTGTGGCCGGCGAATGAAATGACATTTCATCTTCTCTGCTCAGAAGACGTCTCTGATTCTGTCTTGGGATTTTCTGTTGTGTATGTTGGCTGTAAATGATATTGAGAGGAAGTGATATGGCTCGTACTCAGCATAAAACATTAATTCTATTTAGGGCGGAACGAAGCCACAATGATTTCTTTGCAGTCTCGATAATGGCTTATAAGATATATATGCTACGAGTAAACACAAACTAAAGACAGTGTCTACAACAAGTTGATCAATGGAGACTTGTTTTTTATTAAATTCAGTGGTAGTGTAGCTGCCTTTGAAATGAGTTTAGATGGGGTTTAGGGGAATCGAGTCTGACAAATGAAATTTATCTGAATAAAACTGAGTTTTTAAAGGCAATAGCTGCATGCTGACAGGCTGTGGCCCAGTGATTTATAAGGCTCTGCCAAAGGCCCCAGCAAAGGCAGAGTGAAACTTATGTTCATTAAACATAACACATGCCACTTTGGATTGACCAATAAACCAAAGGATTGACAGGCAGGGAAAAATAAAACAATCGTAGAAGGCGGGGATTGGTCAAAAGCCGTACACACTGAGAGCGGCCCAACCTTTGCAGGGACAGGGGTATCTGGTATCTGGTCGTTCAGGGGATTTTGGTTCTCTTTGGAGAAGTTTTGAGATTTTGCCCTCACCTGAGTTCACTGTGGGTAAATTGAATTTCACAGGCAGTACTCAGAACATTTAAATTCAAATAGTTCCTTACGAAAAACCTCTTTTACTCTGGAATAATCCATCTTGTTGTCACCAGTCTGATAAAAAGCATACATAAACAAAATAATTTCATGTAGTGAAGAGCATCGCAAAATTGTCTACTTTCATGCCAGTTCTGTCTATATTTGTCAAAGGCTTTTAAAAAGAAATCTTACCAAGATTTCATTAAATTAAGTCTTATTTCCTTTAAACAAATAGTAGCTACGGCCGTAAGAATTTTGTAACCTATTTCCAATATAAAGAATTTTCTGGAAATGAGTGCCACTATCGTTTCAGGCACCAACAAAAATGTAACCTGATTCGAGACGTTGACCCTACTTATTACCAATGACGCTATTTCGTGATATTTTCCACAAGTCTTCAGCAGTTTGATTGTTGTCTAAAAATCTATTGAAAACTCTTTAATGTGCTGTATGGATATTGTTTGTTAAAAGCCTAACTTTTTAAGAACATCACTGTGGCTGCACGGCTGAACCTTTGCAGAGAGATGTGAGAGCATAGGATTGATTGTAATTCGGCCGACCCTTTAACGTGTAAGCACTGTCATATAACATCACACAGTGGAACAGAGAAGGGCTCTCTGCTCCTTGTATTTGAAGGCATGTTGTGTTTATGTGAGCTGTGTCGGACACTTACTGCTGACCAGCTGCCCCACGCTGAGAGCCGAGGAAGAGGAAGAGGTGGAGGAGGAGGAAGAGGCCTGGTGGAGAGGACTCTGTCTGTGGGGCATGTGGAGCAGGTTGGGCTGAGACGATGCGGGGCATGTCTGACCCTGCTGAGCCTGAGGCATCTGGACACACACACAGAGCTAATTTAATATATTGACAGCATGCAGTACAGAGAATCATCCGTTATTCCTTGACCCACATCATCACAATAATCATCATTTACAGTAATCATGTCGTTATGGTGATTAGGCTATAATACTAATCAACAGCTATTAAATTAGTCACTTGGAAGCAGACTGTAATGAGATTCCCCCTTGTAGCTGATGATGAATACATGTTAATTACTGCCTGCGGTATTAAAACATGCCGTCAATAGACTGCTCAATATACTGCAGCAGTAGTTTTCTATTGCAGGATACTGTGAGCCACCTCGGGTACTTTACAAACTGCAGAAATCAACTATAAAAAAAGGAAACTGCTCATGACAATTAGAGTATGTCTCTCGCCGTCAGACCTGTGAGGATGCTAATAATGGCAGCCTGAATGTGCGATATAAACGTGTGGACACAGCAGTCCCCATATCAAACATAATTCATGATCCACAAGCTACGTGCTCAGATGGCGAGGAAACGATGTATTTTCATGTTTTATGCACATTTGAATAGCTTTTACAAGATCAAGATGGTACGTCTTCACTCTTAAAGCGAAAAAGCTGTCTCCGCCGTAAGCTAGGCCGGCTCCTCTTCTCCTTCTTTGCTATTAATTATTTTCTCCCTGGCATGTGTTTGTTTGGATGGTGGGGGGTGTCAACAGCGATGCACACACTGTCAGGACTGTTGACAGGCTCGGAGAATTATCTAGCTTCACTGGAAATATTCTAGACTGCCGGCTCTGACAACCGTAAATTATGCCCGAGGAACAATGTGTACATGCGGGCTTTGAAGTGGAGACTAAAGCATAAACATTATTACGAATGCATTAATTCATTCAAGAGTATGATCTGGTGTTTGGCGAGCCACAATTAGAGCTCATCCATTCTGCACTACACTGGCCTTCAATGAGAACTTTACCCTGTAATTCTGCACTGACATTGTCATTATCAAGTCAATAACATTTTCATTGTCGTGTGAATGCATTTGACTCCGCAATTGAACACTGTATAGATCTTTACGTTCTCAGGAGAAGTAGTTTCAGAGTCTCTACACTTAGCAGTTTGAACTTGTAAAGAAAGAACAAAGAACTTGTGTGTTTTGTCGGATCTTCCTTTAAATCAAAACAAAATACTTCTTGTTCAGGTCAGAGAGGACAAATCACAAGGCTGGAGAGTGATTGAGAAGGAGAGGAGGAGGGAGAGCTGAAGAACACTAGTGTTTGAGTTTTAAGTGGGGTGCTGAAAAGTGTGTCTTTGTTTTTTCTTTTGGGCTCTACAGGGGCGCAGCAGGCTCCCTGAGACTCAGTCTGAAAGGTCGTCTGACAAGTGCCTTCCAGAATGTGCATGCACACACACGTTGTGCACCAAAAAGCTTCAATTTTCCGAGTGGAATGATGCAAATAAGCATTATGGGAGTTGAAGCAGTAAAGAACCGAGGAGTTTAGCATAAAGCAGACCTGACTAGCAGAGCTGGAAAATGTGCTTTCATGAATACACAGAGCTCTGGTGTGACTCCACTAGGTGTTGCTCATTCAACAGTTTTAAAGGCAGCTCTTGATCAATGTTGAAGCATCACTTTAAGTGTATAATAAGCTCCTCTATCTTCCTCTGTGTGTGTGTGTGTGTGTGTGTGTGTGTGTGTGTGTGTGTGTGTGTGTGTGTGTGTGTGTGTGTGTGTGTGTGTGTGTGTGCAGCAGAGTGTATGTTACCTGCTGTCCAGGCTTGATTGGTGACAGCGTGATTCCCTGGGTGTTGATGACAGGCAGGATCTGATTGCCGATCACCGTGGCGATGATCTGGCCTTGAGCGTTGGTCAGAAGCTGAGGTGTAATTGGCTGTACCTGCAGTGCTGGGTTGCCACCCCCTGATTGGCTGGAGGGCCCTGCAGAGTTGGGCATCAGTGGGATTGTTCCAATTATCTGCAAAGGGGGTATAGAGGACACAAAATCAGCCGGGCAGTTTTAAAAAGAAGATGGAGCAGAGAGGGTAAACGCTACTGGAGATATCAGTCTTAATGATGTCTGCCGCTGTGACTCTTTCTGGCCTTTTCACGAGTGATCAGAAACAGGGCTTGAGACGGTCATCTCGCAGTGTTATGAGGTTAATCTGAACAGTTTTTTTTTATTCTGAGAGAGAAACATGCAAGAGTGTGTGCTGATGATCTGCCACTGAGGTGAAGCCGGCACAGACTGCTGGGAGCGCACTGCAAAGGTCAGCGCTGAATACCTGTGTGTGTGATGGTGCACACCACTGACTGTGTTATCCATCACATGGCCAAGACTGTGCGTATGTGTGAGTCTAAGTGTGCTTTTGCTTAAGTGTCTTTGTCTGTCTCTGGTGAGAAGGAGTGAGATTGCCGAGAGACAGAAACCCCCCTCAGCTCACCCTCTCTCACACACATAGAAGTGGGAAGAAAGAAACAATAAGAGGGAGAGAAGAGGAGCATCAGAGAGTGAGACAGGACCCCGTGTTTCTAATTCAACTCTCAGGGTCCCAGGGGGTACTTCACCCCCCTCCAGTCCATGCTTTCCTCTCCTCTGTGGCTGTAATCAGGAAGGGCAGATCAAAGGGGGCGGCAGAGTGTCACTGCAGCGTTTTAGCTCTCAGAGCAGCCGGAGTGTGGCCAAGAGTGGCGCTTTAGGGGGGACTTAGCGCCTCTTCACCATGATGAAGGTTAATGTCATCTGGGGACTGGTTCTGAGCAGCCATCACCCCGGCCCCCCCGCTGACACCGCTCCTCCACCAAGCCTCATTACACCAGAGAGCAGCTCAGCATGGATGAGACGCCCATCATTCCCAATTCTGTTATTTGGCAACTTTTGCTAAAATTGGACTGTCTTTGACTCTTCAAGTGCAAGCTTCTACACCTCAACACAAAACTAGCCCAACAAACAGCCTCCATGCAGCATTAGCCGGGCCTAGTGTGGCTCACTAATCTCCCTGGTGCGTTTCAGCGTGTGGTCCTCCTCTGCCTCCCCTCCCCTCTCTCCTTGACATAATAGGGAGGGATCAGTGAGGGAAAGGTGGGCCGACAATCTGTAATTCATCCGTGCCACGGCTCATTTGCTTACGTTGCTTCGCATTAGGGGAGAGATAATTTATCTCTCTCTCCGTGCCGGCTTTACAAATTCACTGTAATGCTCTCCTGCCACTTAGCATATTTTATTGCCCTGCCTGACGCTCTTGTCTCCGGAGTCCCACTGATCCCGCTTTGCATGCCACTGTGGCAGGGAACTTGTTCCGCTCAATTATTCATCGTCATTGGACTAAGTGGTTGTTCTATAAGCATAATAAAAGAGCAGGCAACTGACAGCTTAGCTCTCGTCCCTGTCCCACCATGCAATGCTTCTCCATCTCAGGCAGATGTTGCATGGCAGTGCTTCGCAGATCTTTTGCAGCTGGAAGTTCTTACAGTGGTGCTAATTTATAGACAGAATAGAAGACTATATTACTTTCCTTTCCTTATGGTCAGTATTAAATTCAATCATGTTAAGGTGTGCAGAGCAGGGCTGTCATTTAGATAGGTGCAGTTTGAACAGTTTATAATGTGAGATAATCCATGTTTGGTGAAACTGAAACAGTGATAGTGGTTTATTCATTCTTTAAAAGACATTTCCAGATGTAGATCAAATTAGTTGTTTGCCTAAAGTTTATATTTAGAGAGAGTTCATCATAACACTGGGGTAGCAGGAAGTCTGGGAACATGTTCATATTCTCCAAACCACGATATCTAAATACGTATTGTGTAATAATATAAAATAACAGCTCTCCCCTATACATGTAAAGACAATTTCTGCGTCTATGCTTATGTTTCTCTAAGAAGGGAAACCTTGTGTTCTGTTTGAATCTTCATTTTAATGTTGGAACATACCAGGTCCTGTTTTGCTGCTTTTAAGAAGGTTGCACAGTACTCTGAATCAACCAGCAGGTACTTCACTCTCTGTTCAAAAAGCCCATATTTGATGGAGACATACAATCATTTCCATTTCACCACTATTTCAAAAATAATCAGCTTTCAGGACCTTCTCTCAGTCTCTGCCAGGCCTCTCCCCTCAGTTATCTTTCAGTTTGTCCTCCTTTATTTGGCTTCCTGTGTTTGCTTCCCCGCTCCACTTCGTATGGCATGTGAGCATCGTGCCTCTCTCCACCCAGCAGAACTCATTAAGATTATGCTGCTCTTTGTTTCCACAGAAATGTCATCTCATCTCTCCAGCCAGGGCAATCTGTGTCTTTAGCCATGGTCGCCAGGCAATATCTCTGCCCATTTTCTCTCCTCCACTGTTCAAGCGGCGAATTGAGACCCGAGAGGGAAAATGTTAGGAAAGTTTGGACTTGTGTCAACACACAAGTCCAAAAAAAGTCAACATTCAGAGCAAATCAGAGGCTAAAAAGCAGACTCATAATGGTGCACTAGACAGAAGCCATTTCCTACGTAGGGTATTTTCTGTTAGTGTTCCAGTCTGCATTTTATTTTCTCAAATACCAGCCAAGATGCAGATTCAGTAATTTACTGCAGCAATGATGAGTTGTTTATTTATCCAACAACAATGTCTAACAGCTCAAAGAAAATAATCTGCTGCTGTTCTGTGTTTGATTTAAAAATTGATGTAATATATATTTGTTTTTCTGAGTACTGTTTGAAAAAAATGTGCACTTTAGAACCTTTTAGAGCATCAATGGAATAATGGAACTAGTAATAATCAATAGTTGCTGCCTAACAGTAGGATTACAATTAGAAGGGACAAACAGCGTGGAAACAGCAGTTTGCACATGTGTTTCTTACCTTCTCTGCCTAAGTATTAGGGGCCAAAGACCTCTCTAAAGACTGGGAATCTTGGGAGTAAAAGGGATGGATAGCACAAATTCAGGAGGGAGAGGGTTTCCATAAACAGAGCTATGGAGCCATGGTTTATCAAACTGGGATATGCCACACACAAACCGTTCCAGTGGTTATACACCTTCTCGGATGTACAGTCCGCAAAATAAAGCAGCCCTTAATGTCCTCATTACCCAACAGGTTTACTGCCTTTTTAAGGCGGCAGGCAAAGTGAGGATTTGCACTGAATAAAAGATGCCCACAGAATCACAAAGGAGAAAACATCTGAAATGTGAGTGACTTAAAAATATTGTGGCTTTTTCTCCACAGCCTTAATCATTGTTGCAGGGGTGGCGGGGATGAAAGAGCCTCATTGATTCTCCTTGGAGAATAAAGAGGCTCGGGCCAATATAATTAAGGTTTAAAAACATATTGAACTCCAAACGTCCATCAAACGCAGCGCTTTTCAAGGTCCCAGAGTCCTCGCTTATGAAAAGCTTTTTTTTTTTTGACAGGTTGAAGAGGAAATTAGGGAGTCAAAGACGAAATACTGTGTTTTAAATTCAAGAAGGGGGACTTTTTACTCATCAAGAAAAGTGATAATAATGATTCTAATTTCCAAGAATAATGGATAAAAGCAGTTCTCTGGTTAGTAAAAACCCAAATCAGATAAAAGCTGCTCCACTGCCTCCGGTTTTCTAGCTTTTCTTTGCTGACATAAGTTCTCAGAGTGTGTTTGCTGGACCTCCTGGCTTATTTGAGGTACGTATTAGCCTGTATAATCTCCTCAGTGTTCGGGGGTGGGGTGTGTGGACCCTCTGATATGGGAGTGCATGTTTCAGAGCCCTCTGCCTGAATAATGCTGTGGAATAATGAGGAGGGGAGCAAAGGCTGTAGCCCACGGCTTTGACCGTCTCTGTGACCTGATTATGTCAGGCACTGTCAGCCGCCAAGACACTACAAAAGCACAGAGCATCCCATCAAGTCCGTATCCACAGTGATCTGTCCCCAGTGCTCCAGGCACCTTGTGAGCCAGGGAAGTCCATACTGTCTCATTATTGACGTTTAGCATCAAGCGCTCGCACACTGAGAACGCTTAACACGGGTGGTACTGAAACCTAATTCAAGAAGGATAAGCAGTACGTAAAATAATAAAAAATGAACCGTGTTTTTAGAACAGAAATGACGTTTTTTGTTAAGTTTACATAAAGACAGTGCACGTGTTAAAACATGAAACAGGGGTTAAGGTAAATAACACAAGAGTGGCATGAAAGGGCACATTGTCCATACAATGTTCCTTTAATACGTGCCGTGTGCACCTGTGATAAGATGATTCATTAGATAGGGTCCCACAATGACAAGCATCATCGTTCAAGCCTCTGGCTACTGATGGAACAATTCTGCAGCCACCCTGTAAATATGACAAGGTCAGCGTTTTACTGCGACAGGCGCTTGCGGATAACAGAAAGAAGGGCTTTGTTTATTCCCAAAAAGCTTAATATATGGTGGGCTGGTTACTAGAGTGTGGACAAACAGATTCAAGACAACACACTAGGAATCAATGTGGAAAGATCAGAAATACTATACAAATGCTTTACTTGGAGCTGCACATCCGTACATGATAGATGGTCCAGTAATATCTCGTACAGATCTGTTACAGAGTACAAACCCTGTAGTGTTAAATAAGGTGTGTGTATAGAAGATAATTCTTTAGCGACCATTAATCAGCACTCACCTGTCCTTGTGCATTGGTGACCAGCTGTCCGGTGGCTCCTTGCAAGTTTGACAGGGCGTTGCCAAACACTTGGGACCCGGCGATGGACCCCATGGCTGCTGCCGCTGCTACCGCCGCCTGGCTGGCCAATGGATTCAGCTGGTAAAGGGCAAAGAAACCATTTTTCAAAACTGGATCTGTTTATGCAACTATCCGGATGTTAAATATAAATTCCTATAAAAAAGAAGGTTCAGGAGGGCTCGATGTTGGGGGTCTTTATTGTTGCCATGGCCAGGATAGGCTAACTGCAGTGAGGCCTGTATAGTCCAATAGAGTGGGCTATGCAGTCCATCATACAGTTCCCAGAGGTCTGTGCTCCTGAACCCAGTGGGAGGCTTGAGGATGGGGAGGAGCAGTGAGAACGGGAGGGTGGTTGTGAATAAGTGGCCATTTTACCACTCTAAGTGCTTCCTCTGGCCCCCGGGGCTCCCACGGGCCGAGCCGAGCCTCTACACCCGCAGCATCGGCCCAACTGCTCCCCGCTTTCACAATAGAGCCAGGCAGTGTGGCCATGCATCACTGTATCGCCAACCCCTTCAATACGCTTCGACTAATTCCTCGTGCTTCATAATGCAATAGCACAGTGTTTCTTTGAAGGAGAGGAGGGTTGGAAAGACCCTCTTTACCCCAGATGTAATGGACTCATCTGGTCTGGCCTGTGGTTGTGAAAAGAGGCTCCCTGCATCGGGGACAGGTTGTAGAGCCAAGCCACATCGGCGAGATTACCCATATAAATCAAGCTAACCACTTATTAGGGGGCTGAAAATGCACTGCTGATTTGGTTGCAGTGCAGCAGAGCAAAGTCTTATTAGGTTGAGTAAGTAGATCAAAGACCAAGAAGAGATAGGAGACCTCCCAATTACTCAACAGAATAGAGAAATAATAGAAACAGTGCTTGGAAGCAGGCTTCCTGCTCCCTGCTGCTAATACTGGTTGGAAACATATTCAAACAGAAATGCTGGAATTAAAAGAAGCTTATGTAAATGTTGAAAATAACATTAAGTATTGCATGTGATTTATTTGTCATTACTTAAATGATGTGAAAAAGAGATTGGAAGCCTCAGTGTTTCCACACTGTGATCTGCAGGGAATTCAGCTTTGTTCATCTGAAATCGTTCGGTTGCCATTCATCTTTTATCTTACCCCACCACCATATATTATTACACTTTCTGAAATCAAATGATGAAAAAATGCCATGGAGCGATCAATACTTTTTCATTGACAGTAAAGGTTAAGCACATTAAGAATGACACTGCATTTGTCTTATGAAATCATATTTCATGTAGGTGGCCTCAAATTGGCCGTGATTGATATTGCCTCCCATCGTCTGAAAGTCATCCAGTTTTTCCTCGATAATCGCAAGATTGTCTTTTATGTGTCCAGCGGGTGTCCTTCGGAAACCTCAAATGTTAGAAAAGCACCAAACGGATTCTGACTCTGCATGCAGATTAACGGGATCACAGAGCAGGCTGGGACCTTTAGCAGTATGTTCTCCAACATGTATGGGATAATGTATAAGCTCATTTGGATGTGTAAAAGAGACATTTATTCATCATATGGCACACAGATTATCCCAAAACATGTAATATTGAACATTATAAGTTGGTGTTTGATCTTCCAAACAATGTGTATCTTAAAATACATTTGAGTTGAAGCTAACTTTACCAAACTGGCCTTTTGAGACAACAATTTGGATTATTTTACATGTACAGTGTCCCCTAGCATTAACTGCTAGCTTAAATACATCGATAAATGTATAAATGGCTTTATTAGTTTTTAATCACCACCATGACCATCATTACCTAAAACGGCCATACATGCACACACACGTACATATGGTGATAATAGACATTATCTAGAAAAATGGCAACAGAAACATGTTGTTGCAAGAGACAGAGAAGAAACTCTCTAAGATTTTTTTACCCCACCACATTTAATTTGATACTGTTTTTTTAGAATCAGTTTAACATTTAAAAGAGCGGCAGCCCTAGGCAGCAACCCATTAGAGCTGAACTATCTCAATTCTAACAGTGCACAGTGGTATTTTATTAGATGTTAAAATATGGTTTGAATGGGCCGAGTTTTGTGTTATCTAAATAGTTTTAAAATGATATACAAGAATAGAATTGGCCAGCATGTGACTAGGCAAATACAAATCACATTAACACCACTATCATCAACAAAGAGTGAAAGATGGAGGAGTTTAGCTAAACTGACACTTAGCACACAATTTCCTCTTTACTCAACTAGTAGAAGTTGTAGTTGAAGAAATAAAACCCAGAGCAGCTACCCTCTTATTTTTGTGAGTTTTAAGTATTTTCTAAAGTGTTGATAGAAGGCGTCTTTAAGCCATGATGGTGAAAACACAGTATAACTTGTGATGTGTATTTATGGCACAGAGAAAAGCCAACAGGCGGGTTACGCAGAGTTAAAAAGAGGCCACAGATCAACACACAGATAATGTGATCTGCTCGGGCAAGCACACCCAGAGTCTCCCCGAAAATCTGCTGTGCTCGGTGTCCTTGTGTGAGTGATAGTTTGTTGGAGAAGCTTTCAGATTCATTTGAAATATTATCATTGTGTTTTCATTCGATGATAGCCCTTTCAGGGTGCTGTGTTATTCTGGTAAACGTAGGTGAAAGGAGAACAGGCTTTATTGCTGCATCTTCCTGGCATTGGGTAATATGGATAGCAGCTGAAAGGAGAGCCAGGAATAAGGAGAGGCGAGGCTGTGTTCAACACCTAAACAGGTGATTTTCCGCCACGGTGACTCCTCTCAACACCTCGGCGGGAGGCACAAAATGACAGACCTGGCCTAGCAGTTGTCCTGATTGCATGTGTTGGGGGAGATAAACAGTGATCTTCCAGTTTGCAGAGCCTGCATGTTAACCATTGTGTTTCATTCTTTTCATTCCCCATGAAAAGGGGTGTCAGCAGCTTAGACCACTGGGGTTGCTGTGGGGATAACAAAAATAAACTGAAGCCAATTCATTTGTTGAGGAAATGTTAACATTCAGTGTTACAGTTTAATATTGTCCACATATTCTCACTTGTCTAGCAATAACCTAAGCTTTGCTCAAGCCTCCATTATATCATGTGACATCATCTTGTCACCTTTAAGTCACCACTACTGCCGTAAATCGCGGCACCATTACAGTTTAATATAAAGGGATGCACAGGGATCAGCAAACACAAAACAAGTGTCTCTGAAAGGACAGAAAAAAACCTGAATTGTTAAAAATGCATCTTCTCTCCCCAAGCGGTTTGATGTGGAGAAAATCTAAACTCCGCCGGGCTCTCCGTCGCCTGTTTGACCATGAGGGTCACCTGGTGCAGCAACCCGTGTAATCTCAGGAATAGAGGGAAAAATAGCGTCCCCGCTAACCGTGGAGAGACCCCTGGAAACCAAAATTGTCTGACACAAACTAACTGGAGTTTATTCTTGCTTGTGCTCTTTTCATGTGGCCGTTTTTAAACTTAATTGCTTTTCTTGTCCGGGCCAAGACAAAACACAGCAAAGATAAATGGAGAAAGTGGTGCAGACACCAGCAGGAAGGCAGATTTGTCTACACAAAGGCTTCAGCAGAGTGTAAAAGTTATACTCTTCAACACCAAACGTCTATCTAATACATCAGATAACACTTAGATTTCAGAGCCCAGAAATTATTAAGCACATGAACTTAATTAACAATCATCTTTTCTGAGCTATGTTTGGGATAATCTTAGCTATATCAAAGTTTTCATGTTTACTTGCAACCAAAAGTGAGCCGAACACTGTTCATTAATCAGGACTGTCTCTGAGCAGAACGTCCTGGATCTCTGGAACAACACGGAAGTTTTCCTTGTTCATCCCGGCCCCACAACTCTGTCCTCCCCCCTGCTCTTTTCCCACTCCGGAGTGAATGTAATCAGCTGTGACATGAGAAAACACGTTCTCTGTCTGTCAGGACTCTGCTAGTCTTCCGCTGACAGTCCTCTGCTGACTCTCCACCTCCTCCTACTCCCTAAAACGGCCTCTCCCCCACCTCCCTGTCTCCCCTCCCTCACATCCGCTGTGCTTATGAACATCAAAATGCCATTAGGCCCTCCAAAACACCTCTGGTCCCTTGGTTAGCGGGGCCTCGCACTGTGGCCGTGCACTCTGAATCCTCCGAGCCCCGGGTATTGCTCACCACTGGACCTCTGCTCCAGCCGTTGTGAAAAATAAAACCCAAAAAAGGGAAAATATTGGGAAGTGAAAGACGGATAGAACAACTGAGGCAGATAACACCCGGCGAAAAAACAATAACGCTGCATCCGGAGACAGTCGCACATTGTAATTGCTTAAGGCAGTGGAGGGATGGTGGTGGCAGCGGGTGTGGATGTGGAGGTGGCACGGCGGCCACTAATGGAGTGATGTCATATGAAATGACCGAATGACAGCTAGTTAACTGGGAAGGTTTGGCTGATCAAATAAAATGCATTAACTCCAGGAAATGGATATCGCGGGCAGCCTCAGAAATGGCCATATCTAATGAGGTAAAATGCAAATGAAGGAGGAAAAGAGTCGTGAAAACGTTTAAACTAACTATAAAGGCATGATGGAGTGTCGGACAGTGGCCGTCAATCTCCCCACTCATTACCCTCATGTGAAATTAACAGCAGCTTTAATCATTACATAAAATCTGCTCCAGCCCATTTGTTGATAATTGTGAGGCACGGAGGTTCAGAGTGGGTTCTTTGTCATCCATCACGGCAGCGGCTGATTTCCTTTGGTTAGGGGACACTGCGAGGAAAAATCTAAGTTATACTACATTCCTCTTCCACTATTCCTCTTCCTGAGCAATGATCTATAATATTTAGCCATTTCCAGATGTATTCAATTTGGGACTACTTGGTGATTAAGTATCTACGGGAAAGTGCTGACCATTTCAGCTCATGATGTGACATATTTGGTGCAGTTATTCCTGTACCATGCCGGTGTTGGGTTGGAAATCACAGCGGCGTTAAAGCGGTGTTGCAGTAAATCTACCGCTGCTCTGGCTAGGACTTTAAATTGGATACCTGGTTGTTTGTGGTTGCTGTGAGAGAATGAAAAATATAATCAGAAGGAAAGATTATGAGCGCTGTTATTCCCTTGTTTTGCTGAAGAGTCCCTACCTCAATTATTCAATATATAATAAAACATATTCCTTGATTTGAGGAGTTCTATTACCATGGCGCTGGCTAAAACCCATTTGTTTTCATTTAGCTGGAAATGTCTTCTCTTTTCACTCTGCTGTTGTTTGACATATAAATATAGCATTTGAATGACTTTAATATCCTTCTAATCAATGTCCAGTGATCTTTTGATGTCCTCAATTCAATATAGGAAGGGTCATCCATGCCGCAGCTTTATAAACACAATAAAGGTAAATGATTACTCTCCACTGTGGTGTCCAAAAATACGGCCAGTAATGAAGAGAAATGGAGGAGTTTGAGGGGGAGGCCTGTCATGTGTCATTGGCCAACTCTAAGCCCTAAGATTAATCACGAGAGAGGGGCTCTGTGGCTATGATGTGGTCACCCTTGATCGATAAATCCGCCTCCCTCCCCTCCCTCTGTCTCTCTGCTTCACTGTGTCTCTCTCTTTTTCTCCAAAATATACACAATGGTCGGCCCGAGCTAAATCAGCATAAGTGGAGAGATGAATTGTTGACATTTACAGGCGTATTTGTATGGATTTGTATCAGAACTGGAGTACAGTTCTGACTTCTGAAGCTCCCCTATTTATGGTGATAACTCAAGTAAATGCACTATTCTTGCATTCTAGTTGAGTCTATTTACAAAACCATCAATTGCCGTTTCGTATAATAAAAGAGGGCTTAAAGTCATCCAACAGAATAAATAAAAAATGCTTCTCAGAGATCAAAGCAGCACAGAACCGTTTACAGGAATTTCAATTTACAAAAAAATCTACCAAATCTAGCCTCCGCTGACCACGACTGAGAACACAGCGGAGAAGAATTTCTGATAATATTCTGCAGGGACCATAAATGGAACTTTTGACTTGGTCCATGAGGAGGGCATAATGCAATAACATTGCATTAGAAGGGTCTTTTGCAGCGTGGCAGTGGCTGTGCGGCTGTATTCCTCGTGTGAACCGGTGCTCTGTTTGCGGTCACTAATGGGCATCAGAAATTACAGGCAGTGGAATCGCGCCCCGCGGGGGGACTGGCCTCCTCAGCGGAGCGGAGCACTTAGACAGTGTCTGGGAGCCTGCTGGAGGAGGAAGGGGGGAACTCAATGTCACAGCCCTGCCTCATAATTAAAGAAACCCTATTCCTTATCCACTGTTAGGTGAGCCCTAGCTTGCCGCTCCATCTGAGGGCTCCCCTGTGGGCGTCTAATGCGTGTTGCCCCCAATGTGCATGTAGGCTGATCAGAGAGCTGTGCCTTTCTGCTGGATGTCAGAGCTGGAAGCCCTCTGACCACCACGAGAATCGCGGAGCCACGTTTAGAAGAATCGCAGACCTCAAAAAGCGAAGAAAACATCAACTGAGGTGAGGTCTAAAAACCCAAAACCAGAGAAGCCAAAAAGTAAGTGCAAGGCGGCCTGTAGGCGTCATTTTAAAAGAGTGAGAGCTTTCCCAGTTCTCCAAATGATCATCGTGAAATATGATAAATTTAAGTTTCTCCCTATTTATAAATTCAGGGCTCATCGTTGGTCCTTAAGTCTGTAGATTTTCTCCCTGCCTAATCCCTCATTTGAAGTAAATAAAAGTAGTAGAGCTGTCATGGTCAGGTTGTTTTCCTCATCTAGCGCCCATGCTTTATAATTATTCATATGAAATGTGGTTCTGTTGATGGGCAACAGTCTTATTTTCTGCTTCAGTCAACAGTGCACATTTGTATTTCTAAATTGTTGAGCGCTTGTTATGTAAGGCAATTTTCTGCCTTCTTAAGAGCCGGATCTCCTGTGCATTAATAAGAGGCTGAGCTGCTGGAGAGCTGAGGGCCTGCTCACGCGCTAAACCACACTGCCAAAACCAGCAGCAGCCTGGCACCACAAACCATTTATACTTTATTATAAAAAACTGGGATTTTTTAACAGTTGTCATAGATAATGTCCAGATGAGGGACTTGATACGGCTCAAATGTATTCAGATTTTTTGCAACTTTGATTTCTACATCACAACCTCAACCCTTTAAGGCACTTTTGAATAACATTTTTGAACAATTTACACACCCGAGTTTTTATCTTCATTTTCTTTTTAGACCTGAAGATGCGCTCAATAAAAATATTTCAAAAAAGGAGCTCATGACTCATTATCAAATATTTAGATTAAATAATGAAACATCTGTATAATAACCTATGTGATGTTCCTTTTCAACAGGAACCACAGCTGAGATGAGATGTTTGATAGATAATGGACTATTTCACCAACTTAAGCGTTTCCAGTTTCATCGACAAGCCTCAGTGTGAGCAATTGGCTCTACATTTGAGCATGTCATTTTAGTTTACATTTAATACCCCATGAAATGATGGAAGCCCGTTTCTCTAAATTGAATAGATGTGGAGCCGATCTGGAAAATCAATTAATCGATGTGCAGGGCTCACTTAATACACATGTTAATAAAATGGCTGAGACGGCCATAAAAAATGGAGACATTTTGAGCAAATTGGACGATGGTGATTTTAACAGCGGTTGACATAAGTAAAAGTGTACTGCAGCGGAAAACAGTGACATGAGTGTCTGAAGGGGCCTCAGCTGAAGACAAAAGCGTCAGAGATGGGCCCAGCACTGGAGTAGGGTGGTGGAGCGAATGGGAGGAGGTGGGGAGAATGGCAAGGAGGTGAGAAGAGATGGAGAGTGCAGACAGCCGGGCCTCTGAAAGGCTGTGGTGGTTGGCAGCCGCTGACCTTGGTGACGATGGGTTTTCACCAGAGGTTTCTAATGAAGGCTGATTGCCAGGGAATAGTGAGGGAGCCAAGGTGTAGAGAGGGGGAGAGGAGAGAGAGAGAGAGCGAGAGAGAATAGACGGAGAGAGAGAAAAGGATAGAGGGGAGGCTCAGGTAATTGCAGCACTTGTGGGTCTGAGGCCCCGCGGTCCTGTGATGTCCGGGTGCAGCGGGGAAGAAGAGAGATGTCTGTGGACGCTTTGGTGGTAAATTGTGGAGCACGGGGATGGGAGGCAGGCCCCTAGGCTGTAATTACCCCTATGAGTGTGCGGATGGAGAGTGGACAGGCCCAGTGTGGGGCTCTGACAGCGATCAAGGAGACAACTGCGGAGGGGAGTAGAGACAGACAGACGGCAGGAGTCTGACACAGGAGGAAAGACAGCCAGCCAGCCAGACACTGGACCAAGGTCGGAGGCTATTAGCTAACACACAACATGCCGGTGACAAGACGGCCCTGACAAGAGCAGCGGTGTTGAAGGCTTTGCTCCCCGATGAAGAAAGACATAATGTAGACGGATTTGGCTAAAAGGGAGAAAGAGTAATTATATCAGAGCCAGGGAGAGATGTGGGGACTCCACTGGATGGCGCAGCAGGGTCATGTGGGTCCGGGGCACAGGAACTGGAAAAAGAGAGTTGATAGGCTGGCCTAAGCCTCCCGCTGCACGGATCAGTATGTACCTCCTCTCCTCTCCCTGCCTGGGCTGATGTAACTCACTGGAGTGGCAAATTACACCAGACCTACAGCTGTAGCCCGACATTATGATTAATTTGATCAGTAATTTCTCCTGTTTTTCATTTTAATCGCCGCGACCATTCTGCTGTGGCAGGTCTTTCAGATCTAATTAAGATCAATTCCGGTGTAACAGACTTGGCGAGCGCCTTTACCCCGTCAAATCCCTGAGCTCTCCGGGCGTGGAGAAAACCCGCAGCTCTAATCAATCAACTTCCAGCAAAATCCAGCGGGCTCCTGCAATCAGCCCATTAACACACTTAAGCAAATTTCATAATCTCCCCCCGTCTATTTGTCATCACTGTGGTGGCTATTTCAGGCACCCGCATCTTACTGTACTATGCATGTTGGGGAGCAGAGAGGGCGGGGTGCAAAGGTACATTCTGACTCTGTTCAACCAAATTAGCAGCTTTAATTTGAGTTTGCACCATTGGCTCAAGGGGTCTGTTGAGCTGTGATTTGCATTTGTATAATCAGGATATTTATGAGCCTATTAATGAATTCTGTTTCGCAAATTTAAAACACTAAAAACACGAGGGATGTAATGAATGCTCAGGATTTGCTCCCGAAGAAGATCACACCTCCCATGAGAAGAGAATTACAAAGGGACATTAATTGGAACATAATGAGTGTTTGTTTCTCAGCGGCTCTGTGCTGTATGATCCTGGCTGAGTGACTCTGCACGTGGGAATAATGAAAATAGGAAATATGGGTGCTATCTGTGTAATGCTGATTATATTATGGTAATTGTGACTCAACTTTACCACACAGAGCAGCTACTCTGGGTAACACCACCATTGTCCTTCTGTGTCTTCAATTATAATAAACAAAAGAAAGATCCCAGTGAAAATGCATGTGTTTGTGACAAAATCTGTTCTCAGGGAGAATTAAAAACTTCAGTGAATTAACCCTCAGTGATTCTGAGACTGAAAATCCAATCACTGACCCGGGCGGTGGAGAGAGGCGGAGTCGCTGCCGAAATCCTATTGCAGCCTTGAGTGGGTGCTGTGGCTGCGACCTGTCCTTGGGCGAGCCCCTCGCTGGGTGACACTCTTTGAAAACACCAGCACTGACCCAGAGAAACTAAACCTTTTACGGCCATTGTGCCTTTCTACTCCCCCTCCCACTCACACACACACACACGCGTTCCATAATCCTATTTGATGAGGCAATATCTTAATGATACCTGATGTGGCCTCTTTGCCCCCCTCAGGGAGCTCTGTCCTCAGTCATCATAATCAGACTCCCTGCTACTTTTAGAAGAAGACAATCTGTTTAAAGCTGAGGGTCTCAGTGTTGTCGGTGCAGGGAGCTAAAGCTTCCCCTGCTGTCTTTGTGAGTCACGGAGAAATATTCACAGATTCCAGGAAATGTAACAAAGTTCCCAGAAGTTTATAAGTAGTGTAGTGTATTTGTAGTGCATCTCTTATCCAAGGTCTCTGTACACTGTCTGATGCAGGCTCAATGTGAGAATCGGTATGTTGGTCAGTATCCACAGTCAGACTGGACAGTGTGTTTGGTGCGATGTAGCGGGAGCCCATTAAATCCAGAGGCTGTTTTTCCTGCTGAGTCTCACTAGGCCGTGACAGGGCCGGAGAGGGCTGCGAGGGGGGAAACAAATAGCCCAACTCATCCTGGCCATAAAGAAGGTTGCACCACAACCCAATAAGGGTCTGACGCTGATGAATGTGACCAGGGACAGAAAGGCGACCCTGGCCAGTCTCCACCAGAAATGAAACCACAGGGATATAAAATAGGTTATTATCGTCACACACTGACAGCCAGACGGACAGAGCAGCAGAGATAGATGTTCGTACACAGTGACTAAAAAAGGAGGTTGAGTAGGAAGAGCAGCAAAGATTAGAGGACTGATTATCGCCGGAAAGCTTAGATCACCTCAGAATTCCTCCTGAGTGAGTTGTGCCTCTTATGTTGTTGGATGTGATCAAATGCGTCCGCCACAAGATGCATCTAATAGCTCCACATTGACAGCCTCCATTCAAAACGCTGCCTCTTAATTAAGATCAAGTGCTGAAAGAAAATCGAGCGCTTAAGCAGCACTTTGGTTCTTTAAGTGGAGATTTACAGGAATTACAGATCTAGTTTTTATGAAATAATTAGCTGGGTATTTTTGAACGCACTGTATTCAGTTAAAATGGAAAATGACATGAATGGGGTAAATTAAATGTATCATTTCTTGGAGCCTTTGATATGTGGAGTGTACAATAGCAAGCGGTAGGGCTGGGCGATAAAGGCAAATAATACAAAAAGGAAAAGACTGGAATAACAGTTAAAGGTAAACCTCGGAAACATTTATGCCATTACATTTAAAATCAAAAAAGACATGTAAGTCTTTCATCACTGTATCCATACATATCCCAGCACTAGCAAGGATTGAGACAATTAACTAGTGAATACGAAATAAACAAAATAATAAAAAGGCAACTTAATATGAAGAAATATATTTAACATTGATAGAATTTGGGTGTATGACTCAATTATATCTTTAAGAGGCATTATGTAGTGATAATTTCATGTTACTCTACCCAAAGAAATAAGATTAATAAGTTTAAAAAAACACAAAAAGACATTTGGTACCAAACACTACAAGGCCTCGGTTTCAGGAAGAGTTGGATCGGTGCAGGTTATGAACTCACCGACAAAGGCATGGGTGGGGTGACGGGCGAAGGAAGGCTGCGGGCCGGGGAGTGGTTGGGCCGGTGAGGCGGTGAGTGCTGCGGGTGTCCGGAGGTGGAGGAGCAGGTGGAGCCTGGAGAAGGGATGGAGGTCTGCTGCTGGCTGGGCGGGGTCATGTGATGCTGGGATGACAGCGGGTTGTGGCTGTGGGAGAGGGTCTGTTGGTGATGGTGTTGGATCTGTTGCTGCTGCTGCTGTTGTTGTTGTTGCTGCTGCTGCTGCTGGTGGTGGTGCTGCATCTGCTGGAGCTGCTGCAGGTGTTGGAGCTGGGAGTTCAGAGTTGAGGTAGCTGTTGATGAAAAAAACTGAGTTACTTTGTTGTGCTGGTGACCTGAACACTCGACATATTGTGTAACATACGCAAATGAAATTGGGATTGAAAAATATATGAACAGAAAGTCCTCGTTATTTGAAGATAGACATACACATGGAGGTGTGGGATGCATAGTGGGAGGCAGATGTAAATTGCATGGAGCCACACAACAAGGTCCTCCAGGGTTTTTAGCTTGCATGATAGAGTCTGTGAATTTAATTTAGCTAGTTGGAGGACAAAGCTATCAAGCCTGACTGATATAATTGCTCTCTCTGGAGCCAAAAGTCTTCATTGTCAATTGGAGAATGTCAGAATCTTTGGTTTAATGGCTTAAAATCTCATAGGAAAGAGACATCCATCTTCACTGGAAGACTTCAGAAATAAACCCATTAACTAATTGGATCCAATAATGGCTCACCATTAGAACCTAATTTCTACATTTAAATGCTTATACATTTTTATGCTGTTTAAAAAAACGGTTAACACTCAAGCTGAGCGAGCACCAGCATGCAAATACTCTCAAGGCCCCAGAATGTCTACCTCAAATATAATATAGGATAGAAAGATGACGTGCAGGTGCTCCTCAACCTCATGCTTGCTTTCTATGGCAGTTAGTTCACTCGATAACATCTGTATACAGAATATAGTGGCTCTTCTATCAGTCCACACATACAGTATATCCATACCAACACATAGAAAAAATTGAGCCAAAAAACAACATCTAAGCTGACCTTCACAGCAGAAAAAAAGGACAAACTCAGTTTCCACACAGATATGATGGATAGAAAAAAGTGTTTTTACTCGGAGAGCTGTTGACAGCCTTTTTTTCTGCCAAACACACTGGAAAATCCTTAAAAGAAACTATATCCAATAAAGAATAGTTCTGTAGACAGGGATTCACAGGTCATAGTAGACCTTAAGAATATATTCTTCCAATGACTTTAGTTATTCTGACTGTAATGTAGCTTTGACAAATGGATGAATAAAACAGATGACCGTGACAGAATCCAACTATTTTTTAGAAGATAATGAAGGGGACATAACCTGATCTGTATCTCAATAGTAAAGTGAAAAGTATAATTGTTATGACTAAAAAGCTTTAGAGATACGGAGTGTATATTCAAATCTGAAGTATCCCATCTAGAGATTATATGGAAAACGGGTAGAAAGGAAAAAAGAAAATTGGTTTATTCTGCATTATCTTCAAGCCTACTAGCTTAAAGGGCGTCCAACTGGTAAAATTGTTAAAGAAGTAAAATATTGCACATAAGAAATGTATTCCGCTCTAGCACTATTCTCAAGATTCTCAAGGATATAAAAAAAAAGCATTTAAACTCCAAGAAAATGTGGTGGAATGAACATGTAAAATGTTATTTAACTAGCTTGAAAGACTACACCCTATTATCTACAGCATTATGAGAAAGCACATAATGCACAAGTATGAACACAAAGGACTGGATAACAAAAGAGTGTTTGTGAACATCTATTGATAATGCAGCCAAGCAAGGCGTAGACATGCTTGTATACATACAGAATCAATGCACTTAAATAATTTAAGTATGGTTGCCTCATAAAATATGGATAAAAGATCATGGCAGACAAGTCTTTGATTAGTGTGGTCACTTGGACTGCAGGACAGGCACGTATGAACATTTGATGAACATCAGATCTTCCCTCACTCTGCAGAAGCCCGGCAATAGAAAGCCAGTGTCTCTTGGCCAGTAAACACTACACTTTTACATTTCTTCTACCTCCTGACACATTGACACCTCTCTCACACCCCCATCATGAATTATATATCACCTGAGCAAACGGCAAGAGTCCAATTCTCACTTGAAATATTCGGGCAAGAGCGCCGAGCCCCTGGCAGGACCGGCTCTTTTTCCTTTTCGCAACTTCACAACGACAAAATGTTGAGCCCTATTTAAAAGGCGGAATCAGAGGGAACAAAGACGGAGAAAAACAAAAAAGGGGGGGGGGGGTATGAAATGAGATCTCTGTCAAAAAATTATCGGACCCAGGCGAAGATCAAAGAGGACTGGAGAATTTCCTGCAGCGCCAACCATTACGCCGAGGAACAAGAGGTACAACGAAAAAATATGAGGCAAAAGAAAACAAATACAGAGGGAATATGGAAGAAGCCCCATGTGGCCTTATTATAAGGGCTACACCGCAGGTACTATATTCTTTAACAGCAGTGCTTTATAAATTCTGTCATCTTGTTAAGACTGTCAGGACCGCTGACCCTCCCTTCCCCTCTAACTGGGCAACTGGCATTCTGAAGCTCATTCTTCTAACCACAGCTGTCTGATTGCTTTGGTTGAGCACATAATCCAAACGGCTTGTCTCAGCTAATTGTTTGTGCGCCTTCCTCGAGCAGACACGGGGCCGAGGATGAGAGTGGTAGCCTCACTTATGATGGAGAGAGGGCAAAAGACTGCCGGGGCTCCTACACTGCTCATTATATCTCCCACTGCCTCTTTGTTGTTCATATTCACTAGTTCCCCGTCTGTGGTGAAAGCAGCGCTCCCACTTGAACATGGCACCCGAGGGGAGTGTTGGAGCAAGGGGGTCCCACTTTCACTGTTGTCACAACTCGCCTATGCTGATGTTTATAATGAGGAATGAGCCAGATCATAGAGGTCATCGTGCAGCTAAATGATCAGATGCACGCTGAACTGTTGGATTTTTCTGCTCCATTTAACCATTTAACAACAACCATCTGGGATTAAGAAACTCCAGAAGTCTACGGCCTCCAACCTCAGTGCTTTGAGAAAGTGTCTCTTTTTAGTGCCACAGAAGAAATCAACTGTTATCTGTGACTGTCCCGGCCCCGGCTTCTGAAGTACTAGAGGACGAAGCGAGACTGATTGTCAGAGGTCGAAAGGCTAGGTCAAAGCCGACTCATTCGTCAGACAAAATGCTATTTTTGTTTCCTGTGCGGTTGAGGAGTGAAGGTGGGGGGAAGCAGCCTGCTCTCTCATTACCAGCGCTATCTCAGTAGTCCCTGCCAGCCCCCCTATTACAGCACTTTTCTCTCTGGGGCTGATTCGACTCCTTGTTTTCCTCCCAATCCACAACACCTACGTTTACACCTATTCCCGAACAGTAACACTATATTTGGTTTGTGTACAGGTAGATTCAGGGCAGAAGGAACACTTTTTACACAATGACACTCAACCTCAACGTGAAGTTTGAGGAACGAGACATTAATGGTTAAAAACTACCACAAATGCAGTGTGTGACTTCTCTTTGTATGCCAATGACATGAGTTGTAAGATGTGCACTACATAACTTTAAACTAACTACAGTTTAAAATATCTATTGATGAATATATGCTTGCCAGAAAGCCTATACAAATAGCTTCCTATCATATAATGGCCCTTTTAAAAGGCCAAGTCTAGGCCAACAGAAAGAGAGGCTACATTTGTAAGGTGTACATAAAAGGGCTTTGACCATCTTTTATTGCATTAAATGTGTACGCTTCAGAATAAAGATCAAATGTGATCGCCTCATCTTCTCAGGAATTCAACATAAAGGGAATCAAAAAGGAGAACATGCTGTGAAAACCTTGAAGACAATGTATTGAGTAGTATGAATAGATTTTATTTTATGCAAAATCAGTATGTGCGCAAGCCAAGGCCCGTTTATTTATACAGCAGCTTTCAACACAAGGCAATTCAAAGTGCTTTAGAGAAATGAAGCACTCGCTGTTAGTTATTGCTTCTGAAATATGTGCATCAGCTCATTCACTCAGCACAGACATATAATTAAAGCACAGAAAATCATCCTTGATTGTAGCGTCTGAACCTCTTCGGCAGAATTGAGGCGCAATGTAAATGAAAAGCTGATCAGAAGCTGCAGTCAGGGGTAATGAAATGTTCCAATGTGACCCACTCTGTATTTTTAAGGCACTGCTCTGGTCTGAACACAGCTGTCGGTCTCTAACAAGAGGGGACAAACAAGCTCCCCATTACTGCTCTGCCTCACGTTCCACGTTGGGAGTCCATAAAGCACTGTCTCAATTGCCTTTTCAGAGAGTCACACTGATAATTACTCCACTGGAGGTAAGGAGATTTAGACTGCATGAGATCTGGTAATTACAAAGGTGGTCAAAGGAAGGTCATTTTTACTCGGCGGATTAGATCGGAGCACTCGCACGCTGATGAAGTGGGAAGCATCACCGTTCCTGCGCACAATTGTCCGGTTCACTGCTAAATTGTATCTTCACAGTCACTTTAAGAACACTTGTCCATGCGACAAAACACTTTTATTGGGGTCAATCTGTCAATTGTGTTTTTTTTTGTCACAATTACTTGTTGAGCCTATTCAGTGTAAAACTCAACTTACCTCAAAAGGTATATTTTTAAAAGCGACATGAAGAAAACACAAGAAACGGGAAGTCTTGAACTGACAGACGTGCTATATTATTACTGTGCATATTGCAGTATCTTATTGGATCATCATTATTGATGCCCTAAGTGTAAGTGGTATTTCTTGTTGAGTAGATGAAGGACAGAATTAGCAACTTAAATGCCTGAAATCACACAAAGGTGGAATTCTATCTTCTAAAAAAATATAAAAAATGTGTATTAGATTCCTTTTAACAATTATTCCATACAATTGGTAGCTTTAAAAAGAAAACTGAAAACAGATCCCTGCCATGGAAAGGGCTGGGATAAACATGGAGAAAATGAAACGTTGAAGAAACTAGTGAACTACTGGAATAAAAAACCATTAAGAAGAGCCTCTGCAGGCAAAACCAGTGTTCCAGTCCTGCTGCAGAGGGAAGTCGGCGGCTACACAAAAAAAAGATATATAAGAAAAAAAGATATATAGGCAGTTAAGATTTGAGTGGAGTCGCAGAGCCACAGGATTTTAGGGAGTAAACCACATCGCTTGTAGGGATCCAGAGATAATGCTTTCACTTTGTGATGCAAGGCAATATCAAGCTGTGTTGTAGAATTCTCACTCTGGGGGAAGCATTTCAAAGAATCAAATCCTCTCCATGGAGATGTTAGACACACAAGAAAATCCCTGTGTGCTCGATAATGTTGCCCTTTTGTGTGTAGCTCACGCCATGTTATTGATTTCCAAAGTGTGGTCCAGGGACTTCCAGGGACCCTTGAGAGAGATCCAGGGGGGGCCCAAGCAAAGTGATGCCTGGTTTAATATCATGGTTTCCTTCATTAGAGAGAATATGTATATAGATTACTGTAGCTTTTAAATACAGCTAATGAGGATAATGGATTGAATGTTTATTTGGTTAATTTCCCAAATGAATTGAACTTTCTCTGCGTGAAGATTTGTTGATCAGTCAAAGTAGTTGGTCGAAATGTAGTTCTTTAGTAAAAACAAAACCTTATTCAATGAGATGTTTTAGGAAATATTTCTGATTATATACCTCAAGATTTAGATTACTGATGTTGTTTCATGCATTTCCTGGAAGATTCAATGGTGTATATTCCAAAAAAAGGAAAGGTTCTTAACTCTTCTGTTAGACTATGTGTCAAACCCCTCTAAATGAATGACAACACACACTAGATCTTTTGGTTCAGAGAAGGTTCTCTCTTCTGTGTGTAATACTTTGTTGCCCAGTGATGGGTCCCTTGCTTTTTGTCCTTCAGAGTCCAGAAGGTGTTACCCCCCCCCCCTCCTCAAATCCCCCCTGCCTGTCTGCCTGGCAGGACAGACTGGGTTATTACAGCGTGTTCATGGTCCCATCATGTGTCGTCAGACCAAAGCGGAGGCCGCGAGTAAAAGCCTCATGCAAAATTTATGTTCATGTGGCTGTTTCAGTGGGTGGAAAAATCAATATTGCGGGCCTGATGCACGGAGATGACTGAGTGCTCTCTGACTGACAGTAAAAGCTGAGAGAGATTGAGGGGCTACATTTACTGCTGGAGAAAATGGAGTGCATTCGAGTTGCTTTAATAGTCTAGTTCACCTTAAATTTGAATTTCATTGTGGCTTATTTTGGTAACAACTTAGACATTGAGGGCTTAAAGAAATTACACTATTAGTTTTCAAATTGTCTAAAACACATCATTCAATGTGGTTTCTGAGCAGCTAGTGTTGTGTATTACGGCATTATTAAGCCTTCCCTTCCTCCCCAACTTACACGAGATATAAAATGATTGTAGAATAATCAAAAGACAATGTGGGTATGGGGAGGACATCATAGGGGTTTTGTTCCGCGCCGCTTCGCTTACATATGCTTTTGATCGCGTGCCACATACCCACAGTGCATTTGGGGAGGAATGTGAGAAGAGAGCGAAAGAAAGTGAGAAAAAGAAATTCAGTGGGATGAAATAACCCCAAACAATGGGATTTGCTTTCCATTCTTCTGCCTCCATCTTCTGTCTTTAATTATTCCCTTTGGTTGTCTGAGGGAGCGTGTAAGCACTTTCACACAGCACAACATGCCCAGCAGCACAACACTGTCTGCCTTAGTGATGTGGAGACTTCTGAGTGACACTGAGCCTCTTGTGATTATTAATGCTGTTTAATACAACACAGGGCAGCCACTATGATTGAGGGAAAAAACAGATTTCGAAATGCATGCACTCAAAATGCAATGTGAACGGAATTATGTACAACACGAGCACTGCACTTGAGATACATTTTCCCCCACACTACATAAACAATGCGTACACCATGAAATGAAGGCTAATGTTTCGCAGATGCAACAGTGAGAACGTGTGTTTGATAACAAGTACCAACTGGGCTGAGTTTGGTACACAGCGTTTAATGGAACCTCAGCTGATCCTGGTGGGATCCTTTGTGCCGGTTTAGTAGTTTCTTCCTGAATCGCATATGAGATATTTGAAAGCCCAGAACGATGTATGATGAATGAAGTAGCATGCTACTTATACGCTTATCGTGCTCACTGACTAGCAACAGGTTCAGCAAAGGGCAGCGGCAGTAAATGAAATTCCGCACTGGGACAATATATCATCAAAAGAAATGTATGCACCTGAAACTTACAAGCCTTCTCCAGATGCAGACAGGGTGCCTTATGGGGTTGGGGGAGGGGGTGAGAATGGAGTGGGGGGGGGGCGGGGAATGGGAGAATAAGGAGGAGGGGGTTTTTTTTCTGGATGGGTGAGAAGCAAGCAAGGGGGAGCAGCAGATTTTGTTGAATCAGTTCTATTTTCATACTGGCTGATCTGTGTCTTTTAACCATTTCACTGCAGCTGGAAAATGAAAGTACCAGGGCTAATTTCACAGTGAGAGCTCACTGAACAAAACCCCCCCACGGTCTGTGGAAAAAGGTGCTAAGTCTACTTTGTCATGTGAATAACGCCTGTGCAATTCAGGAAACGGGCTTGTGTGTAAAACAGGAAAAAGGTGGAATATATGTTCAGAAGGAAAAGGCAAGAAAGGCCTTTTCTCCTCTCCCACTAAGTGAGGTTTACTCATGATGTGTAGGTAACAGATATCTCTCTCCCCAAACATGCCGCCCTGTTCTGCCACAGGATCCATCTGTGATGTGTCTGCAGTTAGTCCAGAAATAGCACCCACGGGACTTTACACACTCCTCAGGCCTCCTACGGGACCTTTTAAGCTGCACTGATACTCATAAAAGCCCCCACAAATGTGGCCCCTAGATACCGTGGCCATTAATTAAGGTAATTAGGCCCTGGTCAGCAATTAGTAACCACAGATAGCTTTTAGCAGCGGCTAAGAAGTCCCCGCTGGTGAGGGGTTTGGTTCCACACCATCTGCTGACAAAAGTCACCGCGGACTCTTTGGTTTCACACACGGGACACTGGAGAGCTGTGTTTAAAAATGACCTCTGTGTGATCCAGACTGCTGCACCACCACTTTGTTTGTTCTTCTCATTTCTTTGCTTCTTTTCTCTTTCAAACATGGAGGGGCGAGCTCTATGAAAATCCATACAAGCTGTACACGGCCAGAGAGGGAATAGGAAACATTCACTGCACAAGGTATCGATCAAAATTAGAACATCTGGGCTGAGTGTTAGTATTGATTAGAGCGTAATGCTACATCGATTCGCTTGTATTATTAAGTCCATGAAAGATCCATATTGATAATATGTTACATCAAATTATAATGTTATTTTGAACATGAGCATATATTAAATTGCTGTACATATAGTAGTAGTTTTATCAAATACAATACCATTCATATTAGGCAATTATAAAGGCAACAGTTTGTCAGGAAACAGCCATTAAAATCCAATAAATCCCTTAAAGTAAATGTGATACAAAAATGTGCAAGTAAGTATTTAAAGACCTACTGAAGATATGGATGAAATTCAAAAACAAACGTGGCCTTTATACTAATATGAAAGATCCAGCAGTGTGTGTGTGTTTCATCCTGTGGCAGAGGTGTGTGATTTAAGGCGCTCTGAGTAGAAAGACTGATAAAAACAGGCTGAATACCCACAGTCAACCTCAGTGAACAGATCATGCAATAACTCGCATTACTGGGGAATGGGAAATAAAGGATGCAGCTGTGCTACTTTACACAATTCCACATTTCAGGCAATCGGTGATAACACCATTTTCATTCTGGTTCAGTCCCATAAAATTACCATTAACATTACAACTCATGCAGAACACAGATAAATGTAAAATGTCACCCAGTTCTGCCAGGCGGGAATTCCAGTTCCACAAGATTACCATCTCTGTCTGCTCTGTCCCACTGCACCTTGTCTAATATTTCATTTACAACATTTCATAAGTTCATTTTCCCCTCACTGACCATGTAAATCACAAATCAATTTTCATTTAAAATGCTTGACTACAGATTGTTGCTGAAAGCCTCTGAATTGCGCCTCAGAAATATGACAGACCTTTAGCAAATCTTTTGGAAGCAGTGTGGTCAGAAAACGGGAGGGAAAACCTGAGATGCAATTTCTACAAAACAACTCTGGGGCCAAGTGGTCAGAGCATTTACTGGAAGCTTTTTATTTTAAGTGTTGAAATATAATGATAAAAACCACACACTATTATGCATTCTAATCATTATTAGTTGCACCACTCTGGTATTTATGGAAACCTCAGACTTGATCGACTGGTCTACTCAACAGGAACAAAAGGCTGATTATTATTATGATTAAAAGATGAACGCTATAGATTGGGCATAATTGCTTAGGACGTCTAATCCATACATGCAACACACTTAAATGCTGATTATGTATCAAGGATAGCAGAATAAGTAAGATTTCGGAAAAAAGTTCACAAATATAAGGTTTAATACAATTTAATAACAGTGTGGTACAATATGTAATAATGTCCAATGGCAAACTGGATTTGTTCTGTTATAGCTTTGGAATTTAAGGAATAAGCTGGATTTAAATTGACTCATTTGCATGTTGCTAATTAGTCATGGTATTGGAAGTTATTTGAAAAATGGTCATGTGTCAATTTGGCATCAAAACCACTAATTCAAAACCCTCCTAGTACAAAATTCATTTGAATAAATGCTCTACACTGTGTGCATCCACAGTGCGGACAGCCACAGTGAGAGACACTGCCTTGTAGAGTGTGTGTTTATGGCAGGAGGTTTGCAAAGAGCCTCCCTCAGTGTTTACCAGTGAGGGCAGATGTCAGGGTTTGCTGTGGAGGAGCAGACACAGCCACGTCTGATTAACAATATTATTGTCCTCCTCCACACGGCCATAAAGATCCCCCCCCCCCCCCCCTCCATTTTTTTTTCATTTTCTTTCTTTCTATTTCAGGCTGTGGCAGTGTGCTGTCCTGTGGCATGGCTGAGCCAGAGTGACACTACCATCCACAGAAACCAAACACGAGTCAGGAGCCAGAAGGTTAGGAAAAAAGGAAACTACAGAGACGGAAAATCTAAAATATCTTGGGATAAAACCATATCACTCTGTATTTAAATACACTGTGCGGCATTTGTTCTGCTATGTTTGTGCAATTATGAAATGTATGTAAGTTGAATTCGGAACAAATCATTAGCACGTGTTCAACAAGTGGAACACCAGGGGGTAAAATATACTCACATCTCAGCTTCAAGAAAACATCACAGTAGGAATCATGAGTCTCGTGGGAGTCTTGTGTGTGTGTGTGTGTGTGTGTGTGTGTGTGTGTGTGTGTGTGTCATCATGTGTGCGTTATATGTTTGCTTGCTTTTGCAACTCTGTCCCTATATGTTTATTCCCCTACTGTCCATGTTTCCTTCTTCATCTGTGTGTTTAAGTGTATACGTGTGTGTGTGTGTGTGTGTGTGTGTGTGTGTGTGTGTGTGTGTGTGTGTGCCGGTACAGTAAACCTATGATTCAGCCCTAGTGTGAATTTGTGTGTTTGATTCTAATCTTCTCCTCGCTCCTCTGTACATTTTGATTGGTGAGATTTTTTTTCCCGCGCCAAAGTGTCACAGAGGCAGTAACCCCACACATTTGCAAGCTGCTTATTGAAGACAAACAATAAACTGGTGGCAGATATCAATGGCAGAGATGAGAACCCGGGTGCCATATCAGCTGGGACTGCCTGGCGAAGCTGCCTCTGACTGCGCTTCATCTCCGGCAGCACCTCTCACTCTCAATTATTTGGCTGCTGTCACAACAAATCAATCAAATTACCGCTCCAGGACTGTGTGCAGCTGCTCCTATTGCACCGCTAGTTGCATTAGCTTTGAAATGTATGAGGTCTACATTTTATCACTGTTATTTATTTAATGCAGCTCTCTCACCTGCGAGTCCTCTTACAACCACGGCAAAGTTAAATCATTAAAGGACGACGTGGAATATATAGTGCTTGAGAAACACTTCAAATTAAACAGCGATAAGGGAGAAGGGATGGGTTTGCCCTCTATTGTGGTAAAATGGCAGATGTTGATGTGTGGAAATGTGGACCGCTTGGACAAGGTCCTCTTAATGCACGCCTCTGAAGGCTCATTGTGCACACAAAAAATGACTTATTTATTTTCTTATGCCAAACTGATTCAACAAACACACATGAGGGAAAAGCAGCTCACAATGAGCAACCAGTGTGGCTATAACACGCCTAAAAAGAATGGTTGTCACTCTCAAGCTTGGATAATGCAATGGGTAAAGGCAAACAGAGGCATTCCCTCAGCAGACAGAGGTTAAGTCAGTGGCCCGGCCCGGTGCTCTCACCTCTTAAAGGAGCAGCAGTCAGCTGAGGCAGAAGAGATGCAGTCTGACATGTCTTACTAGTGTGGAAACATTTGGCTCTTCCCCCAGGAGCCCACCCTTTGGTGGTGTAATGAGCATAGTGATTTTCCTAATTTGTACCGTACCAACACCCGCACCCCAGCGAACGACACCGCTGAGCTTTTTCATCAAAACGGCAGACATGCCTTTGATTGGCGCTGACACCGGGTCTCATTACTGCAGGTGAGTGGGAAGCCGACCTTAAGAAGGAAGCCTGAGTGCTGTTTTGTGTTTCCTGCGGACGACTACAGAGGAACAATGCTCTCACCTCACCATTAGAACTCAGCTCTCTGAAGTGCGGCGCTGCCTTGCTTTCAGCTGAGAGCAAATAAGACGGGATATGCTTATTAATATGAAAGAGCTCCAGTAAACTAGCTTCTTGCATTACCTTTGAGTGAGTCTTAGAGAAGAGGAGCAGACAGATGAGACTTTGTTCTGCTTCCTCCCATTGGGCATTACATGTACAGAGCTTTGATACAAGTACCTTACAAGTATGGTAATCATGCTTTGCTTGTTATAAGATCATGTGAAATGAAAACCTATTAAAAATGCAACGAGTTAGCATCATATCTAACAACAAAACCATCTGTAGATGTTTGGTCTGCTTCAGTAGTACATTCTTACTCTATAGTTATATAGAAATAGGGAAAATCACGTAATATTTTTTATTCACATGAGCCGTCACATTTACAGACCTCAAGCATGACCCAACCTAGTTTTTGCCTCTGTGAAGTCAGCTAGAATTGTGTGCACTCTGTCACAAAAGATAACTTTCCTCCTTGTTTAGTTTCATTGGGAATTTGTTTTTACTGCATGTTTGCAGGCATAAATCATTCTGACAAATAACCAGTTACACTGGTGCCGTGTTTACCGAGTCTGCCACAAGATGCTGCTCAGTGTTGTTTAAGCAACCACTCCAAATTTATAGCACAGCCCCATTACAGGGATAGTTATTTATCACAGTCTGAGAGCTGCCCTCCTGAAGCGCACAGCCGCTTGCTTCTCTCAACATTCACTCCTGCTTTGATTAGTCCGATCAAAACGGGATCAAAGCTGCTTTTGTTAGTGTTTGTTTAGATTTGATCATTTTTATTAGTTTTCCTCATTAAAACTGAATATGATTACTTATGAAATGCGAGAAACATCCCAAATTTAAATCTGATATAAAATATTAAACATTGAATTGTTACAACACTGGGTTTATAGCTATGCCAGCTGTAATGTAAAGAATACAATTCCTCCGCCCTCAATCTCCCTTTCCCCAAGACAAACAGCCTTATTAGCGGGTCATTAGCCGCCTCATTACATTTAAATGGAGTCATTGGCTGGGCTGCGTCTCATTACTGGGCCTCACAGTTGTCTTGTGTCTGATCTGACACTAATTAGCTAGCAGCGTGTGTGCTGTAAAACACACTTGCTCCTGAGGTCGTGAAACGAGCTGACTGCTCCCCGGCGACAGTGTGCCGCTGTATTATATGTGTGATTAATCAGGCCTGGAGCCCCAGAGAGGAGGGGGGATGCGGGGGCAGAGGCCAGAGTTGCAGTTGTCTGACAGAGGTGCTGTGCCAGCAGGCCTCATTCAGCGGAGCTGTGATGAACTCGGACAGCGGAGTGTGGAGGAGTGCCGCATGGCCAGAGGGGCCCGGACACAGTCAAGACATTTAGCTTCACTCGTGACTTGTGTCACTTTCTCTCCATGGAGGTCCCTTCAACGCATCCCCTTTAGATAAGAGGACGTGCGAACAGGCAGTCTGTCATGCTTAAAAAAAGATCTGCCACAGAGGCATTTCTCCACAACCATTTTTTTCACTATCTCTCATGGATGGGGAATTCTATCAGGACATTGGATTGCAGACTGTCTGTTGGTCTGTTTGTGGACAATAAGTGTGACTGAGGGGTGTTTGTTTTGCTGTTCTGACACCCTGACAGTGAGTTTGTCGATCAGTTCATCAGATCACTGCAGCCTTTGGGTTGTTCCTCACGCACTAGGAGGAAGATCTGTTGAAGTGTGAGTCAGATGGGCCTGCCGGGCCCATTATCGTCCTCTACTGATGGATACATTGAAGGGCTCGCTGGATAGATGCGGGTTTATTAAAAGCTCTGCCCACAGCGATGGCTGCTGTTATTTATGCATGTTTGTGTCCATTAGGCTTCTACTTCCACATTTCCTCACTCAGGGCATCTGTCCATCCATTTCCCCACATGAGGAAGCTTTCCCTGCACTTTATGCTGCACTGGCATTATTGTAATCTCCGTCCTAAAAACACACTGCTTTACATGTAGCCTGGCATCTTTTTACATTAGTGCAGCTATCTCATCCAAGATTTATGACTGATGGTTTCCCCATCCATCCCTCAATCTAATGGTATAAAAGAGACAATGTTTTAAACATTAAAATGAAAACCATTTACAACTATGATCAAAAGAGAACACTTGGGCATTAAAGTTTAAAAGGCACAGATAAGTACAGCCATGTGGACGGACAGATGAGGTGGAAAAGAGATAAAAAAGGGAAGTACAGTGCACTCTTATGCACAGGAAAGAGGCACAAAGTGCTTTTGCGCTGCACTGCAAAACGCTGACCTGTAATTAATATGGCTGTTCCTCTGGGCAAGTTGAGGATAGCCGCTATTTGGGATACAAAGCCCTTAAGGATTCTTACCTGGCCGAGGGCTTTGTAAGCCTTTTCATACCAGAAAAAACTCTTCTGTGCCAAACAATGGACGCAGGACAAGCCCTAGCTAGGATCAATACGTGGTGTATTTATGAGTAATAGTTTCTGGTGTCTCATGTTTTATGAATCATGGTGTGTAATACAGGAAAACCTTCATGAGCATCACAGAGTGGATTTTTTAGAACATCCATCAGCTTCCTAGAGTGCCTGATTTTTTTTCTCCTCTCTTGCTGGGACATCCAGTGACCCCGTTTAGTCAAACGAATGTCTACTCTGCCCTTTTTCTTACCTTGCAGGTTCTGGAGCGGGAGCGTCATGATGCCGCCCGCAGCAGCAGCAGCCACCAGGCTCTGGATGTTGGCGGTGGGCAGAGAGAGGACGAGGCCCTGCTGCCCCCCCAGGTGACCGCCTGCGTTGAAGGGGATGAGGATGGGCTGGTTCATGCCCGTCGCCGCCCCGGACATCACGCCGCCGACTGCATTGGCCAGCTGCTGGGCCACCAGGAGAGACTGCAGCAGACACAAAACATAAAAGCATAGCATTGTTATCTCATCACAGATGGGGGGGTTTCTGTATGTTTCATATGACCAAAATATCACACATTTAAGTCAAATGGAAAAAAGTCTGGCATTTTTTACAGTTTTATGAAATATAGAGTTTCTTATAATGAAACATTGTCAGGTGATTACTTCTGAATAGCTCAAATGTAAATAATATCCTACTTTATCCTACTTTCATATTCGTTTTGATAATACAATACTTAACTTGGCCCTTCAATAGTTTTTTAAATGTCAGATAGTTTTCACATTTTTATCTTCCCGGTCAACTTTAATAATTTCACTTTTTTAGTTTGGTTTTATCTTATTTTGAGATGTTTGTATTGTATCATTTGTTCTACTCTTTTATTTCTAATGTGCAATACTTTGTTTTACATGCTGCTGCAACGATTGCAGGATTTCCCAATTTGGGATCAATAAAGTATATCTTATCTCATCTTAAATAGCTTATAAATTAAGTTATTTAAGACTCCGTATATCTGCACTGTGTGTGGCACTTAAAGACACAATACATTTTCTAAGTTCACATCATCTGTCCCTGATTTTTGTGCATTTATGTCTTCTTACATTTCAATAAATATCTATTCTCGTCCTGTAAAAGTTACAAATAATTCAGGCAACTCATCCTAATCTCTGGAGAAGATACAAACATTTTTGAGAAACGTGACACCGTGAAAGCAAGACAAACTCTAACCTTTATTTAATTAGATTTGAAATGTATATTTAAAGGGTCAACTGTAAATGTAACCCACTTATGTTAAACAGGTATTTGTACTATGAACACAAAATGATTAAAGGTAATGTTGGCGATTACAGTGACTTTTTTTACAATACTATATACTGTATATACTATACAATATATCTCAAACATACCGTTAACTAATAATCTTTTATGTAACACTTGAAAATATTTACCACCAAGAATAAAAAGGAATATTTCCAATATCAAGAGACTTAACTTTTGTGTGCTGCAGAATACATAATGCTGTAATTCATGAGAAAATGCCATCACATTTGGTTCAAAGACGTCTGAACTATTACATAATATGCAGTAGTCACCGTAGTTCACTAATCAATGTGTTTTGCAGATGAATATGCTTTGCCGTGTCACACTCTGACAGTGGAAACACTCTGCTGTTGGTTCTGATAGAGATCTCTTCCAATCTTTGTGGAAGAGCTGAGGATTTCTCTTAGAAATGGAGAGTGATTTATGTTTCATCCCGTTGAACAAATCTCCGGTACCACAGAAATGTTCCTAAAAAAAAAGTAGTAGCAGTACTTTACTCCTTTGATGAGGGATATAAACCATCACTCCCAACTCTTCATGTATCCTTTCATTCACATTAGTTCAAGTGGATTCGGAGCAGTCATACCCAAAGAGGGAAAGATATGTTATCAGAGGTGTCGCTCTGAGATATTTTGCACACTACAAGATCTCTCAAATGGTATTTTCTGAGGAAGTGGGTTTGGAAAACACACCAACATATTTTTCACGGAGAGTCAGAAGTGGTGATGTTTGTACCACAACGAAAAAAATCTCCATAAATACACAGGGAGGACATTTGATGCTTTCTGATAAAAAAACCTTTTTCAAATGATGTCAGTGTTCGAGCACGTCAAACCAAATTTACACAGGAGGTATAAAAGAGGAGATACTGAGGATGCTGCAAAATCAAACAAAATTACTGTTTGGATTGAATTGTTTGGAATACAATAGTAAGAGCACACTGTCGGCTTGTGTTGCGTCCACAGAAGAGCAGCCTTTAGACGTGGCCAGGTAAGCACGGCTGCACTGTGTTGACTCCTGCACTCTGACTTAAGTTCACAAGCCTTTAACTCCAATTGTCAGCTATCTGCTTCTGTTTTGCATGGTGTGTGTGTGTGTGTGTGTGTGTGTGTGTGTGTGTGTGTGTGTGTGCAGAGCAGGCTGCCTGTTGCGAAGACCACCGTACGCCCAGACCTGGTGCTCCTTGGTGACAGGCGTGTCACTGTGATAACCCTGCAGGGTGCAGAGCGCCTGCAGTTTAACAGGTACGAGGTCACATGGGTTTAAAGCCACAGGGATCTCAGAGCGATTTCTAAACCAAATGAATACCTGTTTGTGCTCTGAGCTGTTAAAAGAATAACAGAGCATTGTAAGGTGATTGTTGTTGGCAGGAGTAATCATACACACTATGTAGGATTCCTCTTTCTCAACATTTGCTTTGATACACAACAACCGTGCATAACAGATGACAATATCTGACGCATCTGAGAGCATCCAAAATGACATTTGCCATTAACTTTAAAAAATGAATTAATAATTTCGGGAGCTCAAAGAATCCTCAAAGGACAATAACAAAGGCGGGACGTTTGTTAGCTGCAAGTGACATATGTTTAATCTTGCGTTTTAAACTAAATTTAATCTCGAACCGAAGCAACATATAATCAAAGAGGCCCTTTGAACATTTCATCTCGGAGTCAAACAAAATGAGACTGCCAGGCTTGACAGCAAAGACAGCCTCACATAGAAGGGAATAACATTAAAAGACAATTCTGCAATTATCAGATGTAGCCCCTGATTTATTTATCATTACAGGCAGCTTTTGGGAACACATGCAGCTGCCAAGAGAAGCCTTTTTTTCTTATAGCTTGCAAACGCTCTTGGTCTTTAGGCTGTTTGCTGTGCCGGTTTAACACTGATAATGATCTTCATCCAACATGAGAACACTGCATATGTAAACATCAAAATGACAGATTAGAATACATTTAGCATGAACACAATTAGCTCAGATCTGCGGCCTCAACACACGCCTTTTCTAGGAGAATCCTCAGCATCTCTCATCTAGATTTACAAGGAGTTCACTTCCTGGCTTTTGGCCTGATAATCTCACTCCTCCTCTCCATAGGTGCTGTTGTACAGTGCTTGGCAGGCCTGACAGCTGAGTGTTGAGAAGTGGTCTCCTAGGGGCCCCACAGACAGGGTGTGTGTTGGGGAAGCAGCCCCACTCAGGACTGGATGCGGTACCCAGCCTCTCTGCCCATCAGGGGAGAATAGGCCCTTCTATCTGCTTGGCAGCTTTGGCACTGAGAAATTGGCCATAATCACCCAGATAGCAGACTTTTGTCATCCTAACTGCGAATGGGGAACAGAAGGAAGGTGGATTCATGTTGGGTAAACTACCATCGGATAATGGTTGTTCGAACAATATCCGGCTCTGGAGCGAGAATCTATCAAAACATATTGATCCTGGAACAAGAGAATTGGGTATGGCGTGCGGAGCGCCTTTGTTTCTGAAAAGTGTTAGCTTCACAGTGACTGTACTGACAGCATTAATATATTAGATGGTGACTGTTGAGAGCTCCTGCTGCGGCTCAGACTGTAACTGCCTGCCTGAGATGCTTTCCTTTTGTGCTTATTTCTTATCTATTACAGAAACTGCGACTCTCACCAGCGAGGGCGTCTGTAATCAGAAAAGTGCTTTTAATTAAGCTCATTCTTCATCTCCGCTCGTAGCAGATCGACTCTTTCACTGGGGATTTCTCACCCTGTAAACCTGCCCGACAAAACTGAATGACTCTGCTCCTCTCATGTTTCCTCTTTTGTTTATACCGATGAGGATTGACTGTCAGTAAGTAACACAGAGTGCAGGGAGAATGGCCTTATTAAAGATGTTAGAGGAAACCTGGCTCTCTGAATGTGTGCTGAGCGGTGACATTAAGCAACACTAATGAGATGGATGTTCATTAAACACCGCAGAGCCACCCGGCCAATAAATCCAATCAGATAGGACAATGCCTGATTGAGCTATTAACAGGGCTGCAGGCTCGGGCTCTCTGCCCTGCTTGTTATGACAAGGCTTGTATTGTTAGTGCCACCACTCAATTACATTTGATGTGAGACGACAAAATACTTTACGATTTCACATTCTCACTGAAAAGGAACCTCAGTCTATCAGTGTGTCTGTGAGGGTCTTTCAGAGCGTTGCACTCACCAAATGAATAGGATTTCATAACGGAAACTATCAAATCACGCTCATTACGGCTGGGACGATAACGTTACAATGTGACTATTCTTTTATGTATTCATCCTTAGTTTTTCAGGGGAACTTGTGGTCAAAATGTTTACTGGACCTGAAGTCAGTATTGTACCTTCATATCCCATTCCTTCTTGACCGCTCCAGATGAGGCGCAGGTGGTTAAACCTGATGAGGCTGGCATCTCTGTGCTTCAGTCAGTTACATTTTCACGGTATTTTTAGAAGGTCATCAGTCAGGTAGAATAGGATGTACTTTAAGCTAATAAAAGCATGTTATTTTGAAATACTTACGACTTAAAACACTTTAATCAGACATATAACAAACGCAAATCTGGAGATAATAAAATGGACTATTATTGCATCTGACTAGCTTCTCCAACATGTGTTATATGTGTGGTAATATGATTTAAAAAACACCTGACACTGCTGCTGGAAAGCCTGGTTTCAACAGCGCACAATTTTAGTTTTTTTTGTTTGTTTTTCCTACCTAAGTATGTCAGCTTCCGGACCTCTGTAAGCTTAAGCAAGAGGCAAAGTCTGACGTTTATAGTAGAGGTGACACAACTCATATAAATTAAGTTATTGAGGGAGTTTTGGCTTTTAGTAACCTCCTAAATACATGGTTCTGTGTTTGGCAGATCCCCTCACTCACCTGTGGACCCATGGAGAAAGCTGGGTGTGACTGGCCCAGATGACTCTGCTCAGAAGGACTGCTGCTGGTGTCGGACTGGACCGAACCATCACGAGCTCCTGGGAGAGCAACAGGCAGAGATCGGTGCAGAAAGAGAAAGAAACAACAAAGAATGCACCTTAGATCAACACAGACAATGTAAGTAGATAAACACACAACACAGACCACGCTGTGATATTACAACGCGGAGGAGGGCAGTAGGGAAAGGAGGGGAATTTGTACTTAAGTGCTTTATCAATAACCGCTGCAGCGCTGAATAAATTACCAGCCAGCAGAGAGGCTCATTGATGGGGGATGATGCATACTGGCGGGTCCCCGATGGCCTAGATTACCGCTGAGAGATAGAGCTCCACCACAAACGCTGGGGCCATATTATTCAGCCATTTACATCACCGAGTATCACTCATCTAAACCCACTCTCCCCCCTCCGCTGTGAGCCTGCAGCTACGAGACACAATTAGACCTGTTTGCTATGAGGGCAGAGTGGAGTGGAGCAGACAGGGACATGATAATAAGCTTGCTGATGGCTGCGGGGAAAACAAAGGACCCCGCCGATTGGATATCATGCCGATCACCATCTCACAGACTCTCTTAGCAGTGAGTGTGGATCGTGCTAAAAGTTCAGAGAGGCTCTTTGACCCTCACCCTTTGACCCCGATGATATCGAGATGGCACGATGCCTCAGTGTTGACACAAAAGCTCGCCGAGTGCAAAGACGAGTAAATCTTGCAGAAAGAAATGTCAGAAAAATGTAAATGTCTCTCGGAAGCCTTTCCCCAAACTGACTGTTCAGAAGAGAAATACCACCTGACTGAAAATTACTTCATTTAACTTTCTGGGAGTATTCATTTAGAAGGACAGAAACTAAACACTGGAAAATGTTAAGTAATAAACACTTAGCTCGTACAAAAGCAAGAGTGTGCCAAAGTAAATAATAGACATGGACAAATATCTAACACTTCTGCAAAGACATAGTGGATGATTTTCTGACAATTTCTTTAATTTCAGTGTTGAAAAGATGTTGGTTCAGAGGAGGAATGTCTTTTGTCATAAGTTGGTGAAGGTGAGGGTGCTGAAGGAAACAAAAGGGACAAAACTATTTGCTATTACAAACAAGGACCCATGTTTCTTTTCTGAGAGGCTGTCAATACAGAGGAATAACATCTTCAGTCCTTTTATTGACGCCAACAGCCACGCTTTACAACATTAGCCTTAAACTGGGTGAACACAGCTGTCATTGATCGACCTTCAAGCAGTTATCCAAAGTATTTAAGCATTTCCTTTGGAAACGTCTTTATTACGTTGACTTATTTGTGTGTTTTTTTATTAACATTTGGGAACAAAGTAACACCACTATTCAGACCATTTGTACCTCACTTTTACTGCTCTAATTGAGTTCTGAGCGCCAGAAGGCCGTGAAGGGCATTTTGTGGTATGTGGACAACATTGATTTTGTGCTTGCTTTTTTTTTTTTTTTAATGTATTCTTTCTTAATCAGCCCTTTTCTTTAATTTTGTTTTTGCTTGTTTTACTGGTTTATGGAAAAAAATGCTGGTGATTATACAAAATTAAAACATAGTTATGATTATTATATTAAATCTCAGCTCTTAATCCCACACACTGCAACTTTGAATTGATGCCTATTTCGAGTATCTGGAAGTTTTCAGGAGCTATAGAAACACAATTATTTCATTACACTATTAAAAAAGAAAAAACGTACTTGAACTAAATAGACTTAGTGTTAAATTAGTATAGGGACACACACATGATGTGGATGCAGCTTTTTTTAATCCATTCTTTAAAACAAAGAAAGTAATTCATTGCTTTATTAAGTACAAATACATGTCTAAAACCCCTGCTGGTAAAACATGTATAGAAGCATAATAAAACTGGCTGATTTTAAATCATCATATATATTCAACACCATTATGATCATTTTACACATTTACAAAATTCGCAAACTGATCCTTTGAAATATATGACACAATACCGCTCACAAAAAGTCAATAATAGATCTTTTTTAACTTTCTTTCATGCAACAGCTCTACAATAAAGCTGATTTTGTAAAATGAGTTGTGGAAATGTGTTTGAAGGCCACAAATCCTCCTAGAGTCACACAATTTTGGTAATGAAGAAAAAAATTGTAATCACATTTCCACTGATCGCCATCGATTTCCCCAAATGGAATATATTTTCTTCTCGTTAAACAGTGCATGCAGTGGGCTTCTAGTCCTTTTCTAAAAGCTTCATGCAAAACGGACTATTGAGAAGCCTTACTGGAAAGATCTCATTGCCTGTCAAGTATATTCAAGCATTACATTTTAACCTCCCTTCCGCCAACTTAAATCATTTCATCTTTACATAAAATCCAAATAATTGGTGAGTGGCAGAACAAACCTCCAGCATTTGATGGCTGATGTGAGAGCCCAGGGGGGAGCCTGCTTTTCGAGCTGGTTTCTACCTCTGGCTGCTGGCCCTGCTTCACGATGAAGGTCCACATCCTCTCGCTTCTCAACCTCACAACGCGGGGATATTTTGACAAGCCAGTCTCTTTTAACCAATTATTTAACCCATTATGGATCCCGTTGTGCGCGGCCCCACCCTGTGCACTCAGTATCTGGCATTAAGATCAATCTGAACATACAGCAAAGACTTTGTGGCTGGATTAGAGTTGATATAAAGTGACAGATAAAGAACAATTTCATCATAACCTGCTGCATATATTCACATTTATTTTAGAGGCATTTTTCGGATTTGATCAGGTAAAGTCTAAGCAGTTAGTTCTCAGCGTGGATGGGATCACTCTTAAGTTATGTCTTTCCGTCTGTGTGCAGCCACTCTCAAACCACCTCAAAGGATATTTGCCACACTATGATAATATAAAATAAATGCAGCTGCGCAAGTAAACAATCTATTTATCATCAGAGCAAAGCTAATTAACCAAATGAAGATATCCAGCTATGATGAAAGGATGAGACTTTATTACCATGGACTGTAAACTGTTTTACTTATAGTTAAGACGTTTGTTGTGAATAATGTATTCTATCGGGTAGAAAGTGCGGGAGACTTACTCAATAACGATTCCTTGATGCCTTCATTCCACAATAACTTAGAAAGCTTCATCCCCTTGCAAATATCTGTAACGTTAACACGTTTATCTTGGGCGAAAAAATCGATAATAAATAACTACACATGCACATCTTCCCCCAAAGGATTTGTGTAATTTCTTTAACTAAATTAAATAGCTGACGGGAAACGCCCAGGGAGTCAGTCTTCAATTCTTTTTTATTACTTGAATTTTCATGTTTTGCTTTTCTTTTCTTTACTTATCCAAAGTAAATGATCATTAAATGGATTTCCAGATGGAGATTAATACAATATAAAGGGGGAAATGAGAAAATATCTTGATCAAATCAAAAAAGAAAGTCCTTTGATGCTGTGATTATACACGGTTATACAATGAGTAAAATGGAATGAATGTATTTGTTGATGTGAGGAGAGATGAAAGAAGAGGCCAAACGGATTAAAGACCAGGCGATGCACATTCAACACTGCTTTACACTTATCTGGGACATTCAGGCTTCATCTTTCTTAGCAGTTTAAAGGCCGTTGTAACAGTTTAAATGCCTTTTGATCAAAACTTTTTAGACCTTAAATGCAAGTTGTTCAAGGCCTAGACTGAAAGTGAGAAGATGAATATAATTACTTGAATCAAGTCTTATCAATTCCAAAAGCATGCTGATGTATTATACTCAATGAAAAAACCCTTTTTAGGCAAGTGAAATTATTATATTTAATACAGAGCTCAGAGTGCCATTTGATGTGACTTATGTCATGGGAATATTGCCAATATCCGCCACCACTATATAAATTCTCTTTCATTGATCACTAAAGTGGCCACTGGAGAGCGACTTTCAATGCCACACAAGGCTGAAGGTCTCTCTGTGCCGTGTGTGTGCGTGCTGGGGGGTTGTGTGTGTGTGTGTGGGGGGGGCAAAGAGCCATATTTATTTGACTTGGTTCAGCCGGTCTTAATGCAGGGTGCCCCAAGGACTACACCACAAAACAATTAGCCTGGATTTCATAAAGCAATCAGCATGCCACCTTGTCTAATGCAATGGCTTCATACATTGACAGTCTGAATAAAATGGGTGTTATTGAAAGCTTTGTGTTCATGTTAGCTTTCGCCTCAAAGCATTCATGAATCAATTTTTGCCCATAAAAGAAACTTTAACACTTAAGCTATTTTAGTGGAAATGCATTATGTAAGTTGTCAAATGTGCGAGAGAGGCCTGGTAACGATTCAGGCTATTCAGAATGAACAGCTAACCCCCATTTTTATAATGGTCCTTTTCAAAGTGTCTGGCTGAGTGCATGTGTTTGCTATTAAGATGGTGTCAATCATTTTCAACTGAAATCTAATCCACGGAAAATAATTTCACATGTGAACACATTTAAAAAGAGCGAAGATTATAAGATGATTACAATCCTAATTATTATAATAAATTGAACTATTGAAGTAGAGAATTATAGCACAAAAACATGCAAAGCTGCAGAGTAATATTTATCATCAAATGTGTGTCGCGCTGTTGATTCAGAGCGTTAGTGGGACAGCGATCTGCGAGCTGTTGAAGCGTAAAGAATGGGCCCAGATAAAATACAAAAAAATGCATCATACACAAGCTTTAATTCTATCAATACACAACCAATTGTCCCAGATTGTTTGACCATTGATTTTGTTAATGCCGCTTGGAAAGTTGATGTTGCGTTGCAGAGAGAGCTGAGAGAGAAACAAATGCAGAGTGACAGCTCATTTCACTTCTCTATCTAAAGCCCAAAAAGTAATGTTACATACAAGGCATGGCGCAGCATAGAGGACAGCAGCCTATGAAATGCAGTGCTGTTCTTTAGATTGATTTACTTAACTCCTTGTAGAATGCAAGAGAGCCCAAATCACCAGTGATTTAGCTCAGTGTTTCATTACTCCCACCAAAGCCCTCAACAATAACACAGGGCATAATCTGCTGCCAATAACTCCAGGTGCTCTTAGTCAGATGGCTCCCTCTGGACCGGCAGTGCAGTAATACTCTGTTTAGAGGCCGGGGTGGAGACGCTGCTATAGGTCAATAGTGTTTCTGGGGATAGAAAATCACCAGAGACGGACTTTTGAGTGGCTGCCTGTAACACTATTAGCTACATTATGGCTGCTGCTGCTAGGAGAGCTGTCATTTCCTTAATTAAGAGCCAGGCTCAGGGCGAGAGGGAGAAGAGGCCATGGCACTCTCTGCGGGCCCCTAACATTAAAGCCTGATTCTTCATCCTGCAAGAAGGGAGACCTTACAGTGGAGGACAAAAATCTATCTCATTCATTATTCTGGCACCAAGTGGAATAATGGAGTTAAGGAATTACATAGGAGGTGGTGCCGTGGAGTGTGCCCAACAGAAAGGATTTTACACCTCAGCAGTTCTAGGGCTATTTCCGAGGTGATTGTTAAGCGACAAGCAGTGGAGGGAAGACTCAGAGGTCAGAAAAAGAAGGACAGTCAGAGAGGATGCCATGGTGTTATAGATGTCTCGACGAGAAAGCAAAAATAGTGCACTTCAGTTTGTAAAAGTAAGCGGCCACTTTCTGATGAATGGATGAAGTATCTGCATGGGGATGATGCTTAAAGCAGTAAGGACCCTGTGCTCTGACACTTATGCTCTCATTGGGGGCCACAGGTCTTCACCGAAAGGCTCTTTGACGTGAGAGTGCTCCGCTGCAGCTCTTACCTGTCTCTCCCTTGATGCTGGAGTGGAGATGGAAGCAGCACAAGCATGAGAGGGACCAGAGGGAGGCAAATTGGTGAGAAGAGGCAATGCCCATTTCAAAGGTCAAGAAGGAGAGATGGTGTGATGGAGAGAGGAGGATGGAGAAGGGAAGGGGAAAGAGGAGGGGGGGGGGGGGGCTTTTTTTGTTGCATCTTGACATGGGGGACTTTGGACACTTCTGCACATCTGTTATAGAGCATCCTCCTCATTCCCAAAGCAATGTCAACCTGATTAGCTCAGGGTTGAAAGAGGCAAATAACAATCCAAATTATTTGTCATCCTTTCACAGGCGGCAGGGAAGGCGGGACGCTGAGAGGAAGACTAGCTTTAGAGAGCTGTAAGCCTTTTAGGAGAAGCCTGGCTCATTGGTGCTCCTCCTCCTAAATTACTTAAATGATATTTGCTGTAAATAGGATTCTGCTGCCGGCAGCCTGCAACCCTGCGCTGAATAAAGGCTTTTTTCTGTTGCGCATCTCATATTTTATCTGCGGAGAAACCCAAGGCTTTTATGACTAGAAATGATTCTCAATCAGTTAGATTATCAAAGAAAAAAGTGTCACTTTTCCAAGTTCATTTCCTCATAAACAAACCTTAATCCATAACAAATAGTCGAGTGTCACTATTTACTGTTTTGGTTTTATTTTAGGTTGGCTGAGGAAATAATCAGCACATTAAATTTGAATGAACTCGATTAGTAGATTTATTAATAACAGTATTTCCCCAAACATGATTATTTTAGGTTATTTATTAAGGCAAGATTTCTATCACATAGCTTAAATATGAGAATATCATAGGTTTTCTTCTATTTAACATTATTGAAAATCAAAAATATGTATTGAAACATTTTGAAAATAGTTGAGATGGACGTATTTGGCTATTTTCAAAAAGTTTGTAAAAATGAATACCAAAACAAATTGAATAATAATCAAAAGTCCAGTCGAAGAACAACGTATTTTAAACTGTAATCACTTTAAACCAGCGTGTTTCTGGTTCGGTGTCCTTCCTGCGCTGCGTCTGGTCAGCTGCAGGACATTTAGAAGTAGCCAGTGGGGTGTGAGGAAGGTCCACTGTGGTGTGTGTGTGTGTGTGTGTGTGTGTGTGTGTGTGTGTGTGTGCGTGCGTGCGTGCGTTGGGGGCTAGACACCCACATGTCATGCCTGACACATCAGCCCGGGCCCCCCCAGGCTATCCGGCACTAATGCTGCCTATGTCCCACTTTCTACCCCTTGCCCCTCAAAGTCTCCAGCTCTCCCCCCTCCTCACCCGGTCCTTCTGTCATAGAGGTATAATAACAATGGATCACAGCCGCGCTGCAGCACAGGCTCCATCACTACAGGAAACCATCAGGTGATACACACCTATATGTTACTGCAAACAGAGCTAATGTAGAAATGAGTTTATCTGGAACCCCCCCCCCCCGCGTTAGTTGTTACTGTATTCCCCTGTTGCTGGGATATTTACAGAGCTCAGTGGGTAAAGGTGGAAACAAGCAAATAATCATGTAGCTAAAAGACACCCAGCCCACCCCATCACATACAACCCCTCCCAGCACATTATTTTGGTGGAGCAGACAAATAGTGGAAGGAGGGACGTCTGGAAATAGTATTGCTTTGAAGCCCATAACTCTATTCTGGAGGAAAGAATCATCACAGTGTTATTCCACATCCTCAGATATAAAGGGAAAAAACATAATAACTTCTCGATAGCCTGGATCTCCACTGCCCTATACTACCACCCCCCCTCTCCTCCACCCGCCCACACCCCTGCCTCATCCACCATACACCCACTTCTCCTGCCTCAATCTTTGGTTTCAAAGGAAGCGAATCAGCCAGAAGGACAGAAGGTTATGCATTAGTACTGGTCATTGCTCAAAGAGCGAGCGTTATAAATAATAAAGGCTTGTGAAGGACACAGGGGCTGTGGGATGCATCTCTGGTTCACGCCACACAAGTCAAAGACAAGATTGTAATTTCTATTCCGAAAAATGTGACCCTTGTAGCTTCAATTACATCTCAACAACACCAACCGTGTCCGTGCCAAGGGAGATGTGACGCCTCTTTGTTAGCTCTACATGAAAGGCTTATTGATATTGGTTATGGAGCGCATGCTGAACAAAAAAATGTGTTTTTTCGGAAAATGAATTCCCAACTTAAAGACAGTGTACAGCTAAAATAAAAGCGTATTGAAATTCAATTTATTTTCTCCACTGCTATGTACCTACAGAACTTGTGATGTGCTTTTGTTTGGAATACTTTCTAGTCGAAGCAACAATAATCTTCTTAACTTTAAATACACAAACCACGGGGAGAATTATATTGGCAGTTATTTGGAAGTTCTTTGTTTTGCTCAAAGTCATTTCTGCATAACCAAGCATCCGTGAAACCTGATGACTGAAAACAAGAAGTGTGCCTTGTGCTCATCCTTGCTGTCCTCCATTCCACGCAGCGATTGTGTTGCTGTAGCCATGGGCACCGCGGGCACATTAGCAGATGTATTACACCTGCTTTATAGGCATGCATTAAGCTTGTTTTCATAATGAGATCCACCTCCTGGGGAGAGACGTGTTCCTCCTCGGTCTCCTTTATCCACTCTTATTTACTCAGCGCGGCCCATTCATCGCTGGGGTTTGCGCCACTTTATTACTTAACCTCACCACACAACATTACGAGGCTCTTTGCATCAGCAAGCAGCCTATCCCACCATGCATTCTGCCCACTAAGCTGATTACACAAAAATAATAAGAAAGTGTGCCTCCAGGAGTGTGTGTATGTATCTCTTGGTGTGTGAGAATTTGCACGTAAGACAGTAGTTTTATCGCATATCTACACTAATAACCATAAGTATGCATTTATAATTTCAATATGCAAAACGAATATACACAAAAGTGTGTTTTACACTTTGTAATAGGAACGATTTTTGTAAATTCAAATCAAAGTCAAATTGTGATTTTTAAGTCAAGTTTCCATGTCAAATTTGAAACCAAAGAGAAAAACAATATCTTTCCTATGATTTCATATTTAAATTATGGATTTTCCAGGTATGCTTGAAGCTGACTCACAACTGTCGCCTTTTTATTTTCTTTTTTCCAGCATGTTTTATCTCCAAGATAAACTCCAAAAATGAAACTGTTTTATTGCAAAAAATAAACCTCTTTGATAAACTGAATTTGGTTTCTTTTAAGCCAAATACTAGATTAGAAAGGGGAAAATTGGAGCATAGAATGGACAAATAAACACTGTTTTGAAATGGCAAATAAGGTCTGCAACTGTTCTAATCATGCGTCTCTTAGAACTCTCCATAAAAAGTCCTGTGGGTGATAGTCAATAAATAGTGCAGATTAAATGAGTTTCACTTAATTGTAAATGAAGCCTAATAAACCTGGAAATACATAAAAGCCAGGAGCAGCATTTCACTAGATGTGGCATTTGGTTTGGACTTTTTGTTCTGAATGACCTCCAATAGCAGGAATCAATGAAAGATTCATTTTGCTCTTTTGGGGAGGGGGATCTCTAGGTGACCTTTGTGAAAATGTTCCACCATTTTGGCAGAATCCGAATAAGTGCAGACCATTTCATGTAGACAGTAAGTGTATGAAATGAGTGCTCCTGTCGTTCCAGCCGGGCTCCTTTGACAGCATGATGATAGAAGCGTCACATCCTTGGGAGAGTAAATGCAAACTGACAAGAGATGAGCCTTTGGTTGCTGAATATAATACGGAATTGTGCTCTGAGTGTCTTATTATCTTGTCTGTTGATGTCTGAAAGGGGGAGATTTGCTTGAGAAGAGAAGACAGAAACTGTACGCATGCAACACCATCCCGTCCTTTGAAAAAAATTGCTTGCCCTACTAACCACAGCTTTCCCACCTAATGTCCACTTCTACTTGGAATAAATACATGGCGGCAGGATGTTTGTGGTGCCTCGTAGCCCCTGTTAGCTGAAGTGGAAGACTATTTGCACAGGCGAGCTTTTAGGAGAACGACCCTTTCACCACTGCAGTAAGCATGTGATGGGTGTAGAAGGTGGACAATTTACTGTAGACAAACATGACCGCTGCTGTCATTGTCTCCAACTGCCTCCTCCTTCCCAGCTTATACATAGTATTAGGGGACTAAAACTGAAGTCGTACATCAACTCTGCTGGGAGGAAAAGTTGTGGTGGGCGCTCCAGGTATTTCAACACACACAATCTAAAGCCTGGCACATGTTATTGCAGCAATATCAGCGTTCAAAGATTCATTATTATGAATACATTACTAACAGATAGCTGCAGCCCTCGTGGGTACAGTAAGGTACAAGCTTGCATTTTTTACACTTTTTGTAACAAAAAACCCCAGCGACAAAAGAGTTTGCATATATTTTGAGGGGGTATAAAACTAACTGTATCAGCAGGAGACTTACAGGCTTTACATACAACTCCGCCAATCATACACTGTGTATTCATGCGTGTGTGTGCATGCTATTAAACTATAGTATAGTGAAAATGGGTTCATTTGACTGCATACACAATTGTTATGTCTACATGGTTTGATACAGTAATACTCAAATTCTAGA